>NC_068914.1:46143458-46446489 GCF_023091745.1 Budorcas taxicolor | reverse complement strand
TCCGACCCCGTTAGATGCTGAAGACTGAGATTTCACTGAGATTGGCTAGCACTTCCAGGGGTTGTCAAAGCAACCCACGGATTTTTCTCACAGAGCACATGAAGTCCACCTGTGAAACCTTACCACGAGGTTGTCTTGAATCCTGTCCAGTAGGGTTACCTGAGAGGTAAGATGACCTCAGCAGAAGGAGGCTAGATGCCCAGAAATCGAGAAGTAATAGAGTGCGAGATTGTTAGAATAATGCCACCGCATCATCACAGGCCTCTGTCACCTTTCTCCTTTAGTACGGCTTCCCTGGTGGCTCAGATGGTGAAGAATCCACCTGCAATGCAGGAGACCTAGGTTTGATCCCTGGGTCAGGAAGATTCCCCTGGAGAAGGGAATGGCAACCCACTCCAGTATTCTCGCCTGAGAAATCCCATGGACAGAGGAGCCTGGAAGGGTACCTTAGGAGCCTGGAGTTGCAAAGAGTTGGACACGACTGAGTGAATAACACACGTAACTCTAGTATTCCTTCCACGAAGGGTGGAGTACATTTTTCCACCCCTTGAATCTAAGTAGCCTTTTAACTTTTTGGACCGATAATTGTGGCAGAAATGACATCGTGAGACTTCTAAGGCGAGGCCTTAAGAGAACTTGCAGCTCCTACTTTTGGTTTCTTGAAATGCCTGTGTCTGAAGGATGACAGACAGGTCATGTAGAGAAGCCTAGTCAAGGGGCAGCACCAAGGTGCCAGTCATACAGCAGAGCCTGTCCAGCCCCCCGCTGACCTGTCACCTGACTGCAGACACGGCTGAGCGAGCCCAGTGACGTTACTTAAAACAGAACTGCCCAGCTGAGCTCAACCCCAGTAGCCAGCCACAAACTGAAGTTCTGGGGTAGTTTGCTTTAACAGATAACTGATGGAACGAACCACTTGAACTACAGATGCAGCTGCTGGTGTTAAGAACTGTGAAGGAGAGGAGAGAGCAAGCCAGTACTCGAGTCATGCCTGAGAAAGTTAGACCCCCAGGGGACTAACCCCTGCCTGGGATCCCAGAGGGCAAGAAAGTGCTTGACTCGCTCTTTGACGGTGAAGCCAGAGATTGCACAGAGACTGGAGAGCACTTCCAGAGGAAGCGCTAGGAAACCTCCAGGAAACCTCCAAGTAGCCCACCAAAGCACCCCGCAAGGTAATACCAAATTTAACCTCCTATACGACACTCATCCAGTAACACCAGCTTTTGCCATCTGCCATACCTCAGTTCAGTCTCTCAGTCGTGTCCGACTCTTTGCGACCCCATGGACTGCAGCATGCCAGGCCTCCCTGTCCAGCACCAACTCCTGGAGTTTACTCTGACTCATGTCCATTGAGTCAGTGATGCCATCCAACCATCTCATCCTCTGTCCTCCCCTTCTCCTCCCACCTTCAATCTTTTCCAGCATCAGGGTCTTTTCAAATGAGTCTGTTCTTCACATCAGGTGGCCAAAGTATTGGAGTTTCAGCTTCAGCATGGGTCCTTCCAATGAATATTCAGGACTGATTTCCTTTAGAACGGACTGGTTGGGTCTCCTTGCAGTCCAAGGGACTCTCAAGAGTCTTCTCCAACACCACAGTTCAAAAGCATCAGTTCTTCAGAGCTCAGCTTTCTTTATAGTCCAACTCTCACATTCATACATGACCACAGGAAAAACCATAGCCTTGACTAGACGGACCTTTGTTGGCAAAGTAACGTCTCTACTTTTTAATATGCTGTTGAGGTTGGTCATAACTTTCCTCCCAAGGAGTAAGTGTCTTTTGATTTCATGGCTGCAGTCACCATCTGCCATGCCTAGACAACCAAAACTATCATTGCAGACTTATTTCTTCCTGCCTCTATCTCCCTTCCCGCTTCTACACCGGTGTCTCAGTCTGTTCCAATGGCTGTAACAAAAGTACCAGAGACTGGGTGACCTATAAGCAACTGAAATTTACTTTTCACAGTTCTGGAGGCTAGAAGTCCAAGGTCAGGGTGGCAGCAAGGTCGGATTTTGTGAGGGCCCCCTTCTGGGTTGCAGATGGCCATTTTCTCAAGTGTCCTCACATGGTGGAGAGGACAAGAGAGCTCTCTGGCGTATGTTTTATAAGGCACCGATCCCACTCAGGAGGATCAATGATCCAATCACCTCCCAAAGCCCCATCTCCTACCACCATCACACTGGAGGTTACGATTTCAACATGTGAGGCCATACAAACATTCAGTCAACCAGAATCAGCAAGACTTGAGTTTATCAGCAGTTTCAGTTCAGCATTTAGAACAGACACACCTGGATTAAAAAATAAAAGCAAGACATAAAAACAAATCTTCCCCCACCAAATCCCCACTCTCAGCTTGAACCTGCTTCAGCTGGAAGCCTGCAGTGGGGAAGGGGAATGTGGTTTTCTGCTGAGAGTTCACCCATTCTCCCACCTGTTTCTAGGAGTAATAAGGAATGATCACAGCTTGCTATTCACATGACAAATGTCCATGTTTCTATATAAGGTTATGGGAAGTTTGAAGGGCCAATAGAAGACAAAAAGTGGACTGTGATTAACACAGTTCACATGTCACATTTATTCAACATGCTAGTTACACACGTCTGTCTTCCCCACTCTTATCAGACCTGGAGGGCACAGTCCTTATCAGTCATCTTTGATTCACTAGATCCAGAACACAGTAGCTGAAGCATAAAGACATCAGGTGAACATTGGGTGACTGGATTTATGTGGCTTGAAACCCTATTTTACTTTTCAAATTCATTGCTAATAAGGCTGTTTATAAAGAGAGGGAATACCATTTAAAATAACAATGGGGAAGGGTGGTAGGGAAGAGAGGTTATTCCCAGAGATTATTTTGGTTACTCTGAGCATTTTTTCATTTGCAGAAGAAACTTATTTGATTGCAGACTTTTAGAAAAGTATTTAGGGAATTACCTGGCTGTCCAGTGATTAGAATTTGGTGCTTTCACTGCTGAGGCCCGAGTTCAATCCCTGGCCAGGGAACTGAAATCCCACAAGAAGCACAAACAGCCAAAAACAAAAGCCTCATAGATTTGTATAAGTATTTTAACAGTAGCTTTATTGGCAAATAATTAATAGATCATAAACTTAAAAATTATTTCAGAAATAAACATAATCTATAATCATAACAGGTAACACATTAATATTTTTGTATATAACCTTCTGATCATTTTTCCTAAATAGGTTTTTCTTGGGTATAAGTACCTGACTTGAAGCAGCAAAATGACAGTGCAAATTATCAGAAAATCTGACTGATTTATATATATTAAAAGACATTCAAAACAAGTAATATCTAGAAAATATCTCAAATTTCTAGCAGTTGTTATCTTGAAGGTGGGAGAAAGCTAGATTTGTGGAGGAGACAGTGGAGGCAAAGGATATTTTAGTTGACCTCTAGTGTTACAATTTTTTAAAAAGGATAGATTCAGAGTATGAATTGCACATTAAAAAAATTCAAACATTAAAAAAAGAGTTGCCACATGTATAAAATAAGTTTTGAAGGATGCAGTTATGATAAATGAAAGGGAATTAACATGTATTGTCCGAAAAAATAAATTCAGGAGCTTTGCCATTTTAACCCACCTCAACCCTACCCCTTCTACAATCACTTCCTGATTCATTAGTTCCAAAGCCATTAGAACTGTGTCACACGATTGAGAAACACTGGCATCACGGCAGTCCTGTAAAGTTCAGGTAACCAAACTAGTTTTTAAATTTTCTTCCAGAAGTATGTCCCTGATCATCAACTTTTAGCGACTCTTAAACGGGAAAGCTGATTAGGCTCAAACAACTTAATTAACATATACTGAGCACTTATTTTTTAAATGTTCAGAACCATTTGAAGTTATAGCAACAATACTCCATGGTGCAGTTGCACATCTGTGCACTCACGCTGAAAGCTCTTGCAAGTCACCTGGGATCTGCTGGCTAAGCAGTCTCCTCTCACTGTGGTGGCGTCAGGAACACCAGAGGGTGGGGCTCCAGGATGCCCAGGTGCAGACAGGCAGCAGCTGTCTGCACTGCAGGCATGTGGCAACGTTTACATGTCACCTCACGTGACTGTTCTTTATACTGTCTATGCCTAATTGGGATGAGGTTGGCATTTCTGGACTCAGCATCCTACAGGTAAAGCAGCTAGAAAAAAGAAAGAGATACTGATTCCTGGGTCGGGAAGATTCCCTGGAGAAGGAAATGGCAACCCACTCCAGTATTCTTGCCTGGAGAATCCCATGGACAGAGGAGCCTGGCAGGTTACATACAGTCCATGGGGTCGCAAGAGCTGGACATGACTTAGTGACTAAACTACCACCATCCGCACGTGGGCCAAAGCATAGATAACTTAAGTGATGAGAAAAGCTACGAATGGAATGCCTTATCAGTTCACTGTTCTCTTAATGGCTCCCTTTGATGAGTCTTCAAATAATACTCCTTGAAGTCTTCAGATCTCCTTTAGGAGCTGCCCTGAGCCAGATATACCTTGCTCTTTTCTACTGTGTGAGAGTATGGCAAGAAATAGAATGTATGCCTTTAAGCTGCCTAGGTAGGCAGCAGTACACGTATTACTTAGTAAATGCCTCCATGGAGCTCTTTCTATGAAAAGCATTTTTTACATAAACTGTTTATGGTTACAGTAAAATATCTAATACATGGAAAATTGTTTTTTAAAAAAGCACATTTTTAAAAAGTCTACAATTATCATATCCAAACATGCTCTGCAAACAGAGAGTTTCTTCCTAAATTCTGTGACAAAAACTGATCTGACCTGATCTGATGCTCTCGGCATCTTTAGTTATCACATTTATTAGTGGTATTCATATATCCACCACAGAAATATCAGTGTATTTGGTAATGGGGGCCCTTCTAGACTCTTTGCACAGTTTTACATAAAATATTTTATATTTACCCTATCACTTGTCTAAAATCTGAAATTTTGATTCCAAAACACAACTAGCCCTTGGTTTTCAAATAAAGGATTGTAAAGCATATGTCCCCAAACTGTTACCAATGTGGTGATTCCTCCAAACCCCAAAATGGTTCCAATGAGTATGTCTTCCCCAAAGAATGTCATGAGGTTAAATCTCCAGGAGAAGAGAAAAGAGGAATGTTAGAACAGCTGTAGGAACACACAAGCTGCATACAAAAAAACGACAGAGAAATGATCTGGGCAGTCACGTAAGGCTCCGTATTAGCAGAAGCTACCCATCCATAAAGACAGCACCCAGTACTGTTGCTAATAGCTGTCTGCATAAAAATGAAAAGCCCCATTCTTTTGAGACTTTTAGGTATGGGGTATTCCTTTTTAATTTATTTTTATTGAACTATAATTGATATACAACATTAACTTCAGGTATACAACATTAATTTCAGGTGTACAACATAATGATTTGACATTTGTATAAAGACATTCTTAATTTGGGGCTTCTCTAGTGGCTCAGTGGTAAAGAATCTGCCTGCTAATGCAGGAGACACAGGAGAAGCGGGTTCGATCCCCATGTTGGGAAGATCTTCTGGAGGAGGAAATGGCAACCCACTCCAATATTCTTGCCTGGAAAAATCCCATGGACAGAGGAGGCTGGCAGGCTACAGTCCATCCATAGGGCTGTAAAGAGTCAAGCATGACTAAGGACAGCATATTCTTATTTCATAGTTCTCAAACTGTTTAAACACTGGACTCTCCTAGGGAGTTTTCTAAAAATAACCCATGCATGGATCTCACTTTCAGACATTCTGATTTACTTAGTCTAAAGAGCAGCCTTTACAACAGTGTTTTTAAAAACTCCCTATTAAAATTGTGTTTAAAAACACAATTCTAAGGTGCAGCCAGAGCTTTAAAAAGTCCCAATACTCAGTCTGTGTCCCAGACCACATAAATCAGAATTTTTGGAAGAAGCGCAGATATAAGTATTTCTTTAAAAAGATGCTCAGGTGATGTCAATGTATACACAAAGCAGATAGGTTGAGACCCACTGAGTTGTTTGTCTTAAGGCTTAAGTGTGTCAACTGTTTTTAAAAAAATTCTTCCTGAACCAAGTCATTTCTAGATAATCACTGAAGCAGTCACCAATAAAGAATTCTAAGCTTTCTCCACTCTGATAGTGGCTTATTCATGAATCTCTCCTCAATTTTTCTATGAATGAACAAGGGGCAGGGGAAGAAAGATATTGAAATCACATGAGAGATATTTCAAAATACTTTTAGCACAATAATCCATACTATATTAAACTCCTTTAGCACTTCCATCAAACTGAAGAACGTAACTGAAAGTAGCATTCACTTTGGTTGAGGCTGTAATAGAGGAGAGAATACCTTAATAGGAAATCACAGCATCTTCCAGTGAATTCTAGGACATCGAATGAAACAATAATTGCACTAATTTTCCAGTGACTCTCCCTGGTCAAGATGCTAATGTAAACCACATTCATAGACAAATTTCAAAGAAAGCTACAAAACACCTTAAAGGTATTAAATTTAAGATAACTTCTGCTCAGAGACCAACTGAAATACATAGAAAGGTGCACATTGTTTAGATCTCAGGTATCTCTTTTGCTTTTACTTAAAAATAATCTTTTTTGTGTGCATTCTAATAGTCACATGAAAAAGACATTTACTTTTTTTTCCATCACTAACTCTGAGGAAGGAAGAACAAACGTGGAGAAGGCCTTGCAGCTCACCAGGAACCAAGCTCCACACTTTTTACAGTAGTAAGTGGCAGGTAACGGGAGAAGTCCAGGATACTACACTTACGCAGGCTTCCGCACACATTCGTTTAAATGCTTAAAATGGATATGACATCTGGGTAACTGGCAGGGAGGCATTTCTCCATCACAACTCAACCATTTAAAAATGTTATCACTTTTAGTCCCTTTGCTGATTAAAATAAACAAAACAAAATTTGTATCTACCATGCAGGAACTTTCAGTTCAATATATTGGGACATTATAACTTCACTGTTCAAGTTCTACTCAGCAGCAGAAAAATAGCTAAATTGAGTCATGTCTTTCACTGGGAAGATATGAGCTGTTAGAAACACACACACAGAGGAAGACTGTGGCATGCCGTCATAATGGACTAGAGGAGGGACTGGCACTTCTGCTTTGTCATTACAGTTATTCTTCTCAGGATAAAACTTGGAATTGCAAGCTTAGCTAAATTCATCATAGTTTTAACTTTGGTAAATGAAATAAAGTTCACTGTCTAGGCCAAAAACCCCAAGCAGCAGTTGGGAGCAAGAGGGCTACGAGGACAGAAGTAAACAGATTCACGGCATTGTTGTCGAGAATGGGTTTCCCGGCTATGTACTTCACCTCCTTCCTTGGGCTGCTGACCACCATGCCAGTGCTTTCATCCAAACCTGGAATGAAAAAGAAGTGAATGAAGTGGAAAATCCAAATGACTTGATTTAAAAAAAAACAACAGCAAAAAACCAAATTAGCTTTCCCCTCTAAAGAAGCTAAACTTGTAAAGATTCTTGGCCATTCAAAGAATGACTTTAGTGGATACCTGCATGGTGAGTGACACGGAACCCATGGTTACAAAAGGCCTCCTTGAAGAAGTGGGTCTCATTATGCCTCAATACTGGCCTCTCAAGAATGCTGGAGTTCTTTCAGAAGGAGAAGGGAGGCCTTGAAAAGCAGAGGTGGCATGAAACCGGCAGATTGGGCTTGCCTTCCCAGGGGCTCCCCTCTAAGACCACATGGAAGGCTCCTGAAAGCAGGGGTCACCTTTGCAACCTCTACAATAGACACTAAGGCCCAGCAAGGTGCTCACACAAAGGAGGCACACAGAGATGAATCCAATCTGCCCCCCAGCCCACATTTTTTTCCCAACCCACTCAATATGATCAGAAATTTCCAAGTAAGAACTCAGTTTAGAATAAAACCTAGGCTCTGTGTAATGTGTTGTATGTATGGTTACTGACCCTTTAGTATAAATTAAAATCCGACTGCTTCCTCCCAGCATCTAGATAAGACTAATGAAGCTGAGAGAGCAGATGTTTTGTTGGTGGAACCAGATTATACGGGGGTGTGAAGAGAGACTGGGAGCACTGTATTTGGGGAACTGTCTAGAGACTGCCAGCCTCTTCACTGTATGAATCAAAGGAGAAGACGTGGTTGGTCAGAGGCTGGAGCAAAGACACACCAAAGAGAACCAGTTGGTACACTGACATGACAGGCGAGCCTTAGGAGCAAAGCACAGAAAATGCTGGAGAAAACGCTTATGTATCTTGATGCAGGACTAGCAGACATGATGTCACAGTAGAAAAGTACATCATCTGTGTAGCATCAGGTTAGCAGAAGAATTATTTCTCAAATGGATTTGGAAAACAAATGGAAAGAGGGGCATAAGACTGGTCTGACTCCCAAATTCTGCTTCCCTGGGATTAAAATCCCATAAACAAATGCATCTGTCTCCTGCATGATCATTCCCTGGATAGCTTCTACTCATTGCTCTGCAGGAATAATTCTCTTTCAGTCAGTTTATCACAAAAGAATAAGAAAATCAAAACTGTATGACCGACTTTTTGCCCTATTACTCTGGCTCCCTTAACAACCTGTGTCTTTGGGATTGTTTTTATTATCTTATCTCTCTGTTTTCCTTTTGCGTATTTCTTCCCCATTTCTTTCTCTTTTTTTAACACATTTATTTTGTTTTCGGCTGCACTGGCTGTCACTGTTTTGCATGGGCTCTCTCTAGCTGTGGAGAGTGAGAGCGTCCCTTTGTTGCAGCGTGCGGGCTCCTCACCCTGCCGGCTCCTCCCGCCGCGGAGCACGGGCTCCCACATGGCGGGTTTCAGTGTGCTGGCACGCAGGCCCAGCTGCTGCATGGCACGCGGAATCCTCCTAATCAGGGATCGAACCTGTGTCTCCTGCACTGCTGGGCAGCTCCTATCCACCGCACCCCCATGGAAGCCCCTGTCTCTCTTCTTTCGGTTTTAAGGACACATTTATTCAGTGTCATGATCAGACTACTACCTTTAGCGATCAACCAGCAGCGTAGGTGAAAAAAACAGTCCTACGTGAAGTATCTCTGTTGTAATGCTTTCCACTTTCCACAGAAAAGAAACTAAAATAACTTGTTTACAATTAGTCAAAAATACAGTCCTAGAATTTTTTGTCCATAAACATGATATATCTAAGATATGTCTAAAACACACCTTCTCTGAAGCGGCTAGGCACTACCACTACTGTGTGTGGCTGAGACCTCATTTCTTTAATACACCAAGAAGTTGCAATAATAAGGTTATGTTCTTACCACTAAATTGCATGGTAGCTCCTAAATATGAATCCACAATTGATCCTAGTAATCCAGCCAGACCTCCAAATGCAATAATTGGCCACTGGGGAGCAGAGATGTCTAAATCGTTAACAAAAACCAACTGTGTGAGGAAGTAAGTGATGCCCACAAAGGTTCCACCAAGAAGACTGGAGGCAAGGCCCACCATCGTCACTCCTCCGTTGGTTCCTAAAGAAGAACATGATAAAATCAGCTGGTGAACAATCAGCCAACACATGCAGTCAAAAGAAGCAAAGCATCTGGTACCCGTCTAATCAAAAACAACTCAAAGAAAGGGTTCACCCTGATGCAATCCAAAGACCCTCCTACTTAGAAAAGAGGCTTTTCTCCTCAGTAATTCCTGACATTTTCAGCAGTGAGTTTTGGAGAGCCAGGCTGCCTGGTTTCACTCTCAGTTCTGTCATTTCCAAGCTTGGTGACTGTGATGAAGTTATGTAACTTCTCTATGCCTTAGTTTACTTGTTTGTGAGATATAAACAATAAAAGGACCAAGTCACATGATTATTAAGAGTAAACAGTAATAATGGAGAGCAGTCAGAACACTGCTTTGCACATAGCAGGTACTCAAATATATTAATTGTTATGTTGCAGCTGCTGCTGATAATGAAGGGGACAAAAGGAAGGAAAAAGGAGAAGAAAGAGAGGAGGAGATGATGATAAAGCAGCAGTAGTAGTACTATTAACAGCAGGAGCAATAGTTGGTAACAATAATGGGGAAATGAGATACACATCAAAGCACTAACCAGGTAACAAGCTCCCAAGAGATACTCTATCATTTCTTTCCTTTTCCCTTCCTACTGAGAAGCCTGCAGGTCAATCTCTATGTTTGCATACAATTTATCTAGGAGTTCCTAACACTTCCTGCAAATATTACTTATTATCACCAGTTTAATAACCTATAGTCATTTTCCAATTAAGGGGGAAAACTGAAATTCTCTCTTTTAAAAAAAATGATTTATTTATTTGGCTGTAGTGGGTTTCAGTTTTGGCATGTGAGGTCCTCACTCTTCCTTGTGGCATGCAGGATCTAATTCCCTGACCAGGAATGGAACTCAGACCTCCTGCACTGGGAGTATGGAGCTTTAGCCACTGGACCACTAGGGGAGACCTCAAACTCAAATTCTTAAAAGGCTTTTAAATAAGAAACACAATAAATCAAGAGGCTTTTTTTTGGGCTACACTGTGTGTCATGAGGGATCTCAGATCCTGATCATGGCTGGAACCCGGATACCCTGCAGGGGAACCTCGGAGTCTTAACTACTGGATTGCCAGGGAAGTCCCTGTTCACTTTTTTCTTTTTTTTTTTTTTAAAGAAACTTAAATAAAGACTTACCAACTGGAACTTTCTCCCAGGTTGTTATCAGCCTTGGCACGCTTTTACTCAGAACAGGTGCAACTTCTGAAGCCCATGTGTCTCCAGCAGAGGAGGCCAGTGCAGCCAAGAGAGACAGACACATCCAGGAAGCAGTGTGCTGTTTGGAAAAGTCTATCGGGATTTCCCCAGGGCCACTTTCTATCATGTACAGCAGGGCCAGCTCCGTGGGCACAGCGCCATTACAGAACACCTGAATCCAGTTTCTCTGCCCACCTAGGATCCAACAAGAAAAGAAAAGCACAAGGATGTTTCCTCCTCAGGAGGAAAATCGTGCAGTTACCTATAACTGCTCCTAATTTACATTGTAAAATTTAAGAAAAGAAAAATGACTGTAATTTTTAAAATGACTAAAATTGGGATGATAATGCTGCCCACATTCTCTTTTTTTTTTCTCTTCACATGATTTATTATCAAGTTTTCATAAATTAAGATGCTTGTATACTTCTGTACAAATTTAACAGTTGGTCATTTGCTTGGTACAGTGACTCTTATAACTCATTAGTACATGACTTCCATTGCATGAAGTAAAATGATTTACTCAAGTAGGCCTTATGATTCAAATAATGCAGAACTTCTAAACGCTGCCCACATTCTATACTGTTTCAGAATAATTAATGATAGACTTTAGTACTTCTAAAATTCTGCTGTTCTTACTATCATGGTAAAGTAATAATAAACTATATCAGGCCACTACTTTAAGTAATTCTCATATAAAATTTATGTTTCATGAGTCTAAACAGGTTCTGATTAAACGCTTATGGTATGTTAAGATGAAATAAAAGTTACTAATTTAAGTGACATTAAATATAACTCACTTTACCTTCCTTGTATTCTGAATCTAGACGCTTCTTTGCTTTTCCCTTCCATTTAGTAAGTTTTGAGGAAGAAAGAAAAAACATCAGCAAAGAGGTAAAAAAGCTGAAATTTGCAATGGTTAGGATAAATCCAACCACGAGCCCTGAAAGAAACACATATATACAAAATTACACTTAGTCCATTCACTAATACTGTGAAAAAAAAAGAATGAATTTTTTCAGTTATTTTCATATTATAACTGGAAGTGTTCATTTCTAATATATTTACATTTTTACCAACTAAGACATTACCAAACAGTATGCAACGACACCCCACTCCAGTACTCTTGCCTGGAAAATCCCATGGACGGCAGAGCCTGGTAGGCTACAGTCCATGGGGTCGCTAGGAGTCGGACACGACTGACTTCACTTTCACTTCTCATTTTCATGCACTGGAGGAGGAAATGGCAACCCACTCCAGTGTTCTTGCCTGGAGAACCCCAGGGACGGGGGAGTCTGGTGGGCTGCCGTCTACGCGGTCGCACAGAGTCGGACATGACTGAAGTGACTTAGCGGCAGCATAGTCTTTCAAGTTTCTATTTTTTACATTTCCCCTCCATACCTGGGATTTTTTTTCCACTTTACAAGAAATTCAGTAAATAGACCATCCAAGAGTGAATCTGGGAGAAAAGAGGCACACAGAAAACAAATTCCAACATGACAGAAATAAGTCTCTACTTATTAATAATTATTGTAAATGTAAATGGGTCAAGTGATCAAATCAAAAAAACAGAGGCTGCAAAATGGATAAAAATACTGGTCCAACTATATGCTGACTACAAGCGACTTGCTTTAAATCTAAAAACACAATGGGTTGAAAGTGAAAGAACTAAAAAAGATAAATCTATGCAAATAAGTGACCAAAAGAGAGCACGGGTGGCTACACCAATATCAGACAAAACACACAAAATGGATAAGCTCAAAACCGGATTCATACGGCATGATCTTTCTCTATATCTATTTTTAAGCATTTCTTTTCTTCCTGGCGTAACAGAATGCTTGAGGCTCATCTTAAACCTACTTTGCCCCAGCCCTGAAAGTAGCCATTTCTCTAAGGAGCTCTGGTTCATTCCAGTGGGGAATGGATATTAGAGGTCAAAATCTAGGCTCATGGTCTGTCCATGTCTACTGAGATATATTTGCTTTTTGTGGACAAAGCAAGGGAATACACACATACAAAAATACACTCATGCATATAGATGAGTACTTCCAGCCTTGCATTTTCCGAGAATGTGATGAGCACATTCAGGCACAGCTATCTTCTATGGCCCTATCCAGGCTACCTGCTAGTATAATATTACTAACTACAACCTCTTCCACCCCTAACTGCATGGTGGACAATCTCTGCTCTCTGTAACTCTTAAGATAAATATATTCAGTTTTACTATATGAAGATTTTTATTAAATAATACAACAAAACACTACTAAGTAACAGAATAGATATTAAACAATTAAGTATGCTACTATGTATTTAATAATTTAAGTATTAAATAACAGAACAAGGGCCCAGATTCCTATTTCTGAAGTAATTCCTTCCACTGGTTAGCTCAATCTAGACTGATTCATCAGTCACTGAATTACTTGATTATTGGCATTTTACTTAAGTTCAGTACATTTTAATTGAGTGCAAGAAACAGGATAACGCTGTATAAAGTACTAATAAAGTAATAAAGTGCTCCACCTCTGGAGCTGAACATTCTGAAGTTAAAACCTCAACTGCTGCACTTACTATTGAATAACTAGATGTTATCTAACTTTAAGCTTCAGTTTCTCATTAGTGTATTGATAATAACTCCTACCTCATTGGCTTACTGTGAAAAGTTAAATGAGATAATTTTAATAATATGCTTATTATATAAGCCAGCACATAGGAGGTCCTTAATAAATGTTAACGAGGATCATTGGCAATAATATTAAATAGCAGTTACAGTGGCAAAATCTCAACAATCACATTATTGTTGCAATTATGATTATTATTGTAATAATAATGATGATGTTATTGTTATCCAACTTTTAATTCTTTTCAATTGTTTTTTAATATATTACACAAGTAGTACACAAGTGGGCTTCCCTGGTGGCTCAGTGATAAAGAATCCACCTGCCAATGCAGGTAACATGGCTTTGATCCCTGAGTCGGGAAGATCCCCTGGAGAAAAGTGAAAGTCGCTCAGTCCTGTCCGACCCAGGCTACCCACTCCATGGCATTCTCCAGGCTAGAATACTGGAGTGGGTAGTGCTTCCCTTCTCCAGGGGATCTCCCCAACCCAGGGATCAAACCCAGGTATCCCCCATTGCAAGTGGATTCTTTACCAATTGAGCTATCAAGGAAGGCCCACCCCCACAGGAGAAGGAAATGATAACCCATTCCAGTATTCTTGCCTGGAAAATCCCACTGACAGAGGAGCCTGGCAGGCTATAGTCCACGGGATCGCAAAGAGCTGGGCACAGCTGAGCAAATGCGCACATATGCTCGCAGTACACAAGCACCGGAGAGGAAAGCTAAAACATATGGTATATGAAGTAACAGTCAGTGTCTTTCTCCCTCAAGAACACCATGCCCCACCCTTCTCCAGGGGGCTGCCCTTTACTTCAGCCACCGCAAAATACCATGTGAAGCAATCAATGTTCGAGTTGAGGATAGGTTCAGAATGAGGAATAAATTGAAGGCAACATGCTTCAAAGGAATGATTTCTTTGATGTAGTCTAAAAATCTTAGAATTTTTTGTATCTTCCAGTTATGTCTGAACTTTTAGATTAGTAACTGCTGTCTCCAGCACATGTCTATTCCACCTCTTCAACCCACCTCTAATGGTTCCTCAGTGCTAAGGACTTAATACGTGTAACAATGGGAAGCTTTCAAAGAATGTGAAGACTCAAGGATTATGGCTATCTTCTGAGTTTAAAACATGTTAATTCTGTAACTGGTGGATGTGATCTGGGGAATGATCTGGGGAAGTGAGACAACACTGTCTATAAATAGCTCTGATAGTGGGAATCAGTCAGTTCAGTCGCTCAGTTGTGTCCTACTCTTTGCCATCCCATGGACTGCAGCACGCCAGGCCTCCCTGTCCAGCAACAATTCCTGGAGTTTACTCAAACCCATGTCCACTGAGTCTGTGATGCCATCTAACCATCTCATCCTCTGTTGTCCCTTCTCCTCTGGCTTTGAATCTTTCCCAGCATCAGGGTCTTTTCAAATGAGTCAGCTCTTTGCATCAAGTGGTCAAAGTATTGGAGTTTCAGCTTCAGCATCGGTCCTTCCAATGAATATTCAAGACTGATTTCTTTTAGGATGCACTGGTTGGATATCCCTGCAGTCCAAGGGACTCTCAAGAATCTTCTCCAACACCACAATTCAAAAGCATCAATTCTTTGGTGCTCAGCTTTCTTTATAGTCCAACTGTCACATCCATACATGACTACTGGAAAAACCATACCTTTGACTAGATGAAACTGTTGGCAAAGTAATGTCTCTGCTTTTTAATAAGCTGTCTCGGTTGGTCATAACTTTTCTTCCAAGGAGTAAGCGTCTTTTAATTTCATGGCTGCAGTCACCATCTGCAGCAATTTTGGAGCACAAAAAAAGAAAGTCTGACACTGTTTCCACTGTCTGTTTCCCCATCTATTTGCCATGAAGTGATGGGATCAGATGCCATGATCTTAGTTTTCTGAATGTTGAGCTTTAAGCCAACTTTTTCACTCTCCTCTTTCACTTTCATTAAGAGGCTCTTTAGCTCTTCTTTGCTTTCTGCCATAGGGGTGGTGTCATCTGCATATCTGAGGTTATTGATATTTCTCCCAGCAATCTTGATCTCAGCTTGTGCTTCATCCAGCCCGGCATTTCGAATGATGTACTCTGCATAGAAGTTAAATAAGCAGGGTGACAATATGCAGTCTTGATGTACTCCTTTCATAATCTGGAACCAGTCTGCTGTTCCATGTCCAGTTCTAACTGAAGCTTCTTGACCTGCATACAGATTTCTCAGGAGGTAGGTCAGGTGGTCTGGTATTCCCATCTCTTGAAGAATTTTCCACGGTTTGTTGTGATCCACACAGTCAAAAGCTTTGGCATAGTCAATAAAGCAGAAATAGATGTTTTTCTGGAACTCTCTTGCTTTTTGATGATCCAACGGATGTTGGCAATTTGATCTCTGGTTCCTCTGCCTTTTCTAAAACCAGCTTGAACATCTGGAAGTTCTCGGTTCACAAACTGCTGAAGCCTGGCTTGGAGAATTTTGAGCATTGTTTTGCTAGTGTGTGAGATGAATCCAACTGTGTGGTTGTTTGAGCATTTTTTGGCATTGCCTTTCTTTGGGATTGGAATGAAAACTGACCTTTTCCAGTCCTGTGGCCACTGCTGAGTTTTCCAAATTTGCTGGCATATTGAGTGCAGCACTTTCACAGCATCATCTTTTAGGATTTGAAATAGCTCAACTGGAATGCCATCCTCTGTAACTGTCTGTAGTGATGCTTCCTAAGGCCCACTTGACTTCACATTCCATCATGTCTGGCTCCAGGGGAGTGATCACACCATCGTGATTATCTGGGTTGTGAAGATCTTTTTTTGTACAGTTTTTCTGTGTATTCTTGCCACTTCTTCTTAGTATCTTCTGCTTCTGTTAGGTCCATGCCATTTCTGTCCTTCACTGCGCCCATCTTTGCATGAAAAGTTACTTTGGTATCTCCAATTTTCTTGAAGAGATCTCTAGGCTGAAAGTTACCTAGAATTGCAACCAACGGGGCCTGGGAATAATCTCTGGGAGGCAGAAAAGGGAAAGGTATGATTGGAATTTTTTAATCTAATAAACTCAAATCTAATCAATTATATCCTATATACTATTGCTTAGCGAAAGACTGAGAATCAAAAGAAGGCTGGTTAGCCCAAAAAATAGAATACGAAGGCCAAGAGGACCAGAGGTTGGCAGACTTGAATACTACACCAAGGTCAGGACACTCTGAACTATGCATTTGCATTACTGACTGTTTCTCAGTAAGGTGTGTCTGCACTGTTGTGTCCGACTCTTTCTGACCCCACGGACCACAGCCTGCCAGGCTCCTCTGTCTGTGGGATTTTTCCTGACAAGAATACTGGAGTGGGTTGCCATTTCCTCCTCCAGGGGATCTTCCTCATCCAGGGATTGAACCCATGTCTCCTAATTCTCCTGCACTGGCGGGCAGATTCTTTACCACTGAGCCACCTGAAAAGCAACCTTCTAAATACAAGCTGACTTCTCAACTGGCCTGACCTGAATAGTGATGTTTGCATCCAGTTGGCCCAGGAGTTCTATATTTAATCAGATTAATAAAGTATCACTCTGGCTCACTGATTAGTCCCTTGTGGCAGTAGGCCACATAAACCAGTTTTCCTTGGCTCTGATCAATTCTGGGTACCTGACTGAATGAGATTTCTATTTGAAAAGACTGAAAACCGTACCTGAACTATGATAACCAAAGAGGTAAGGCGACTTTTGTGAGACCACGTGAAGCACAACCACTGGCCTTTTCTGACAACACCCCACTGGCTGTGCACTCCCATCACCCTTACAGCATCTTCCTGGGCTTAAATGCCTCAAACACCTCCTACTTCTCATCTGCTTCCCCTGACTAGAAATGTAAGCTCTTTGACAGTGGAATTTTTACCTATTTTCTTCACTTCTTAGTCTTCAGTGCCCAAAACAGTGTCTGGCAAACTAAATATTTATTGCAAGAATGAATTAAAAAAAGCAAAAATCAATAAATCCGAGAGTCTTGACAAGTGAAATTAAATTTAAACTTATCAAGAGATTGATGACAAATTATTTACACAGACATGTTCAAAGGAACACACTGAATAACTAGACTGGAGCAGATCACTTGCACAGTGCTTTATAAGCCCTATGTGATCCTCTCCTTATTCTAGAAGTATTCTTTCTCTCGAGGGGACGAGAGCACTCCAATTACCCAGATCCTGAGGATGTTCTGAAACTCTTCTCAGTTCAAAGCACACTAAAGACATGTTATGGCAAAACTGAATAAAATCCCTATGACTATAATAGTAATTGTGGAAGGAAAACAATACTAACATTTATAATATACATATTTTAAGTGCCAGGTCCTATGCTAATCATTTCATATGTATGACTCCTCACAATGAGTCAGTGCTATAGACATTATTATTCCTTCTCATTTTACAGGTGGGAATAGTCATTAAGATGAAGTTTAAGTGACTTGCAGTCACACGTTAGGACAGATTTCCCAAGTACGATGATATACTTTGAATCAACAGTACAGTTTTTTATCCTTAAGGGGAAAAGAAGCTCCAAACAAAAAAGATACCAACTTTCTATAGAATGAGTGATTAGGTAGAGAGTGGAGGTTTTAAAATCCATCCACATGTATTTCCTAAGCACTGCTATAACAGTGTGCAGCACCATTCAAACAGCGTGGGGAACAGAAGCATATGGTACGGTCTGTCTGTGGGGAGTTTACTGTGTAAGACTTCACAGACTAAAGAGATATGGTGTCCCACACATTTCCTTGTTTGAGCCTCACCAAGAAGCCCATAAGGACCTATTTCATGAAGAAAGTGAGGCTCAGAGGAGATAGGTGCCACAGCCAAGTTCACAGAGAGAGAGGTGGCAATGCCAGGATTTAAATGTTTATCTTCTAATTCTAAATCAAGCCAAGTAGGAGAGGAATAGAGGCCCAAGGGCTAGAAGGCAGAAAAGGAAATGGTAGCAGGAAAGAAAAGAAAGTGGAGATCAGAAAAGAGGAAAAAATAAAAGAAAAGAGGAGAAAACAGGATAATAAACAGCATGGAAGTCAAAGGAAGACATGGTGTTGTCCTTCTCTAGGCTGGATATTTTTAATGCACAGGAAGCATTTATTCATCTTCTGCATCCTTAAAAAATTGAAGTATAGTTGATTTACAATGGCATGTTAATTTCTAGGTTAGATGTTAAAAAGCCTCTTCTCTGAAGAGAAAACTGAGGCACAGGGAGGTTAAGTCCCACGACTTTCCAGCCATTATTCAAACTCTTTCTTGCCTGATTCTAGTGCTTGTTCTTTCACCTATCAGACTATCTAGCCTCCACGAAGGCCCACTCTAGTTCATAAAACTTTATAAAATCTCTGCTGTATGTGAACACAGAGGAGAGCACGTTTACAATACATTAGGGCTAATGATGAGCAGCCTCTTGAAGGCTGGGTAGGCGGCTTTGAGACCTGCCAGTTCTAAATATCAGCATTGTGTAGTGATCCCAGCCTACAGGACGTATTTGAGGGGAATCCTCATGTCTTGGGGCTTATACCATTGGCAGGATATAAAAATCCCAAAGTCATATCAGATCCCATCACTCCTCTGGTTTGAGACCAGGGGATTCTAGCTTGGGATAAAATCTTTTTTGTGCTTCGCAGCTCTGTATTATCTGGCCATTGCACCTTTCTTTAATGTTTCTCTCTCATGACTTTTCCAGTCAAATGAGTCTTATTCTCACTCCCAAACAAACCAGGCTTGAACATGTCAGGGCCTTTCTGCTTGTTTTGTCAAGCCTGGAACATGTTTCTTGCAGTTCTCATTTCTGACATTTTTAGGTCCCAGTTCAAAACTACCTCTTTTAACACAAAGGTTAATCCTGAGCCTACTCACAGAAAAATGTCCCACATTCCCCAATATTCACAGTTTATTATCTTTAATTTTTCTTATAAACTTTATCATTATATGAAAAGGTTTATGTATTTTATTATCTATCTGTACTAAAGAATAGAAGTTCCATACAATCTGAAACCTTGCCCTTGTTCACAGCTATTCCCCCAGTTTCTAGCAGAGTGGCACACAGTAAATGCTTAATAAATATCTGCCAGAAGAATAGTGGCCTGTCCTCATTGCAATTCTGAAGACTTGAGAATACTCAGTTGGGCCTACTCCGCCTGAGGCTGCTAATAGTAATTTCCAAGTGCTATTCTTCCCAAAATGGGCTTAGGTGGCTCAGTGGAAAGTAATCTGCCTGCAGTGCAGGAGATGCAAGAGACCTGGGTTCAATCCCTGGATAGGGAAGATCCCCTGGAGCAGGAAATGGCAACCGGCTCTAGTACTCTTGCCTGGAGAATCCCATGGACAGAGGAGCCTGGCAGGCTACAATCCCTGGGGTCCCAAAAAGCTGGACATGACTGAGCACATTCTTCCCAATGGCTCCTCCATTTTACCTTGAGGTAAAATGCTCCAATGTGTCTGCCTGCAGAAAATTTAATCCAACTCAGCAGCTGAGTAATCAAGGTCCTCAAAAGTCTATCCCACTAATTTACTTGTTATCAACTACAAAGTTCAATTTGTATGTCACACTGAAAGAATATGTTAGTATCCGAAATTCTGGCAGAATAGGAATGGTGAACAATGCATAACTTTATCATTGTCTACACTAAGTAACATTGTGATTTATAGTCTCATATGTTCAGAATTTAGAAGCCACATGTTTAAATTACATAAGCAAGCAATTATTATACGCCAAACGTTCAAAAGAAAAACATACCTCCTAAAGCCCCACTGTGATCTAGACTTTTCTTCTTAAAGCCATTAGAGACGATCAAAACAGGAACAACAACAGAAAACAGCCAACGCCAGGGAGAAACAGGCTGAAAGTTACCTGAAAAATTATAGAAGTAGAGCATAAATTGTGTCAAGGCTACAAAGGTTAGTCTTGGGTGCAAGCTTTGATAACTGCATTCTGGATTAAAATACTGTTGTAAGTAGAGAAACAGATGAAGCCACCAAAGTAAAATATTTACGTTGAAACTTGTTTAAGAGAGACAATCCTACTGGTGAGTGACAAAGTAAGTCCTAAGTTTTAAGACCATTTACACTATTTATAATAATGGGTATTTGATACATATTTGAAGATGTGAAATGCATTTCTGGTTCTTTCTTTGGAAAGGAGGCACGTATTCAACCTCAAGAACTGCATAGAACAAACAGGATCCAATTTTTTTTTTAACACAATCCAATTATTCCTCTCTCTGCCTTTCACAGAGATTTCTTAAAAAGGTAACATTCCCACAGGCTACATACACACCTCAGGATTCAAAGGTTAGCAATTGATTTTACCAAAGGTGGCATGCTTTGTTTTATTTCAGCTAGCATAATTTTTTTCAGATAATTATCAATAAAGATTAGGAAATTTAGTATAAAAAATCCAGACTCTTGTTTCCTGTTTCAAAACCTGGATGTTCAGGCTCACATGGCAGAACTGACCACAGGGGAAGAGAAACCACCTCCTTTCAACCATTCATGGTGTTACCATTTAAAGTCCCCCCTTTAATATAAAGTGATTATAAATGTGAACTATTGCTTGTGCCCACATTTCTACCAAAACTTGGAAAATGTTATAGTAACGATAAATGGAGCATAACTTTTAAAAATTATGACTCACTTTATTGTACACCTGTAACATATAATATTGTACATCAACTAAAACAATAAATATTAAAAAAAATTAAAAAAAGGAAAATGCAAGACAAAGAGGGTGAAACATTACAAAAAAAACTGGGAAAATCCTATTTCTAGAAGTGCAAACTATTCTCATGTGTTTAACATGCAAAGAAAAGCCTTGGACAGCTTCACTTACCTGCATTAGGTGCCTGGTCCCAAGGGGTCACTTACATTTACAAATCCTGGCTTACTCTATTTAGTTCCAGTCATAGTTAACACTGCCCCAAGTAGGGGCAGTGTTACTTACTAACGTCCCTCCCCAAGCCCTCATCCCCTACTGGCAACCATGAATGAACAGCCAGAAATCTGTATCTTGGAAAACATTCACTAGATTATTCACACATTTCTTTGCAAAACGACTAAGGTCTAAAATGGCAATCACTTATCACCATTTATAAGAGTTCACTTTCTCACTCTATTTTTCACTTTTCCTTTCAACTGAACAGTGTTCTGTTTGTATAAAGGGGCATCAAGGAATCTGTACAGAAGCATACTTGTACCCTACAGCAGCTTCAAAACCTTCAAGTTCTGAGTTCAGAGTCCCTCACATTTATGCAAATTGGCTTCAGGCTTTAAAACAATTTTGCTCTTCGGCAGTGACCAGACAGCAGACAAATCTTCCAGATCTCCAAATGTGAACACTGTGTCGTTTATTTTCATTCTTTTTTACAGGCCACATGAAACTGATGAACTTTATAAATATTCTTATTAAAAGTATCACTGCAATTGGTTCGCAAAATTATATTTCACTTCACTTGTTTTTCATCAAGATAGATGTAACAATTACATAAAATATAAAACATATTTTGGAACAGGTATAACTAGTATGACAAATAATATTTATTAAAAGCTTTAAAACGTTCAAGGCACTGTATATTTCCATGTTAGTAAATCCAAGTCAGGCCACAGAAGTTAAATAAACAGTTTATAACCTTTCAGAGGATATGAGTTTTGACCTTCAAAATGGGACATTCTTTCACCGATTTTTTTTTTTACTTTATTTTACTTTATAATACTGTATTGGTTTTGCCATACATTGACATGACTCCACCACGGGTGTACATGCGTTCCCAAACATGAACCCCCCTCCCTCTTTCACCGATTAAAGACAAATTAGAACATTCATACTCACCATAATAGGTGCTTGCAGTCATAGACATAATCCAGAAAGCTGAAGAAATGCAAATGATCAGGCTCAATATAACTATATTAGTCATCATCTTTATGTATTTTTTGTACGTATTGTCAAGATCTTGCATGAAAAATAAGGATATAAACACCCGGGGAAGAACCTATCTCGCGTTTCGGAGAAAAATAAAGTCAGCTAAGTGGCCAGCAAAACATTCGTGTAGAGGCGAACATAAATGCTAACATTTGTCACCAGTCGAGAAAACAGTACAAACCGACACTGTTTCTAGATACTGGGCTGAGCACTGCCGCGGGAGCTTAGGCGAGGAACTCAAGCCGCACCAGTGCTGGGCGCCTGCTCGAAGAGCTCGGTTACTTCACACCAGAACTTCACCGCCGCGAACGGGAAAGGGAAGCGGGGGCAGCCAACCAGAGGCCTGGGACGGCGAGCTCCGCCTTCCCCGCCGGCCCGTGCGCCGAGGCCGGGCGCCCGCGGCGCGAAGGCGCGGGACGCGGGACTAGGATGCGGGGTGTGCCGGCGGCGAGTCCCGCCCGACCGCGGGTGGTCGCTCCGCACGGCCGGCCGCGCGGCTCCCGAGGCCTGGTCCAGCCGGCCGGGCGCAGAGCCCCGGATCTCCGCCCGCGCCTGCCCTCTCTTCTGCGCCCGAGACGCGCCTCCTGCGCGCATGCCCCGCGGTTGCCGCGGGCGTGGCCTCGCTTAAGGGAGCGTTTAATGGGCGGCTCCAAGGGCAGGCAGGCCTGGAAGATCCCGCAAGCGAGTGCCGACGTTAGTACCCTGTGCGTCTGTAGTGCTTCTTAGAATCTAGGCAACTGGAACACCATATAAAGGTCTTGAGTTTGAGGTCATCCCCAAGAGCGGAAAAGTGAAACCGCCACCATGAGAGTAAGAGGAATAAAAGCAAGTGGATTGAGATCCAGTTAAGTCCATGTCAAGCATCAAATTCGGATGAATTGGTCATGCCATACAATATTAACGGACTTTTTAGGGGAAAGGGACATATTGGGCTTTAGAAAGGGAATTTTGACTGAGAACGTCGTTTAAAAACAACGTCGTTCTGTAAGGTTCTGGACACTGTTGACCACTGGAGATATACAGATAGCTCCACAAAGCTCATGTTATTGAACTCTCAAACAGTTACTATCTGGAACTGTGGAAAATCTGTTCCCACACCTCTCCTATTTGAAGTCTGAATTCAGTCAGTTCACTTAGAAAGCAGAACAGCTTGTCATCATTAAAAATCTGAATCTTGTGACTTCACATTTGAAATTAATTTTTATTTGCTGAGTCATCAGCAATTGATAATGACATTATATTCTGAACTTTCCCCGCTAATTGCTGACAGTGTAAGCAGCAGCAGCAACTAATTTTCAGACGTAGTACCCAAATGTGTTTTAACCTGTTAAAACAGTAATTACTTTTTGAAAACACAGTGTTACATGCAAAGACTATTTAAAACGCTTTCCTTTCGTAAGTGAAAGTCGCTCAGTCGTCTCCTACTCTTGCGACCCCCATGGACTATAGAGTCCATGGAATTCTCCAGGTCAGAATACTGGAGTGGGGTAACCCTTCCCTTCTCCAGGGGATCTTCCCGACCCAGGTCTCCCGCATTGCAGGTGGATTCTTTACCAGATGAGCCATCAGGGAAGCCCAAGAGTATTGGAGTGGGTAGCCTATCCCTTCTCCAGTGGATATTCCTGACCCAGGAATCCAAGCAGTCGCCTGAATTGTAGGCAGATTATTTGCCAGCTGAGCCGCCAGGGAAGCATTTGATTAATTACCTGAGAACCACATTTGTGAAGTAGGACTAAATAGTAAGGGACTTCTTTTTTTTTTTTGTAAGGGACTTCTTTCACTACATGCATATATACTCTTTATGCAGAGATTATGTACCCACTTTAGTCTGGGTCTGTTCAGCGCGGGTAAACAATTGGATTACTTCAGAAAGCATATTGGCCAATTGTAGCGATACTAGACTACTGGGTAGAGTTATTATTAATAAGTGACCTTGTTTTTGTCTTTGCTTAGACAAAGTTATGAACTGGTATTGCTTATTTATCCCCTTCACATCATCATGGTCGCAGGGTCTTCTTGCCTGATCCTGTTCTATGAGATTTTTATGTCCAATAGGAAACCTGTGTCTGGCCATCTTCTGACAACACTCAAGTCCAGCTGTGTCAGGCTAGTTCCTGACTGTCAGGGATGATTTTCTCTCTCATGAATATGTTAGCTAAATTTGCAGATTAAATAATAACAGTATCTGTGATTGACTCTTCAAATGAATAGTGCTCTTCCATTTATTCTGGATGTCCAATTACTGCTGTTGTTCTTCATAAAATAAGTTATTCTCTCTTAAAGCTGAAACAATTTGGGGGAATTGACATAATTAAAATATTCTTTAAAAAGAAACATCATTCTACAATCTGATAATGTTTATAGACTGATAATCTGAAAATATTTCAACAAAGTCTTTTTCTATTTGCTTTAAAAGCCATTTCTAGCAGAATTTCTGGGTAAGCATTTTCTAAATTATGCTAAGATATTATTACATATGTGACGCTCCCCCACTCCCACCTTCCCTCCAAAATAGTCTTAGTGTTAGTTGCTCAATTGTGTCTGACTCTTTGCCCCATGGACTGCAGCCTGCCAGGCTTCTCTGTCCATGGAATTCTCCAGGGAAGAATACTGGAATGGGTAGTCTTTCCCTTCTCTGGGGGAATCTTCTCGACCCAGGGATCGACTGGTCTTCTGCATTGCAGGCAGATTCTTTACTGTCTGAGCCAGGAGGAAAGCCTTCCAAAATACCTCCAATAAAATTTAAGGTTCAGATATGAGGTTTGTTTCCTCAAAGGACTGGGAGAGTGCAGTAAAGGCTCTGAGAAGTTAAGAAACTGAACACTTTTATATAAATGTTTCCAACAGAGTTGTTTTACAACAGGTTTTATTCCCTCATAAAACTTCAGTTTGATAATTGTTATTATAATCAGAGCAACAGCCTGAAAGTTCATTGCTGGACTAATAATCTTTAAATTTCACAATGTAAATACCTACCTATGTGGTTTTTGACATAAACACTTTCTGGGGTAAACATTTGATACTTAGTACTCTAGTATTCTTGCCTGGGAAATCCCATGGACTTAGCAACTACACAACCACCACCAATTGTAAAAATCATCAACTGTCAAAAACCACCTAACTGATGCTAGGAAAATATCCGTGTGTTCTGTGTACAATCACTTTGAATCTAGGCCAAAGGAGTGTTTTACATTTTGTGAAATCTAAATGTGCTAATGGCTAAAATATATGTCAGATCCCTGAGGCCCAAACCATCACACACATACACATTTGACCGCAGTGCAGGAGACCTGGGTTCAATCCCTGGGTCTAGAAGATCCCCTGGTGGAGGGAATGGCTACCCACTCCAGTATTCTTGCCTGGAGAATTCCACAGACAGAGGAACTTGGCGAGATAGTCCATGAGGTCGCAAAGAGTTGGCCAGGACTGCGCAACTAACACTTTCACTTTCACATATACATGTCAGACCCTGAAGCCTAAAACAAAACACACACACAGCCTTGAAGAAACACAGAAAATGAAAATATATGTGTAGACAATAATAATGAGATGATGACTTTATCCACGTTATGCATAAAACAGGACTTAAGGAGAGAAGTGCTTATGTTACTTTGATATGTTATAGGACAGTGTCAGAGTGGGAGCATCAGAGCTAATACTTAAAAAGATGATAGCGAGTTTGCTAAATGACAAAGCTAAAGTACAGGCAATATATAAAGATTTAGTGGTTAAAAGCATGAAAACACACGTTCATGAGAATGGAGTATTTTGAGATAACAAGGTCTGAAATAACTAAAGAGCCTCTTGATGAAAGTGAAAGAGGAGAGTGAAAAAGTTGGCTTAAAGCTCAACATTCAAAAAACTAAGATAATGGGATCTGGTCCCATCACTTCATGGCAAATAGATAGGGAAACAACGGAAACACAGACAGACTTTATTTTTTGGGGCTCCAAAATCACTGCAGACAGTGACTGCAGCCATGAAATTAAGACACTTATTCCTTGGAAGAAAAGTTATGACCAACAAGGCATCATATTAAAAAGCAGAGACATTACTTTGCCAACAAAGGTCCTTCTAGTCAAAGCTATGGTTTTTCCAGTAGTCATCTATGGATGTGAGAGTGGACTATAAAGAAAGCTGAGCACTGAAGATTTGATGCTTTTGAACTGTGGTGTTGGAGAGACTCTTGAGTCCCTTGGACTGCAAGAGGATCCAACCAGTCCATCAAGAGGAAATCAGTCCTGAATATTCATTGGAAGGACTGATGCTGAAACTGAAAATCCAATACTTTGGCCACCTGATGCGAAGAGCTGACTCGTTTGAAAAGACCCTAATGCTGGGAAAGATTGAAAGTGGGAGCAGAAGGGGACAACAGAGGATGAGGTGGTTGGATGGAATCACCAACTCAATGGATATGAGTCTGCGTAAACGACGGGAGTTGGTGATGGACAGGGAGGCCTGGCGTGCTGCAGTCCATGGGGCAAAGAGTCGGACACTACTGAGTGACTGAACTGAACTGAACTACTTAAATAACTAAACAGAAAAAGACAGGCACATATCTGCTTTCTTGAAGTTGAACCCAAAGTTTCTTTGTTTTTTTTTTTTTTACTTTTGGAGCACAAATTTTAAAAGCCTAGGCAGCTAAGGCTGATATGTTGTTTTAGATTCAACTTATTGTAAAAGGGCGATAGGGAGATGGTAAGGCAGGAATAAACAAATAAAATATTCTTTTCCCTACAGACTTGAGGATAGGAATCATGTTCATTATCGTTTGCTTAATGTCGTTTAGTGAATGTTTAAGATAGTGTTTTTAAAATTAAAGTACTAAATAATATTTAATAATCAGAAAAATTAATAAAATATCTTATTTCCTTGTTATTCAAATAATGCTATAGTAAGCATATTAATTGTGATCCACACAGTCAAAGGCTTTGGCATTGTTAATAAAGCAGAAATAGATGTTTTTCTGGAACTCTCTTCCTTTTTTCATGATCCAGCAGATGTTGGCAATTTGATCTCTGGT
Organism: Budorcas taxicolor; assembly: GCF_023091745.1. Classification (NCBI taxonomy): domain Eukaryota; kingdom Metazoa; phylum Chordata; class Mammalia; order Artiodactyla; family Bovidae; genus Budorcas; species Budorcas taxicolor. The sequence goes on along the minus strand of NC_068914.1, from coordinate 46,419,239 downwards.
TCCTCTGCCTTTTCTAAAACCAGCTTGAACATCTGGAAGTTCACGGATCATGTATTGCTGAAGACTGGCTTGGAGAATTTTGAGCATTATTTTACTAGCGTGAGAGACGAGGGCAATTGTGCGGTAGTTTGAACATTCTTTGGCATTGCCTTTCTTTGGGATTGGAATGAAAACTGACCTTTTCCAGTCCTGTGGCCACTGCTGAGTTTTCCAGATTTGCTGACATACTGAGTGCAGCACTTTCACAGCATCATCTTTCAAGATTTGAAATAGCTCAACTGGAATTCCATCACCTCCACTAGCTTTGTTCGTAGTGATGCTTTCTAAGGCCCACTTGACTTCACATTCCAGGATGTCTGGCTCTAGGTGAGTGATCACACCATCGTGAACATCTTGGTCGTGAAGATCTTTTTTGTATAGTTCTTCTGTGTATTCTTGCCACCTCTTCTTAATATCTTCTGCTTCTCTTAGGTCCATACCATTTCTGTCCTTTATCGAGCCCATCTTTGCATGAAATGTTCCTTTGGTATCTCTAATTGTCTTGACAAGATCTCTAGTCTTTCCCATTCTGTTGTTTACCTCTATTTCTTTGCATTGATTGCTGAGGAAGGCTTTCTTATCTCTCTTTGCTCTTCTTTGGAACTCTTCATTCAAATGGGTATAGCTTTCCTTTTCTCCTTTGCTTTTCACCTCTCTTCTTTTCACAGCTATTTGTAAGGCCTCCTCAGACAGCCATTTTGCTTTTTTGCATTTCTTTTCCACGGGGATAGTCTTGATCCCTGCCTGCTGTACAATGTCACGAACCTCCGTCCATAGTTCATCAGGCACTCTGTCTATCAGATCTAGTCCCTTAAATCTATTTCTCACTTCCACTGTATAACCCTAAGGGATTTGATTTAGGTCATACCTGAATGGTCTAGTGGTTTTCCCTACTTTCTTCAATTTGAGTCTGAATTTGGTAATAAGGAGTTCATGATCTGAGCCACAGTCAGCTCCCAGTCTTGCTTTTGCTGACTGTATAGTGCTTCTGCATCTTTGGCTGCAAAGAATATAATCGATCTGATTTCGGTGTTGACCATCTGGTGATGTCCATGTGTAGGCTTCTCTTGTGTTGTTGGAAGAGGGTGTTTGCTATAACCAGTGCGTTCTCTTGGCAAAACTATTAGCCTTTGCCCTGCTTCTTTCCGTATTCCAAGGCCAAATTGCCTGTTACTCCAGGTGTTTCTTGACTTCCTACTTTTGCATTCCAGTCCCCTATAATGAAAAGGACATCTTTTTTGGGTGTTAGTTCTAAAAGGTCTTGTAGGTCTTCATAGAACTGTTCAACTTCAGCTTCTTCAATGTTACTGGTTGGGGCACAGGCTTGGATTACTGTGATATTGAATGGTTTGCCTTGAAAACAAACAGAGATCATTCTGTCGTTTTTGAGATTGCATCCAAGTACTGCATTTCAGGCTCTTTTGTTGACCATGATGGCTACTCTATTTCTTCTAAGGGATTCCTGCCCACAGTAGTAGATACAATGGTCATCTGAGTTAAATTCACCCATTCCAGTCCATTTTAGTTTGCTGATTCCTAGAATGTCTACGTTCAGTCTTGCCATCTCTTGTTTGACCACTTCCAATTTGCCTTGAATCATGGACCTAACATTCCAGGTTCCTATGCAATATTGCTCTTTACAGCATCAGACCTTGCTTCTATCAACAGTCACATCCACAACTGAGTATTGTTTTTGCTTTGGCTCCATCCCTTCATTCTTTCTGGAGTTATTTCTCCACTGATCTCCAGTAGCATATTGGGCACCTACCGACCTGGGGAGTTCCTCTTTCAGTATCCTGTCATTTTGCCTTTTCATACTGCTCATAGGGTTCTCAAGGCAAGACTACTGAAGTGGTTTGCCCTTCCCTTCTCCAGTGAACCATATTGTCAGATCTCTCCACCATGACCTGTCCATCTTGGGTGGCCCCACACGGCATGACTTAGTTTCATTGAGTTAGACAAGGCTGTGGTCCGTGTGATCAGATTGGTAGTTTTCCGTGATTATGGTTTCAGTGTGTCGGCCCTCTGATGTCCTCTCGCAACACCTATCGTCTTACTTGGGTTTCTCTTACCTTGGACGTGGAGTATCTCTTCACGGCTGCTCCAGCAAAGCACAGCCGCTGCTCCTTACCTTGGACGAGGGGTATCTCCCCACGGCTGCCCCTCCTGACCTTGAACGTGGAGTAGCTCCTCTCAGCCCTCCTGTGCAGTCGCAGGCACCACTACTCGGATGTGTGGGGTAGCTCCTCCTGGCCGCTGCCCCTGACCTCGGGCATGGGGTAGCTCCTATTGGCCGCTGCCCCTGACCTTGGGAGATGGGTAGCTCCTCTTGGCCACACTTCTGCGGGGTCTGTCACAGTTGCGGCGCTTCTGTGGAAAATTCTGAAAGAGATGGGAATACCCGACCACCTGACCTGCCTTTGAGAAACCTGTATGCAGGTCAGGAAGCAACAGTTACAACTGGACATGGAACAACAAACAAACTGGTTCCAAATAGGAAAAGGAGTACGTCAAGGTTGTATATTGTCACCCTGCTTATTTAACTTATATGCAGAGTACATCATGAGAAATGCTGGGCTGGAAGAAGCACAAGTTGGAATCAAGATTGCCGGGAGAAATACCAATAACCTCAGATATGCAGATGACACCACCCTTATGGCAGAAAGTGAAGAGGAACTAAAAAGCCTCTTGAGGAAAATGAAAGAGGAGAGTAAAAAGTTGGCATAAAGCTCAACATTCAGAAAACGAAGATCATGGCATCTGGTCCCATCACTTCATGGGAAATAGATGGGGAAACAGTGGGTGACTTTATTTATGGGGGCTCCAAAGCACTGCAGATGGTGACTGTAGCCATGAAATTAAAAGACGCTTACTCCTTGGAAGGAAAGTTAAGACCAACCTAGATTAGCATATTCAAAAGCAGACATTACTTTGCCAACAAAGGTCCATCTAGTCAAGGCTATGGTTTTCCCAGTGGTCATGTATGGATGTGAGAGTTGGACTATGATGAAAGGTGAGCAATGAAGAATTGATGCTTTTGAACTGTGGTGTTGGAGAAGACTCTTGAGAGTCCCTTGGACTGCAAGGTGCTCCAACCAGTCCATTCTAAAGATCAGTCCTGGGTGTCTTTGGAAGGAATGATGCTAAAGCTGAAACTCCAGTACTTTGGCCACCTCATACGAAGAGCTGACTCACTGGGAAAGACTCTGATGCTGGGAAGGATTGGGAACAGGAGGAGAAGGGGACGACAGAGGATGAGTTGGCTGGATGGCATCTCTGACTCGATGGACATGAGTTTGAATGAACTCTGGGAGCTGGTGATGGACAGGGAGGCCTGGTGTGCTGCAGTTCATGGGGTTGCAAAGAGTCAGACACGACTGAGCGACTGAACTGATGCATATCTATGGTCTTCCCTGGTTGCTCCAATGGTAAAGAATCTGCCTGCAATGCAGGAGACTTAGGTTCAATCCCTGGGTTGTGAAGATACCCTGGAGAAGGGAATGGCTACTCACTCCAGTATTCTTGACTGGAGAATTCTACAGACAGAGGAGCCTGGCAGACTCCAGTCCATGGGGTCGCAAAGAGTCGGACACTACTGAGCAACTTTCACCTTCAAGTTTATCTACAATCTGTGTGTGAGCCTCAAATTATTGAGGAGAGACATAAATTTTCATAGCCCTTCATATTTCTGGTGTAGATTGTATAACCAGTATTTAAAACAGTGAAAATAAACTATAATGTGTTTAGATATAATTTAAGCCATAAAATGAAATGATAATTCCTCTTCTAGGGTTTACATATCTTTATTTTGCTTACAGTTTGCTTCAATTTAAGGAGAGGGACTTCTATTAGTATTTCAGGGGTTCAATTTAAAGGAACAATTTCCACAGAAATGTTTATGTACATATTTTAGAAATAATAGGCATGACAGTAATTTCCTTAGAAAAGCTTTTAGTATCAACATACTCAGAATACATTTTTTTTGGTGAAAACAATATGCAGCTGTTTAATATATTATAAATTCCTTAATTTCATAGTTCTCAACTGTCTAAATACTAAAAGAATCCCATAATCTGACATAAAGAGGAACCATTTTCTATATTATACCAAAATTACAATTTACCCGTATTCTAACATTGAGAAGTGAGATTAAAAAACCCAGCATTATAAAGTCTACCTAGAAGAGATGAACAATGACTTCATAGACTGTCTTTAGTGTATGTCTACGTATCTATCTATATTTATACACACAATATTTTTTTAGTTTTTTGAGACACATGACCTGCCCTATTTTAATGATGTATTTAACAGAGGGTTATAATGTAGAGGTCAGAGAATAGGATTTGGAGGCTGAAGACCAGTGTTCAACCTAGAACTTTCTTGATCACTGCATTTCTACCCTTTGTGCCAGATACATTAGAAATGTCTGAATAATTACGTTAACAAAGATTTCTTCATCTATAAATTAGAGATAACACTGCCTACCACACAGAATATTTGTAAAGAACAAGTAAGAGAACTAATTGTTGCTATAATGCATTGTTAACTTGAAGACTCTGAGTTAAAACTATTGTTTAAAAAATTTGTGATAGTAGGGCTTGTTGTTTAGTAAAAATATCAAACATCAAAGAAACTCCAATCTTGTCTTTGATATAATAATCACTTAGTTATGTTTTCCTTCTAACAAGATATAAACAACAAATTTGTTCAGTGTTCATTTTAAAAGGAGGAAAGTCTTACAATTCATTAAATAAACACCATGTAATTCACACCCATGTTCTACAAAATCTCCTTTGGTAAGTCATTATAAGAAGAAATCCATTTATTTCAAAACAAAACTATTATAAAAAGGTCTAAAGTTTACATGTTCTCATTAAATTCCAATTTAGTGGCATTTACCAAAGCACTTCACACACACCTCTTTCATAGCATTTATCATATTGTATTATAAATAATATTTGTTTCTCTCAAAAGACTTTGAGCAACTTAAGGGCAGAAAAATCATGTCATATTCATCTTTATATCAAATTCCTAGACTTTGGCTGGTTGTCTGTAAAGGTTAGTGCCTACCAGACACAGCATGAATGATGAACATAAAACAGGATATATGTGTACAGCAGAGGACAAAGAGCTACTATAATTTTGATGAGTTTCATGATATACAGGCTAAGTGATGTTTATCAACAAACTGAAAACAGGATTTTAAAAGATTCCTTTAACTTTTAAAGTAAAACTAAATTCCTTGGATTTTCTCTATGAATGCAAGTAGTTTTAAGGCAGACAGATATATGTTAATGTAACTTGATGCAGACAGAGTTTGTAGCATGTTATCAGAATAGTGACATGAAAATGACACGGGGAAAAAACAGCAAAAAATGTACTGAGTGGTAGTTTATTCAGTGCTCTCAAATAATAATGAAGTAAAGTTAATGCGCCAAAAGTTTGTTGTATTTTATAATGGTTCATTTTTGTGATTTACAAAATGTTATATTAAGATATTAAGGTACTATTGTACATGGGAATCAGCCTGCATTGGTGTTTTGTTTTGTATTGGGGAGGGGTGGTGAACCACGTGAGAGTTTATATTTGGAAAACATAGTTTATGTTTAAATGATTATTTGCCCAACTTGTTTTGAAGTATAGAAATGGTCAGTAAGTGTTGATGATTATGTTTGAAACCATATAAAGACAGTTGAAAACATCAAAGGACAATTCCAAGAAGTGACGTCCAGTATTAAAGATAACATGACTAATACGGTTTACACTATACACAAAAGGATTTTCTTAAATATTTACTTTAAGTGCCTGATGAAAACTAAAAGGGATCTTTCCTACCACTGCTTTTGTAACTCTAGTAGGCACTCCTTATTAAAAGAAAGGGTGCAAATAATGTAAAAAGACTGTTGCTAGGATTTAAGCAAATGTTATAAAAATTTTTTATCATCAAGGAGCCATGACCTTATGGGCAAGATTTACAGTAATAGGTGATTATACATATTGTATTTTCATATGTTGTCAGAAACTCAAGTTAGGCCTTGTTAACCTGATTGTACATTAATAAATTTTTATATGATTTGACCAAAGCTGTTTGAAGGGCTCTTACTAAATATTTATCTGGCAAAATAAGGCAAACCCTTTAATTGTTCAAGTGGAAACTATAAGAAGAGTTCTGATATTCTGTTGTAAAATTAGCACCTGAATAGCTTTATCACAGACACATGTATTTTTATAGAGATCTACACTTCATTTCCCTTATGCAGCATGGTTACTATACCTTACTCTTACTAAAAGAGATAAAAAGCAAACTGATATGTAAGATAAATTGATTCCATTTTAGGTTATAAGCTGTGGAGATACAATCTGGTAAGTATTTTTCCATAATTCAATTCTATTATGGGTTTAAGGAAAAAAAGAAAGCTGAAGAATTTTGGTATCAATACACGTGGAGACAGAGAGAGTATTTCTAACATGAAACTTTGTAGCATGTTTGCCTATCAATGCATCAACTTAGAAATTGAAAATGTATTTTTATTTATGAGAAAAACGTGGTATACATTTATCTTTGTGTTCAATTAAAGTAAAAGCTAGATCTCATTCTCCATGTTATTTCATAGTATATTTTCTCAGAAGGTGACTATAACCAGCTACCAGTTTTTAGTAGTCTGAGGTACTTGGATAACTCAAAGGTACTTCACATTTGAAAATACTATTTTCAAAATATTTTACAAGATATTGTAAAAGCTAATTTTGTTATGATGGAGGCCATGATTATCTTATTTTACTGATAAGAAGATATAGAAAGTTTAAATAAAATAATTTGCCCTGTATTTCAGGGGGTTTATCCCTATAATTTTTCCCAATCACAGTGCCAATAACAACAATTCAATAAAAAACTGAACAGTTTTACAGTTACATGTCGGTTAATCCCTACTAGGCAAATTACTTAGAATGCACTATCCCAACTTTGGTACAGGAAAAAATTTGTTTATAATATAAATTAAAAACATTACTTGTAATAGATTGTTCTTTAAAGAGGTTAAAAAAACAAAAACACAAAACATTCTACAAACATTAAGTTTTCTAGCAAAAATTTTAAGTACATAATTCTCACAATAAGGCACTTCTATTCTCATTTAAATGTTTCATAGAAGTTCTCCATTTTTTTGTAATCAAGTCTTCATAAATTATACAGTAATGTTGTTACTTCAAGTAAAACTTTATTAACTACTCAATTTGGGAATAATTTCTTTAAATGTTTTTTACTTGTGAATAGAATGGAGTTTGAGTAACAAATCCTAAATGAACGTACTCTTGGTCTGTTTCAGATTTAGAGAACTGATAATGTTTTACCCTGTTGATCTTGTTCAAGAATCTTGAAATCTTCCAAAGCAAGACTGTTTAAGGCTGCTGGTAAAATGTATTCTGATGTGCCCTTAGGTAATACATTATTTGTTTCCAGATTCTTCACCAAGCATGCGGCTTTAATCCATCTTCGAGTCGCTCTGCGTTCTTTCTGTAGGCAAGTTTTCATTTTCCTTCTTAAGCTTGCTATCTCCTTTTCCAGTTTAATTATCCTCTTTTTTGCTTCCATGGGATTCCTGAAGGCATAACTGTGTTCAAGTAGTACTTGCTGACTACTAATGCTTGATTTTAAATTAGATGGTCCGGTTGGTGTACAACTGTTGTTTTTCTTCAAAAGATTCCTTGACTTGAGTTTCTGAGCCAAATAAAATTAGAGGGTTGAGCATAAATTATGGAATATCACAAATAAGCAAATTCTGTCCAATTTTGGGTGACAGTACTTAAACTACTCTTTTTGGAACCAGACAATGCACTTCTCAGGTTTCTTTCAAATCACTGAATATGATTCTGTAGACTTAAAAAATTTATTTGCAATATTCTCACTAAGGCCAATATAGAATTCATTTAGACACTTATTTGTGATACTGATTTGATCTTTTTAAAGTAAATACTATTCTCTCAATTTGATTAATATTTCAGACCTGTGATCCTACTTAATAAAAACATTCCCAAGAATCAAGCTCCTAAATAGGTTTACTTATTAATTATGCACAGTTTTATCATACTATCAAGGATTTAAGATGTGGATAGAAAACTTCTGTCCAGATAAATCTGAGGTCCCTTTTTCCCCTTTAATTTCTTTCATTCAGATAGTCATCAAGTCCTATTAATTCTACCTCCTAAATATCTCATCAGGATGTTTAGGATCCTCCCATCATTCTTAATGCTACTACCCACATCAGGCCCATTTCATTCATGTCTAGCTTGAATATATTAAAAACTTTATTGATCTCTGGGCTCATTTTATCCCCATTAATCTATTTCCCCGACCAATAACACTGAAGAGCTGAATTTGAATAGCTCTATGAAGACCTACAAGACCTTTTAGAACTAACACCCAAAAAAGATGTCCTTTTCATTATAGGGGACTGAAATGCAAAAGTAGGAAGTCAAGAAACACCTGGAGTAACAGGCAATTTGGCCTTGGAATACGGAAAGAAGCAGGGCAAAGGCTAATAGTTTTGCCAAGAGAACGCACTGGTTATAGCAAACACCCTCTTCCAACAACACAAGAGAAGACTCTACACATGGACATCACCAGATGGTCAACACCGAAATCAGATCGATTATATTCTTTGCAGCCAAAGATGCAGAAGCACTATACAGTCAGCAAAAACAAGACCGGGAGCTGACTGTGGCTCAGGTCATGAACTCCTTATTGCCAAATTCAGACTCAAATTGAAGAAAGTAGGGAAAACCACTAGACCATTCAGGTATGACCTAAATCAAATCCCTTAGGGTTATACAGTGGAAGTGAGAAATAGATTTAAGGGACTAGATCTGATAGACAGAGTGCCTGATGAACTATGGACGGAGGTTCGTGACATTGTACAGCAGGCAGGGATCAAGACCATCCCCGTGGAAAAGAAATGCAAAAAAGCAAAATGGCTGTCTGAGGAGGCCTTACAAATAGCTGTGAAAAGAAGAGAGGTGAAAAGCAAAGGAGAAAAGGAAAGCTATACCCATTTGAATGAAGAGTTCCAAAGAAGAGCAAAGAGAGATAAGAAAGCCTTCCTCAGCAATCAATGCAAAGAAATAGAGGAAAACAGTAGAATGGAAAAACTAGAGAGCTCTTCAAGAAAATTAGAGATACCAAAGGAACATTTCATGCAAAGATGGGCTCGATAAAGGACAGAAATGGTATGGACCTAAGAGAAGCAGAAGATATTAAGAAGAGGTGGCAAGAATACACAGAACTATACAAAAAAGATCTTCACGACCCGGATAATCACAAATATGGTGTGATCACTCACCTAGAGCCAGACATCCTGGAATGTGAAGTCAAGTGGGCCTTAGAAAGCATCACTACGAACAAAGCTAGTAGAAGTGATGAAATTCCAGTTGAGCTATTTTAAATCCTGAAAGATGATGCTGTCAAAGTGCTGCACTCAATATGCCAGCAAATCTGGAAAACTCAGCAGTGGCCACAGGACTGGAAAAGGTCAGTTTTCATTCCAATCCCAAAGAAAGGCAATGCCAAAGAATGTTCAAACTACTGCACAATTGCACTCATCTCACATGCTAGTAAGGTAATGCTCAAAATTCTCCAAGCCAGTCTTCAGCAATACATGATCCATGAACTTCTAGATGTTCAAGGCGGTTTTAGAAAAGGCAGAGGAACCAGAAATCAAATTGCCAACATCTGCTGGATCATGGAAAAAGGAAGAGAGTTCCAGAAAAACATCTATTTCTGCTTTATTGACTATGCCAAAGCCTTGGACTATGTGGATCACAAGAAACTGTGGAAAATTCTAAAAGAGATGGGAATATTAGACCACCTGACCTGCCCCTTGAGAAACCTGTATGCAGGTTGGGAAGCAATAGTTAGAACTGGACATGGAACAACAGACAGGTTACAAATAGGAAAAGGAGTATGTCAAGGCTGTATATTGTCACCCTGCTCATTTAACTTATATGCAGAGTACATCATAAAAAATGCTGGGCTGGGAGAAGCACAAGTTAGAATCAAGATTGCTGGGAGAAATATCAATAACCTCAGATATGCAGATGACACCACCCTTATGGCAGAAAGTGAAGAGGAACTAAAGAGCTTCTTGATGAAAGTGAAAGAGGAGAATGAAAAAGTTGGCTTAAAGTTCAACATTCAGAAAACGAAGATCATGGCATCCGGTCCCATCACTTCATGGCAAATAGACGGGGAAACTGTGGAAACAGTGGGTGACTGGGGGGCTCTAAAGCACCGCAGATGGTGACTGCAGCCATGAAATTAAAAGATGCTTACTCCTTGGAAGGTACGTTATGACCAATCTAGACAGCATATTAAAAAGTAGAGATGTTACTTTGTCAACAAAGGTCCGTTCAGTCAAGGCTATCGTTTTTCCAGTAGTCATATATGGATGTGAGAGTTGGACTATAAACAAAGCTGAGCGTAGAAGAATTGATGCTTTTGAACTATGGTGTTGGAGAAGACTCTTGAGAGTCCCTTGGACTGCAAGGAGATCCAACCAGTCCATTGAAAGGGAGATCAGTTCTGCGTGTTCATTGGAAGGACTGATGCTGAAGCTGAAACTCCAATTCTTTGGCCACCTGATGCTAAGGGTTGACTCATTTGAAAAGACCCTGATGCTGGGAAAGACTGAGGGCAGGATGAGAAGGGGACGACAGAGGATGAGATGGATGGATGGCATCACTGACTCAATGGACATGAGTTTGAGTGAACTCTGGGAGTTGGTGATGGACAGGGAGGCCTGGTGTGCTACGGTTCATGGGGTTGCAGAGTTGGACACGACTGAGTGACTGAACTGAATCTATTTTGTGCCACTAGAATAATTTTCTAACAGATGATGTTTGAATACTGACTACATTCTTCTTTGCCTCCCTATTTTCTAAAGAACAAAAAAATCTTTACATGGCATACTATACCATTTAGGATCTCACCCCATTCTGCCATTCACCATCCTAATTTTCATTCCAAAAATATTAAAACACTTTTAGTTCCCACATTATCTCATCAATTTCATAACTTTGTGTCTTTCATTCATTCAAGAAACGTTTATTGAGACAACACAACAGTGAATAAGTAAGATAAATATGGTTCCTGTCGTCATGAAATCTAAAACTGGCATTTTTTCTGCCTAGAGCAATTGGCAGGAGCTCCTTTTCGATCTTTATATTCCCAGCAACTAACTTGGATTTCAACATATGTAAAGCTCAGTAAGTATCTGTTGAAAGAATAAATGATCAGTGTCAAAACCAAGGTATACTTCAAATTCAACAAACATCTGAGTGTGTACTATGTACCAGGCACTATTTGAGGTTCTGAGGATTCAGAAGTGAAATGCTTGCCATCCTGGAGCTTTTCTAATATCTGTGATGTTAATATTAATAATTAGTTTACCACAATCTCCTCTCTCCTCTCCCATTCAGATATTAACCATGTAGATTTACAAATTTACCCATCAAAAATAACTCAAGAAAGCAGTGGGTTTTTTCCTCTCTCAGAGGAAAAGATATCTGTCATTTTCAAAGCTAAATTTTTTACTTTTTTTTTGTTGTTGTTCATTCTACCCTTTAACATTTCAGCGATCCTGCCTTCGCAGCTAGCTTTTCTCTTTCTGGTCAGATCTTCCTTGAGTAGATAAAACATTGCTTTAATACATTCATACTATACCTTAAATTTCTCCTTCTTTTTAAATATCACTTACTAATACTTATTTTCCACTCATCCCCCAACTCATTAGTTTTTGTTCTCATCGTACTACTGCAGCTGCCCTGTGCAAGGTTAAGAACTCTCTCCTAAGTCCCAAACTCCAAGCTCAAACCCTAAATGCCGGAGTTCTACCAAGTTTTCTGTTACGCCTCCCTCTGACCTTATATTCTTTGGTCTGACTCTGGTATTCTTTGGATGTGCTGCCATGAAAGCACTTATCACACATTATTTGTATGTCATCCTAAAACCAGGGCAGAATGATGCTAGAGGTTTCATGAAGATTTTTCAGTTTAACCAATGGGTCAGTTATTGATAATTAACAATAATGTAGAATTCCAATATGATAAAACAGTTTGGATTGGGAAAAGAATAATAGAATCAGGAGATCTGAGCACTAATTCTAGCCTGCATCTTTACTGCAATTTTCCAGTTTCCTTGAGGTACAGTATTATATTTGAATTTCAATATATTCTGAATCATTCCATTTTACAAACAAAAAAGGATGGATTCTAAAAATGGAGTTAAAGAAAAGTAGCATTACCTACCATGGACTTTATATGGGTACAAAAATCAAAAATGGTTGGAACAGCATCCATTTTAAGTCGTCTAGTTTGTCCTGTTAGGTCAAAACAGGAAGCTTCAAAGTGCTTTGAACAAAGAAAAGTATGTTTTCCTGGCACAAAATTTTTGCGCCTAACCAGGCGAACCCATTCTTTTCTTCTTTTAGGATCCAAAGGAAACCTTAAAAAAAAAAAAAAAAAAAGGGCAACTCAAATTCCAACTATCACACACTCTGGTTGCACTAAATAGTCAAAAGAAATTTTGAAAAATGACAATTTTAAATGTCTTCCATTTATATAACAAATTAAAAATTTCTAATATCCAAACACTGGAACAGAAACCAATTCATGTTCATTTTTGTAAGTTCTTAAAACTTAATAAAAAACTAACTTAAGTGGATCAGTTTTTCAAGGTCTTAAAAAGAGACATCTCTTCCCAAACTAGTCCTTAACAAGGGATCTGCTGTTGACATACATGGTCAAGACAAGTCAGATAATCCACAGACTGAATTTTATCAAGATAGACTCTGGTATTCCTTCCTCTGTGTTCATTATGATACTTACCACATGCTTTGTAATTTTTTGTTTTAAAAAATTTCCAGTGAAATGAATGATGATCAGTTTCTTGAGGACACGGATCATTGTATCTTTTTATCTATCTTTACCACTTAGGTATTGCCTTGCAAATAGTTGGGACTCAACAAAAATGTGCTTAGTTACTATAAATATAGAATATATAAATTAATACTATACTATACTACTTTAATGAAGTTAAACTGCATATATTTTTGAAAAATGAACTCGTAAGCTATGTAGTACAGTTGAAAGCATAATTACTACAAGAAGTAAAACGCTGATGAAAAGCCAGTTGGAATGTTTTTCCTGTTTATTTCAAACATAAAATACAGTGATACCACCCAGTGTATGGCTGTTAAGGAAGAGAAAAATATAAGGGGCTTCTAAAAATTCTGACGGTAGCTGTGCTGTGAAGTGAAAGTTGCTTGGTTGTGTCCCACTCTTTGTGACCCCATCGACTATAGAGTCCATGGCATTCTCCAGGCCAGAATCCTGGAGTGGATAGCTGTTCCCTTCTCCAGTGGATCTTCCCAACCCAGGGATTGAACCCAGGTCTCCTGCACTGCAGGTGGATTCTTTACCAGCTGAGCCACCAGGGAAGCCCAAAAATACTGGTGTGGGTGGCCTATCACTTCTCCAGCACATCTTCCCAATCCAGGAATTGAACCAGGGTCTCCTGCATAGCAGCAGATTCCTTAGCAGCTGAGCTATCAGGGAAGCCCCTGTGTTGACTGACTTGGAAATAGAAGAATCAAACTTTTACACACAATAAGTTTGAGCTGAACTCGTTAGTTTGACTACCTTATCCTTTAAGTATTAATTATGAACTCACTAGTGCCTAAAAAGAGCCATTAAATTTATGTTAGAAGATCCTGTGGCTCTGAAGCCTCCAGCTGAAGATTCAATACAGCTTTGGCTATATTAGATATACTAGGGTTGCTCAAATTACCAGCAGGGAGGGGCACAGAGATGAAAGCTCAGGTTTACTTATACACCCTGCCATCTCATGTCCCCATTCCCCACAACCTCAAATACACCCTGATCTGAAGACAACATTTGTATGTTACTCTGCTGCTGCTAAGTCGCTTCAGTCGTGTCCCCATAGATGGAAGTCCACCAGGCTCCCCTGTTCCTGGGATTCTCCAGGCAAGAACACTGGAGTGGGTTGCCATTTCCTTCTCCAGTGCATGAAAGTGAAAAGTGAAAGTGAAGTCATTCAGTCGTGTCTGACTGTTAGCTACCCCATGGACTGCAGCCTACCAGGCTTCTCCGTCCATGGGATTTTCCAGGCAAGAGTACTGGAGTGGGTTGCCACTGCCTTCTCCAATGTCACTCTACAGTTCCTGTATTTTCATAAAGTACTTTTATTCTATTTCACTAGACACTTCTGATGGAGAATTAATCTACTCTGTTACCTCTCAGTTCTTAACAATAATGTATTCTCACTTCAAAGCTCTGTTCCAATATTTAATGACTTGAAAATTCTCCAGAGGACTGAGCTAAAAATTAAGCTATTAATTCATAAGCACACTTCTTGTTGGGACCTCAATAAAGGCTCAGAGTAAATAAGTACTATCAGTACTATTATATTACCATTTGTATAAGACTCTTCAGATATATGAAGACTGTCAGATATTATTTTTCATACCCACCTTTAGCTCTTTTTTAAATAATGAAATCAATGCCTGCAACTGGACCTTAACTTCATCAAATTCTTCTTTTAAGACTCAGTTTAGGAATTCCATTTTCCTAACAAGTTTTTCATGATCAGAAGACTTGGTTAGATGTTTCTGTATCATATAGTGCTAATATAACTGTATTCTAATGGTTTACTTTTGTATCTCCACCACTAGATCACAGGTTTCTCCTGGTTAGAAGCTGTTTATTTCACTACTTTATCCTGTTAAGTAAGCATTCAATAAATTTTTCTGAGTGAATCAATGAATATACAAGTTAGTGGAGTTAGTCTGGCATTACTAAATAATCTTCAGATTATCTGTGTTGAAATAAAATAATAATCAACACTTTTATATTTTATTTTGGATAATGTTTTATAAAGTTAACTCTAATTATGTTTTTCACATGTTGTTTAGATTTTTCCCAGCAAATCCAAAGGGTGAGTGAAATAGCCTGTAAGCTGAATTTAAGTAATAATAAATCCTGTAAATATTAGTTTTAAATAAGTGAAGTAGTGTTACTAGATGGATATATTCTTGCCTACACAAAAATAGAAGCATGCTTTCAGAAGCATTAGATGTTCTGGAAAATCACTCAGTATTTTAAACAGTGCTACTTTGCTAGGGTATTTAATAAATAACTGAATGTCTCTAACATTCCAAGCACTGTCCTAGGCACTGAAGACATGGTGGTAAATAAAACTGACCTACCTTTATGATATCCCCCTTTTTTGAGGGTATACTGTAATGAGGAAGGTACAGAATCAAACACCTTCAAGTAGCAGAAAAGAGTGGCCGAGAACAGTTTCTCTGGAGTCAAACCAGGTATCAATCCTGGATCCTTCACAGAATAGCTGGGTGACTTTAAGAATGTTGTTTAACCTTTTTAGGCCTCAGTTTTAATGGTACCTAGTGGGGTTCTAGGAATTAAACGAGACAATGTGAGTAAATGCTTAGCTCACTGCATGTATGCGTGCGTGTGTGTGTGTGTGTGTGTGTGTGTTAGTTGCTCAGTCCTACCCGACTCTGTGACCCCATGGACTACAGCTTTCCAGGCTCCTCTGTCCATGGGATTCTCCAGGCAAGAATACCGGAGTGGGTTGCCATTCCCTTTTCCAGGGAATCTTCCCAACCAAGGGATTGAACCCAAGCTTCTTGCACTGCGGGCAGTCTCTTTACCATCTGGGCCACCAGAGAAGCCCAGCCCAGTGCATAGTACATGGTAAATGTTAAATAAATAGTTTTTATTATTGGGTTGACCCAAAAAGTTCATTCGAGCTTTTCCATAGCATCTTATGGAAAAACCTGAAAAAGCTTATGAAAAAACTTTTTGGGCCAACCCAATATTATGAATGTAATTACAAGTGTAATTATATGAACTTAGAAAAGGGTAAGTACAGGATTGCATGGAACCATAATAGGAAGAGCTAATCTCATCAGGAGGCCTTAAGAGAGTATGGGAATTAGCTAGGGAAATGGTAGTAGTGAAGAATGTTAAACAGTATCTTGGGTACAGGGAAGTGTTATAACATGACATGATGATGGAGGGCTTGCTAAGATAAACAATGATTTTGAATTTTATCCAAAATGGTATTGGTAAGTCATCAAGGGCCTAATTTAGAAGTGACTGTTAACAGAAAATATTTTAACTAGTTGTTAAACACAGACATGATTAAAAATTATGTAAGTTTGCATTTAAGTAGATTAAAAACAAAGGTAATACATATTAAAAACCCACCACCTAGTTATTTTACTATTATCTACATTTAAGGTTACTTATATGTATGAAACCTGTATGAAATAAGTGATACAGAATAGGGTAGTATTGTACATTTCTTCCCAACTCCAGGATCAGTGACGTCATGTTGGTAGCTTAAAACCAGTTATGGTTGGGAATACTTATATCCTGCAAATTGGACAAACACCACAAATCAGGGTTTTTGCCCTTCCCCAGAGATCCTGTTGTTAAACATTTAGCAACACACCATTTACTACAAAAGAGCAGTTAGATGGACATGAATGGAAGCAGTGAACCACTTAAGTTGTTGTTTTAATACTTCAATTGAGAGGGAATCGTGAAAAGTCAAGGGAGGATAACCTCCCAGCTTCTGGGTGGCTGGTGTTTCCTTTTATGAGAAAGGAAATATGGGAAATGTAGTTTTTGGGGAAGGACAAGTTCAAGAGTACAGTTTCAGTATGCTGAATGTGAGGAACTGAAGAGATGGGGGAAATAATTGAGACACTTCATCTAAAGGTCTAAAACCCATTGGAGATTTGGACTGGAAGTACTGATTTAGGAGGCATCAACAAGTAAATGTTAACCAAGACCATAGGAACAGCTGCAATCCTTTTGATGAGAATGGGCTAGGTGATAGAGTGGTGGAGACTGAAGTTAGACCAAGGAAGTAAGATGAAAATCACAAAATTAGTGTCAAATAATTCAAAGTAGAGAGTATTTCAGGGAGGAAATGATCACATGCCATGAAAAAAGATGTAAGTGTGACAATTCATGTTAGCAAGAACAGTTTCAAAAGATTACTGGGGAGACTCAGTCTGGAATGGGCTGAGGAAGAGAGAAGAAAAATGGGGACAATAAGTGTAGGCAATGTAAGTTGTATATGGGGATAAAGAAGTCTACCAATGTCCTAGGAAAGGAGTGAATTAAATGTTAGTTAGGAAATAGGAATTAATTTCATTATGAATAATGCTATTTTAAGGCCTAAACTTCTGAGGTTACACATGAATATGTTAATTTAATAGCAAGCAAATGGTCAAACATGGAAAGGAGGTATGTATGTTCGTGTACCACCACACATCTCCCAAACATTCATTGTTGGTGCTATGACTCCACCCTCTTCCTCATCTTCCAAATCAAATTACCATATACGATAATTTCTCCTCAAACATTTCTCAAATCTGTCTACTTCTTCCCATCCTTACTCTCAGTACTACTCTAGTCTAGACCACTGAGTCTCCCTTATTTTATTACAGGGTCCT
The DNA here is from genome assembly GCF_023091745.1 of Budorcas taxicolor. Classification (NCBI taxonomy): domain Eukaryota; kingdom Metazoa; phylum Chordata; class Mammalia; order Artiodactyla; family Bovidae; genus Budorcas; species Budorcas taxicolor. The sequence goes on along the minus strand of NC_068914.1, from coordinate 46,401,639 downwards.
AACTTTTTCCTCTATCAATCTAGGGCTGATTGTGTCAGCATCAGAAGTACACTGTTTAGTTTCACTGAGCTGCATCAGGATTTCCTTGTGAAATAGTAGGTATGTTAACATTCTGTAATAAGCTCCTTTCTTGTCAAATTCATCTAATGATGATGATGAAGCAGCACTTTAGGTAACACTGTAATTCTCCACACTGCAGCCTGAGGGCTTTTTAATATGGAAATCTAATCACTCCATTCTTTGTAAGCCTACTCAAGAACTCACTGGATAAAACAGAAAATCCTTATAAGTATTGTACAGGACCAGATATATGTCATCTTTTGGTCTCATTTGAAATTTCACATCCTTTGAGAAGTGTTATTTGACTTTTCAAGGCTAAATTAGGACTCCCTGAAAGTCTTCTGTGGCATTTAACCGTAATTATTTATGTTGGTCTTTCTCATTCCAAGTCCAGGAATTTTCTGGATCCTTAGCACCATATCAGGTGCTAAGAGCTTGGCACACATTCAGTTCAGTTCAGTCATTCAGTTGTGTCCGACTCTTTGCAGCCCCATGGTGCCACCATGGACTGCAGCATGCTGGGCTTCCCTGTGCATCATCAACTCCCCAAGCTTGCTCAAACTCATGTCCATGAGTTGGTAATGCCATCTAACCATCTCATTCTCTGTCCTCCCCTTCTCCTCCTACCTTCAGTCTTTCCCAGCATCAGGGTCTTTTTCAGTGAATCTGTGCTTCACATCAGGTGACCAAAGTATTAGAGCTTCAGCTTCAGCATTAGTCCTTCCAATGAATATTCAGAACTGATTTCCTTTAGGATTGATTGGTTTGATCTTGTAGTCCAAGACTCTCAAGAGTCTTCTCCAAAGCCCTGATGCTCCAACAGTTCAAAAGCATCAGTTCTTCAGTGCTCAGTTTTCTTTATAGTCCAACTCTCACATCCATACATGACTACTGGAAAAACCATAGCTCTGACTAGACGGACCTTTGTTGGCAAAGTAATATCTCTGCTTTTTAATACATTAGATGGATCAATGAATAAAGCACTACATTTGCATGACATACATGAAAAACATAAACACCACAAGGATTTTGTTTTTTAGGTGGTAACTTTTAATAGGGAGTACATTTAGTCATAATGAGGTGGGAAGAAAGGTCAAGGATTTCATTTTCTGAATTCTAAGACCTTATTAAGTTGCAAAGTATATAAATGCGGAACTGTTTGCACTTAACTTTTTGAATGCTTCTTTTCTTCAAGCATACGGCAGGCACTTGCAGAGAAGGCAAATGTTTACCAAGTCATTATTTCATGTAGTATTCAACGTGCTTTCCAGAGTTCTGATTTGACCGAATTAAAGACTTTTGACGGCTTTTCGGCAAACCAAAGAACGTAACCTGGGTTCTTTGTATACTACTTTGTTCTAGTAAGAATAGAAAGCTTATCTTTTCCATTTTCATTCACATATTTTAATTCTACTGCTCTTAATAACAATTTCTCCGCAGTTACCGTATGCGACTATCAGAAATCTTAAACGCTTCCCGTGTCAATATAGCTAGTGAGAACTGACTAATTATAACGGGAACGTAGTCGTCTTTTTAGGTGATTGCTGACTTGAAAAGGAAGATCTCGCTTCCTCTTATGGCGTCATTAACATCAAGACCTGGTCGAATACATAGGAAATAAAAGAGCAGAAAATTAAGGTATCCTCCTGTCGCTTTCTAGAGAAGGACTAATCACTGCACAGAACTTGAGTAAACCTTTCCCGAAGGGAGAGAAAAACTGGACAGATTTGAGAAACACAAAAGGCAAAAATGATGCGTTCCTGCTACTTAATAGCTAAGTTAGAACTAGTAGAATCCTCTTGTTCTTTTCACACAAGTGATACCCAGTGTAGGAACTCCCGTTTCCGTCAGCCCCACTCCCGGCCCAGGTTACCTGTGGAAGCTGATGTTAATGTGCTTGTTGTAGGTAGTAGCACAGCCCGCCGCGGCGCAATTGGTCGGCATTCCCCTTTCCACCTCATTCGGCGCTGTCTTAAGCCTGATTTGAGGCGCGGGATGCTACGCTTCCTTCGGGCGGACCCTAGGCAAAAAAGGCTGGGGAAGGGCCCACCGAGCTGAGTTGCCAAAGATGGCTGGGAAGACGGGGTATGTGTGTGTATGCGTGTGTGCGTGTGTAGCAGGTGGGGGGCGGGAGGGGTCAACCTGCCCTTTCTCTTTATTAATATGGCGGACTTGAGCCAGCAAAGCCGACGGTCCTGGAGCTCCAGTCGCCCTCGTTTGTCTTCACCAACATGGCGGACGCAACCCGCCCTCTCCCCGGCTCCCGACAGGGAGTGGGACTATACAGCGTCTCTTTAGCTACGGGCCACCGAGCAATTAGACGACGTGTGCCCCCCTATCCCCCCTCTTACTATGAAACTCTCTCGAGGGCAAGATTAAAAACAGGCCCGCCTACCCTGCCACGCTCCCCAAACCCCCAAAGGCCAGTCAGGAATAGGTACGAGCCTCAGACTGGAAGGATAACCTCAAAGCGAGCGGTAATTAAAAAAACACTACAACTCCCAGGGAGCCATCGCGCTGTCCTAATTATTATCGCGTGAACTGGGACTCTTGTTTCCGGCGTGCCGCAGGAAGTGACGGCCGAACAGAGCCACTTCCAGAGCCACTTTCTCGCGAGGCGGAAGAGCTCCGATCGCGGAGGAGCAAGGGGGCGCTAGGGTAGGGAAGTGGGTTGCGACGGTCCGGCGAGAAAGAGCTGGGGTGCGGGGAAGTTGGGGAGCAGAGCCCGTTAGGTCTCCAAACAGGATAAGGCCGCACCGACCGGGTCCGTTAGAAAAGAAGGAAACCGGAGAGGAGGGCAGTAGTCGGGCGGATCCCCGGATAGAGGGCTAAGGTTGTGTGGAAAGCGCTGCTCCCGGGATGGCGACCGCAGATACTCCGGCCTTGGCTTCCAGTGGCCTCTCGCCTAAGGAAGAAGGGGAGCTTGAAGATGGGGAGATCAGCGACGACGATAATAACAGTCAGATACGGAGCCGGAGCAGCAGCAGCAGCAGTGGCGGCGGGCTGTTACCGTACCCGCGGCGAAGGCCTCTTCACCCGGCCCGGGGCGGTGGATCCGGCGGAGGCGGTGGCTCCTCCTTGTCGTCGTCCTCTTCTCAGCTGCAGCTGAGGAATTTCTCACGCTCGCGGCACGCGTCAGAGCGGGGCCACCTCAGGGGACACAGCAGCTACCGACCCAAAGAGCCGTTCCGGTCTCACCCGCCCTCCGTGAGGATGCCTTCCAGCTCACTGTCAGAAAGCAGCCCCCGGCCGTCGTTTTGGGAACGGAGCCACATCGCCTTGGACCGTTTCCGTTTTCGAGGCAGGCCTTACCGGGGTGGGAGTCGCTGGAGTCGGGGACGAGGAGGGGGTGAGCGAGGAGGCAAGCCGGGGGGCAGACCTCTGGGAGGAGGAGCGGGATCCGGATTCGGCAGCAGTCAGAGCTGGCGAGAGCCCTCTCCACCTCGGAAGAGTTGTATCCTTAACGTGGCGGTCTGCCCTGGGTGTGTCACTAAAGTTCCCTTTAGCGTCATTACTAGGTGTGAGATGAGTAACTTTTCTGAACCGTCAGAACCGCTTATTTGTCATTGCGTCAAAATACTTAACGTTGGTGGTTCTTTGGTAAACCCCGTGTGTCAAACTCGCCTTGTGTCTTAAAATTACTTGATTGGGTATATTGCTTTTTTTAACAGTAACTTGTTTTTGGATGGGGGCCAAACTAGTGGAATCTGAGTGTAAAATCAGATTTGAAATACTACATCACAAGCCCAGGTTTCATTAGCCTTTGTTTTTGTTAGTAAACTTTGTTATGTGAAGCTGCTTTAGATTGTTAGAGGGAGAAAAAAGTATTAGCCGTAAAAAGTTTGAGGAATACTGTTGCTTATATCATATTGCACTGTCACATTGAAGATTATGAAGTTTCATTACACCGAATCCTACTGTTTTTATTTGTGATGATTTTTTTTTTAACCTTTCTTGATTTATTCTTATACATTGCTGCGTTTTAAAGTTGGGGGGAAAAAAGTCCTAGTGTCACCAGGTATTAATTCGGAGGTTTGAAATTCATGGATCTTTGGCAGAAGCTTTACCTCCTTAACTTCTCTATTTCTTATGTTTATATTTTGGGCATTTTATAACTCTTGGTGCTGACAGTTGTGGACTAGAGAGGGAATGAAACCAGCATTTTAATTTTAATACATTGGAAACCATGGGGGTTTATGGGGAGGTGGAGCTAATGGCGAGGTTAAGGAGGAAAATAGCAAATATGTGATTCTTGTTCCCTCTAATCTTATTCTTAGTTATCTTAAACATTCCTGAGTTTATTCATCTGAGGATTTGCTATTTTAAGATGTGTTTGTAGAACTATCCTTTAAAACAATTTTTTTTAAGTTATACGTATGTGTTTCAAGATACAGCAAAGTGATGCAGATGTATATATTATAGTAATTATATTAATTTTCTTTTTCAGATTATTTGTAGAACTATGTCATGATAACTGCCTAAAAATAGTTTATTGAGAATACTTACTGTTGATTGTAACTTCCATGCTGTAATGAGTTTTTAATATATTCACTATATATGAAACCTACATGTAATGACATTTGTTGGGGAGACACTCAACGTTATTTTCACAGAATACTTAAGACCAAATGGTCTTTGCCAGATGTCAGGATAGAAAGAGGACCAGAAATGTAGTTTAGATAAGGAGGAGGAGCTTCTGATGCTAGTGCTCTGAAAAAACTTATGCAACCACAAGTTGGGTCAGGAGCACACAGGATTGTTTCAGGAAAAAAATCACATAGGTATTTAACTTTTAAAAAGAAAATGTTCTTTGAATATCTTAGCCCAAGATATATTTTTTAACCAAGGATTTGTTAGTTGTCAGTTCTGAGCCTAAGAACAGAAGGGCTGTTTAATTACAGACACGTAAATTATTTAAGAGTACAAAAATGAGGTTTGACAGAAGACAACAAAATTCTGTAAAACAATCATCCTTCAATAAAAAATTTTAAAAAGCATAAAAAAGGAATATAAACATGAAACGTGTGTTGAAGAGACAAATGTTAATTGTATTCAGTGTAAAAAGTTCAAATTGAGGTATGTAAAATGTACTATGGGAGCGTAAAGTTTTTTCTTAGTTTATTTTATGTTAGAGAAGGAGGTGATGCCATGAACTTGCCTACTTCCTGCTTTTGCCTTCTTTCTGTCCATGCATTCGATATCAATTTGGCTTCTGCCATATACCTTTATTCGGAGAAGGCAACGGCAACCCACTCCAGTACTCTTGCCTGGAAAATCCCATGGATGGAGGAGCCTGGTAGGCTGCAGTTCATGGGGTCGCGAAGTCGGACATGACTGAGCGACTTCACTTTCACTTTTCACTTTCATGCATTGGAGAAGGAAATGGCAACCCACTCCAGTGTTCTTGCCTGGAGAATCTCAGGGACGGGGGAGCCTGGTGGGCTGCCGTCTGTGGGGTCCCACAGAGTTGGACACAACTGAAGCGACTTAGCAGCAGCAGCAGCATATACCTTTATTAATTGTTAACCTTAGATGTTTTTATTAATGAACAGACATATGGTGTTGTGAAACAAGTGTGGAAAGTATCCAGTCTGATTTCTGTAGTAACTTATCAGAAATGAGCTGTCTTGCTGTTTTTCTTTTCACACATCCTCCACAAGGATGATGGTTTTCTCTTTGTTTTCCTTGAGGTGTATCAGTAATCCATCCTAGAGGTGGAATTCTTTATAAGAATTTGTGAAGAGAAACATAGTTCCCAGCCACTTTTATGTAACCTGAGCAAATAAATTTTGTAATAAAAGATTTTTTTACTTTAAATTCCTTTAATACCATGGTTATACTGTTTAATTTTTATTCCCACTGTGTGATTGTAACATTTTTATGTTACAAGAATTGCATTACGAAAGAATAAGAGTTATTCTGTGACTTATTTCCATAATGTAGAAGTGAAGTAGCATGAATACAGGTGGGTATTTTTTTAAACTTTTTCAGTAATAATTAAAATATGCTAGATGCAGCTTTAAAGAAATAGAATAAACCAGATTCTGTTGGAGGTAGTTATTTTCATTCTTGTTCATTTTTAATTTTTCTTATTAATAGGCACTTTGGCAGTCAGTCTTAGCATATGTCTCCTTTGGATGGCTGCTGCTTAAACTTTCAAATCTGGTCATAGCTAACATAAACCAGGTTTCAGTTAGAAACTCCTTGTTGATGAATTTTATATTAAATCATTTAAGTGTTGGTTTCATTCTAACTGTTCTGTGTAGGTAGGACACTTCATTTACCCTTGAAGGAGATTAATTAGTCATAGCTCAATTGATTTTCCTTTTTTTCTGTCCTTTAGTTATTTTATTTTTTGTTAGTGTATTGAATCTTTTCTCTTTCTTAATGTTTCCAAAGACTCTGGTCTTATTTTTTTAGTTGCTGTGACTCCATTGAAAAAGTGAGATTTAAATGTAGATAATTACCCAAGTTTATGTACAGAGTATGTAATGGTGGGGTCGGGGAGCAAGTAATTATCTAGCTTCACATAGCGAGGGGGCTTTTGAATTGGGGTAAATTTGAAGACCAGAAAAACCTAGACAAAGCTATGCATAAATTGTGATAAACATGGAAGAGGTGAGATTGGAAGGGAATCATGAAAGCATTATATGCCATTGTAAGGATTTTGAACTCTATTCTTAGTGAGATTAAAACAAGGGATAAGATTTGTGTTCTAGAAAGATTAACAATAGGATGGAAGATGGCTTGTGGGAGATAGAACCCCAAATATCACCAGGCAGAACTATGGGAGTGCATTAGAATGCTCAAAATGAAAAGAGAGACTAAGTAGGACTCACTGGAGAGCACTAGTGTTGCAGCAGTTGGGAGAGAAAGGTGTCATTAAAGACCAAAAAAAAAAAAACCACCCCAAAACCTAGAGAAACAAAGAGTGGAGTTACGGAAGCCATGAGAGAGAAGTATTTACAGTGTTTAATGTTGCAAAGAAATCAGATCGAATAAGGTTTGAAAACATGATGGATAAACTCAGCCAGCAGAAGCCAGATTCCATTTGGTTGAGGAGAAAGACAGGTAATGAGAAACTAGCAGTATTTCAAGAAACCTAGCTGTAAAAAGGAGATAAGAAAACCAAAGACTTGCTAGAACAATTTTGCTGCAGAACTTTTAAAGATTTTCAGTTGTAGTGACCATTTAGTTTCTAAAATACTTGGTGTTAATTCCCATTCTTAAATTGGTCATTGGAGAAGTTTAAAAATCTTTGCAGATTGTTTGTCCAGTAAGTTGTTACACAGAAGAAACTAGGGAAATGTAATGTTATATCCTAGCCAATTTAATCATCTATTAATGCCTTATTGTGTTAAAACCAAATAAAACACTTGTCTTTTATTAATTTCTAAACTGGAGAAGTGAGGTGGAAGTTTTTACATGTGTGAATTATTTTGAATAAAAATTTTAGTTTGGAACTTTGTAGCCACTTCCTACCATGAAGTTATGTTTTATGTATCACTATGTTAAAAGAAAGACCAAAAATAACAGATTTTAGATATCCTTATCTTCAAGGAAAAATTAGAAGATACATCTTGAATACAACTTAAGGTTTTTGTTTTTTTTTAGCTGGTTTCATTGTCTTAGTTGTACCTATTTTGGATGTTAGTATGCTTGATGAGTTCTAAGATTGCTATGTGTTAGGTTTTCAATACAGTGTTTCTTATTCATAACTTAGTCTTAAGTATTAACTATCAGTGTTCATTTTTTTATCTCTATTTTTAAAAATTTGAGACACAAGAAACTAAAGGAAACGTCTTGTGATTATTTGAAGTGTAAATTATCAACATCTGTGACAAACCATTTAGTTTCTCCCCTCTTCCTTCAGAAACACATATTTAACAACCAGCTTATTATGGCCTTTCCTGATACCTGCAGAAAGATACTGTAAACTAACTAGGTGCTGTATCTGTGGATACTGTGGGTAATAAGTGACACTGGTGATCTTGTAAGTGGACTGTTCATATGAATACTTGTTAAATTTGAAATATGGGCACATAATGAACATGCTTAACACATAACAGCACATGTATTAAATGGAATTTAGTAATTTTAAAATATCAGTTCATCTTTGAAAAACACAAAAAAGGGCGACAATTCATCTATAACTTAATGTGTTTTTGTTAAATTAATGGGAAAATTTTTGGCAACTAGTTTCCTTAATACGCTGTTCAGCCAAAAGTTTTGGAAGATCTCCATCAAGAAAACAGAATTATTCATCAAAAAGTGAAAACTGTGGGGAAGAAACTTTTGAAGATTTACTTTTGAAGTATAAGCAAATACAGTTGGAACTAGAGTGCATCAATAAGGATGAAAAACTGGCTTTGAGTAGCAAAGAGGAGAATGTGCAAGAAGATCCTAAAACATTGAACTTTGAGGACCAAACAAGCACTGATAATGTCAGTATTATAAAAGACTCAAGTAAAGAAGTAGCTCCTGAGGAGAAAACACAGGTCAAAACTTTTCAGGCATTTGAATTAAAACCACTCAGGCAAAAATTGACTTTACCAGGAGATAAGAACCGATTGAAAAAAGTTAAAGATGGAACAAAACAGCTTTCTCTGAAATCTGACACTACTGAATCTAGTCCAGGTAATGGAATTTAAAATTTCAGTTAATGATGAGATTTCCTTTGAAGGGGTAACTTGTTATTTTGGTAGTATACTTCATTGAAATGATTCTAATATTTTGTCTGAATTCTTTTTGCACTGTCTACATAGTCATATTGTTGGATGATGACAAATTCTGTTTCATTTTGGCTTTAAGTGCTGATCGAGGCTAATAATACAGTTTTAACATAAGTGGTAACGGGCACTTTTGTTCCCTAACTTACAGGGGATACTTTTGCCATTTACTTTTTTTTTGATTGGAGTCTAGTTGCTTTACAGTGTTGCGTTTCTGCTGTACAGCAGAGTGAGTCCGCCATACATATATATATCCCTTCTTTGCTGTTTACTTTTAAGCATAGTGTTAGTTAAGTTTATTGTAAGAATTCAGACCTTGATACCATTCCTTGTTGAAATTTTCAGCATGAATGGATGTTGAAGTTTATCAGATATTTTTTATTCATTATGGAGAAGAGCATCTAATTTTTCTTGTTTGTTAATGTAATGGATTATATTAACTGATTTTTATAGAGTTAAACCACTCTTATATAATTGGGATAAACCCAGCTAGTTCATGATACATTATTTTTATACATCATGGATTTGGTTTGTTAATTTTTCTTTTCTCCTTTTATGTGAGTATATATTTAGATACAGTAAAAATTTATCCACTTAACTGTGTAGTTCTTTGAGTTTTGACAGATGCAAGCAGTTGGGTAATCATTACCAGCCATCACTATTCAGATATAGAACAGTTCCATTAACTCCTGCCAGTTCCCTCATGCCACCAACCCAACTTGGTAACTGCTGTTTTTCTGACCCTATACTTTTGCCATTTCCAGAATGTCATATAAATAGTCATGTAGAACATTGTTTTTTAATCCTAGCTTCTTTGATTAGTGTGTTTGAAATTGATCCATGTGGTTACATGTATCAGTAGTTCATTCGGTTTTACTGCTGAATGTCCTATTGTATGGCTTTGCTGCAGTTTTTTTATCCATTTCCCACTTGAGGGACATTTGGTTCTTTCAGGTTTGGGCAGTCATGAAACCTTCATAAATAAAGGTTTGCTAATATTTGTTTAGAAATTTTCATCTATGTTCATAGCCTGTAGCTTTGTTCCTTGTTTTTCCTTAACAAGTTTTAGTATAAGGTTGGTAGTGTGTCCAACTCTTTGTGACTCTTAAGAATTGTAGCCCGCCAGGCTCCTCTGTCTATGGGATTTTTCAGGCAAGAATACTGGAGTGGGTTGCCATTTTTTCCTCCCAGGAATCTTCCCAACCCAGGGATTGAACCTGCCCCTCCTTTATCTCCTGCATTGCAGGCTAATTCTCTACTGGGTGGGGGGAGGGGGAACCTAGTATAAAATTATGCTGCTCATAATGAGTTAAGGAGTGGTTTTTCCTCTTTCCAGTAGGTTTAAGGTTGTACTCATTCCTGGGATATTTGGTAGATCTTGCAGGTAAAATTATCTGGGGCAGGATGGAGTTTTCCTGGGGAGGTTTTAAACTACTATTTTCTATTTCTGGGTAAAGCAATTTAGGTAAACTGTTTTCTATTTCTGGGTAAAGCAGTTTAGGTAAACTGTTTTCTATTTCTGGGTAAAGCAGTTTAGGTAAACTGTATTTTTCTAGTAATGTGTTAATTTCCCGTGTTGAACAGTTTATATACTAAGTTATTCTTAAATGTCTCACCTTTTTATTAACTTTGGCATTTATAAATTTTATCTCCCCATACCTTTTAAAATTTCCTCAAAAATAAGTTCCCTGCTTGTTAACTCACTAATTCTTAGCCTCTCTCTCTACTGTTGACATCATTTTGTGATATAAAATTCTATTAACCTCATTTTGGGCTATAAATTTTGCTTCTCTGATAGCTCAGTTGGTAAAGAATCCACCTGCAATGCAGGAGACCCCACTTCCATTCCTGGTTGGGAAGATCCCCTGGAGAAGGGAATGGCTACCCACTCCAGTATTCTGGCCTGGAGAATTCTTGGGGTTGCAAAGACTGAGAAACTTTCACTTGGGCTATAAAATTTCTATTTTAGTTGCATCTCAGCTTATGATACGTACATTTTTTTCATTCATTTCTGAGTATTTTCTAATTTTTGGTGTTCTTTGGCCTGTAGGCTATTTGGAACTATTTCTTAGCTTCCGAGCATGTAGGTTTTTTAGCTGTTTTTCTGTTATCCACTTGTAAGTCAGTCACATTATCAGAGACCTATGTGGTACCAATCTTGTGAAGTATTTCTAGACACTTGCATTATTGTCTAGCATGTGATCAACTTTTGTAACTTCCTGTGTGTTTGAAAGGAATGTTTAGGTTGTTAGATCAGGCTTTTATGTTCACATCTTAGAAGGAAGATGTAGAGTTTTTTGACCTGCTTCATCTATCAGTTAGTGAGAGGCTTGCTAAAATCTGCCAGTGGTGGTGGTGAATTTCTGGTTTTCAGTTTTTACTTTAAATACATTGAGGCTGGGGAATTATTATTCTTACTACTATGTAGTGACCTCTATGTCTAGTAGTAATTTTGCCTAAAAGATTATTTTGTCTCATATTAATAGCCAGCCACACCATCTTTCTCTTCATAGCAGTGTATGTTTTTTGTATGTTAGTGCCTATCCTTTTAGTCTTTCTGTATCTTCTTGTCAATTTCATTTGTAATTTAACCTGATAATCTTTGTCTTTTAACAAGAACATGTAATTTGTTCACACTTTTTCATGATTACTGATCTTTGTATTTTCTTGTTTTCTTTCTTGCCTCTTTCGTTTTTTTTTGTTAAAAAAATTTTTTTTTCTTTTACCGGTTTGAAAGTTAGATATTAAGTTTTTGGTCTCATTTTGATTCCTTTAAGAATTGTAACATGAATTCTTACCAATGTTTAAAGTTAGTCAAATTATTTACCCTCCTCCTGATACACAAGGACAGTTTTTGCCTACCTTTGGCCGTGTATTTAACTCTTTCTTGACTCACTCTTCTATGTCTAGAATCTCTTATGCTTAAAATACGTTTTTAAGAATTTCCATGTAGTAGTTTGTGTCTACCATATGAAAAAGTTATTTCTGTTTACCCTCCTTTAAAGACACTTTTCCCAGGTTTAGAATTCTAGATTAGTTAATTATATTATCAATATGTTGAAGATACTTTCTGGCTTTCATTGTTAACTTTGGAAAGTCATCTTAACAGTTTTGTCCATCTTAACAGTTTCTTGTTTGAAGGTAATCTATCATTTTTCTTTAGTTGCTTTGAAGACCTTGTTTTTGTCTTAATACTCCACAGTTTAACTATGATGTGTTAATTGTAATTTTTATTTTTATTCAGCTTGGCACCTGTTTTGCTGCTAGTTTTCATTGATTCTGAAAATTGTCATTATCTCTTATATTGTCCCATTCTCTTTTTTTGAACTCTATATTGTATCAGTATGTTTTATTAAATCATCTCACTTTACCTTTCATTTCTCTTAAATTTCCATCTGTAACTGTGTGATACATTCTGGAAAATTTCCTCTGATGTATCTTTCAGTCCACCTAGTTTTCAAATTCTTTATCTTGTCTGATTGGCCTTAAGCCCACTTATTGAATTTTAAATTTCAGTTACAGTTTTTGTTTTAGTGTTTCATTTTTATTTTGTTCTTTGGTCACCTTTTAAAAATTTTCTTCTGTTTTTCAAATTTATCTTTATGTCTTTAGACATTTTAATTACGGGCTTGTTTTGATTTTCCTCTTTGCCTACTAGTTTCTGGTATCTAGGTCTAATTTCTAATTTTTGCTATCCCTGCTGGTTCTCATTGTTTGGTACCTTCTTTTCTTGCATGTTTAATTTTTTTTTTTTTAAAGTAAGGTATTCATTTTCCTCTGAATTATTTTGGTGGGGAGTTTTGGTGGCCTATACAAAGGTGAATTTCCTAGAGAGGATTTGCTTTTGCTGCTGCCAAGGAGCTAAGTAGACTTTTGATTTGGGACTGTGTTATATTTGACATCTTCAGGCAACTCATGTGATGTAAATTTGATTGCAAACCTGAATGGTGACTGATTCCGGTTACACATTTTTAGGGACATGTTTATTCCTCCTCAGTTTAGCACCATGATTCCAGACAGGCACTTTCGAAGATTATGTATACCCCAGTGGGACAGAGAAGACACATAGACAAATAGGGAATATAATGAGTTATGTATGAAAGCCTGCAGTAATGCAAAGGAAGGATCAAATACCTTCATTTGGATTTAGAAAGTTTTCATTGTGATGGTAATGTGTAATGGTAATGTCTTGGAGGATGTATCTTTTCCACTTGGGAATTCCCATCAGAAGGAACCAAATGAGCAGTTGAAAGCATAAAGAACTTTTAAAGGTTATTGAGATTGATCTAATACAGGTGCAATGTGAAATATATGTATGTTTGTTGAGTGGTTGGATATAAATTTATGAAAGTACAGGTTGAGATTGGAATGCAAAGGGCACTGAATATCTCGCTTAAGGGATTTAGATTTTCTTTAAACCTCAGGTGAGCCATCAAATATTTTTAAACAGAAAAATGATGTGATCAGATGTCTGCTTTAGAAAAGTAACAGGCAGCAGTGTAAAAGAGGGATTGGAAGAAAACTGAAAAAGCTAAAATTTATCCGAATCGAGAAATTATATTGATTCGTGTTAAAACACATGTACCCCTTCTCCAGTCTTCAGCAAAACTTGCTGCTTTGCCATTAAACCTTTTGATTGCTATGGGTCAGCTTTTCCCCCCCATTTCTCTCTTTTTCAGGCCATTTACTCAACCTTTATCCCTATTGTCAGCCTGTGAGCTTGCTTCCTATTTCAGATGATCTCACTCAACTTCTAACTTTTCACTTCCTAATTGTAAGCTTGTATGCATATCAATTTTCACTTCAGTTCTCTACTCTGAGGAAGTGGTGACCCTCTTTTTGTTGATGACCATTTTGTTTTAACCTGATTCCTGGCTCTGATTTCTCCCACTTTCTCTGGGATCTTACTCCAAAGGTTTTTTATTCTGTTTCCTCTTTAACCACTTTTCTCTCTTAAAGAATACTTACTATAAACACACTGGTGTTTTCCATCCCCAAATCTGAACAGTCCCTCCTCCCCATTCTGCCTTGTTCCTTAATTTCTGTCTTTTCAACCAGACTTCCGGAAAGTCTGCGCTGACTCTTTTCATTTTACCTCTCATTCCTTCTTAACTCAATGCAGTTTGCTTTTCTGCCCCTACCAGAGTACTGAAACTACTCAGGGCAAGGTTACTTTAACCTAGTTGCAGATTTTACTGTCCATTTTCTTTCATTTTTTATTTCATTCTTCCATTTATTCAAAAGTTAGTTGAGCACTTTGTTCCAGCTTCTTGGGAATACATCAATGAACAAAATAGACAATCATTTATTCCTTCGTGGGCTTTCATTTTAAGAAAAGGAAACAGTAATTATGATGACTAAATAACAGTTGTAGAGAGAGGAAAAGCATAACAGTAAGTAAGTTAGAATGGAGGCAGTGGGTACAGGCTGCAGTATTAATGAGTGATCAGGAGAGGCCTGAATTTGAAGGTGAGATTTAAACAAAGGTTTTGAAGATGGTGGGGAAATAGCCAAATGTATACCTGTGGGAAAGAGGTTTCCTAGCAAAGAGAATAGATAGCTTAGAGTATTGATTTTTTTAACTGTGGTCCTTAGACCTTCTTTACTTGGAAACTTAATAGAAATGCAAATTCTCAGGCCCTACGCCAGATCTCATTGGAAAAGACCCTGCTGGGAAAGACTGAAGGCAGGAGGAGAAGGGGACAACAAAGGATGAGATGGTTGGATGGCATCATCGACTCAATGGGCATGAGTTTGAGCAAGCTCTGGGAGATAGTGAAGGACAGAGAAGCCTGATACGCTGCAGTCCCTGGGGTCGAAAAGAGTTGGACACAACTGAGTGACTGAACAACAGCAACCCTAGAGGAAACTCCGGAAATGGGGCCCAGCAGTCTGTATTTACCAAACCCTCCTGCTGATTCTGATGCCTGCTAAACTTTGAGACTCACGGAACTAGAGTAATGACCTTTAGGCAGAGGGGTACTGGCACATTTGAGGAATAACAGGGAAGCCAGTGCCCCTAAAGAAGAGGGAGTGAGGGGGCTGAATAGTGGGAGAGAAGAGGTCAGAGATAAAGGGTGGGACAGATCATGCAGTATCTTACAAGAACTTTAGTTTTTATTCTGAGTGAAACAGGAGGTGTTACAGGATTTTGAGCAAAAGATTGGCATAATTTGTATTCTCGAAGGCTCACCTTGGCTGCAATTTTGAGAATATTCTATAGGGAGTAGACACATCTGTTACATTCAATGATAATTTTCTCATTAATCTTGAAATTTCAGGGTTTCAAAGATACCATACACATCAGTAATTTCTTACAACTTCCTTCTTATTTTCCTGGTTTTTTTTTTTAGTAATACTTTTCCTTTATAACTTCTTATCTGTTGATATCTTTGGTGTTCTCTTCTCCTTGGTTGTTCTCATTTGCTACAGGTTTTTTTGTTTGTTTATTTTTGGCTGTGCAGCCTTTTCTCTGGTTGTGGCGAGTAGGGGCTAACTTTCCAGTTGGAGTGTGTGGGCCTCTCATTGTGGTGGCTCCTCTTGTTGCGGAGCATGGGCTGTCGGACACGCGGGCTTCAGCGGTTGTGGCTCACAGGCTCTAGAGCACAGCTCAGTAGTTGTGACGCATGAGGAATCTCCTGGGACCAGGAGTCAAACTCGTGTCCTCTGCATTGGCAGGTGGATTTGTAACCACCGAACCACCAGGAAAGTCCAGTTATTACGGTTTCAGCTACCCCCAAATCCTGACTATCTCTTGCTCAGTTTAAAATTTCAGGTAATAATTTAAAAAATACTACATGGCTGCATAAGACCCATTTTCATTTTGGAAGTATTGAGTAAGAATTGATATAATAATATTGTAAAGACCGATGACAGTGGTAGGACAAAAGGACCAACCACATATTTGGTCAGTTAAACCGCAACCTGCTTTATTACTCTTTGTGTGAAGCTGAATTTATGGTCTGAAGTTGATGGTCTGTGCTTGTTTCTCAGGTGGCGTTGTGCTCATTAGGTATCCGCCAGCTTAGTAGATAGTTGCTTTTACTTCCCTGATAGGGAGGTGCTGCCACCCTTTTTTTTTTTTAATATAAATTTATTTATTTTAATTGGAGGTTAATTACAGTATTGTATTGGTTTTGCCATACATCAGTATGAATCTGCCACAGGTATACACGTGTTCCCCATCCTGAACCCCCCTCCCTTCTCCCTCCCCATACCATCCCTCTGGGTCATCCCAGTGCGCCAGCCCCAAGCATCCAGTGAGAGCGTCATCAACTAATAGACTTCGCCTAACTTAATGATTTCCTCTCCTGTATGAGGAAAGTTCAGTTCTTTTTACATTTATTATGGAGAGTCTGTCTTTTTTTTTTTTTCCTTGTTAAGTTTTATGTAATAGTTATTACTCTTCTGGTATTCTTTAAAGTACGGTCAGTTTTGCTATAACGTGACATGCATTCCTGAAAATCACTACACTGTGGAATTACACAATAAAAACCACAGGGTTTATGGGCAGATCATGTTAGGGGGAAAAACACTCAAAAACCTTGTCAGTGGCACATAAAAAAAAAGATTGGAATCTAATAAAAATGGTAGTGCAAGTTTACACATTAAATGGGTAAAAATGCCTGAAATACTATAATGTCACTTTACCTTGAAAAAGACCTAAAATGTGCTTTTGGAAGCAGCCTACAAGTTACAAGTGGAAGCAGCTCTACTTACAAGTTACTGTGAGTAGAGCAAGGGAGGTTATTTGAAACTGGACAGTGAATTGTAACACCAGATGGGGCTGGGTGTGACTCATCACATATGTGCACATGTACAGTGAGCTGAAGAGCTGGTAGACGGCTCAGGGCCTGTGGGGTTTCTATGTTCCTACATGGCTCCTACTAGGATCAGCTGGGTGTGGCTTTCCGCATTCTTACAGTGCTTCTTGGACACAAACTGTACGTAAGCAAATGTGAAGTTAGTATTGTCCTCAAATTATTTTCTGATATGGCAATCATGTTGCAACAAATTCGTATTTCCAAAACAAGTCATATGGCCGAACTGACCTAACTCAAAGTTTGGTGGCTGCCTTCCGTTTACTTTTTTAGGGTAGTTGATTAATTCTACATATTGAATAAGTTGCCTATTCTTTTACCAGTAGATCTTAAGCAGTCAAGTTAACATATTTGAAATACTGGCAGTGGTATTACGGAAAAAAACCTAGGCTTGGAGTTTAGACTTCGTTTGAATCGTAGCTTTGCAAACCCAGTTGTGTCATCTTGAGAGATTTTTTTAGTTTTTAACTTAATCTGTTTTAGCTTATGAAAGAGTCTCACTACTGTTACGAAGATACTATAACTTTATTGTGTGATTTGTAGAGCTGTCATAGAGGAGATAATATCGTTGTTTAGTTGCTAAGTCATCTCTGACTCTTTGCAACCCCAGACTGTAGCCCCCCAGGCTTCTCTGTCTATGGGTTTTCCCAGGTAAGAATAGTGGAGTGGGTTGCCATTTCCTTCTCAGTGGATCTTCCCAAGCCCTGGGAAGCCGAACCTGCATCTCCTGCATTGGCAGGTGGATTCTTTAGCACTGAGCCACCAGGGGAGCCCAGATTAGATAATATATAAGTAAGATTTTGTAATAACTTTATCAGAAATACGGGTCCAAGGCTAGAATTCTGGAAAATGTGTGGATGGACTTAATTTTGTTGTCATTTAATCTACTTCTGCAAATACTTTTCTGGATAAGTAGAGAACATTTCTTCTTCTCCCCCCCCCCCCTTTTTTTTTAGTACATTTTGGCCACCAGGGAAGTCCTGAGGACATTTCTTTAATAAATCAATACTGTGTCTAAATATTTGAATTCATTTCAGCTTCAAAGGTCTGAATTAATCACATATTCTTTTTTTATGTATTATCTATTTAGTAAGGAAGCTTTGTTTTTTGCCTGTCTACTCTAAATTCTGTTCTTATTTGAAATAATTGCTTTTAATTCAGAAGTCATTTTTTTCATAGTGCAGTTTTAATTTATATTTTAATGTTTTGAATTATTTTTGCCTTTGTAGCTTTCAGAGATGAAGCTGATATGGAAAGTTTTTTCAGATTTTCATTCTGGCCTCATTCTTTCCTTTTGGTTGAGAGATTGAGAAAATGAAACCCTTTATTGAGACCTTTAAAAATAATTACTAGTATAAATGTCACATAGCATTTTATTTTAAATTGATTGTAGCCGTCTTTTAAAGCATTCAAAGTATGCTGTTTTATTTTAAAGGATTAGAAGATAAGGAACAAAATTTAACCAGAAGAATTAGTGCCTCAGATATTCTATCTGAAAAGGTAAGATAATGCTTTGTGGGATTGGATATCTCTGTAAGACTGATTCTTGTTTTGCTTTACTCTGTTCTCTTGAATGGAAAGTTCTGTCTTGTTTTTCACTTTTTTTTTTTTTTTTCAATCATTGCTGTACCTCCATTTGGATATAAGCCTTAAAGATAAAATCTGGAGAGAGATCTTGGAATATCAATATCTCCACTGGATTTAATTAACATATTTAATTGAAATGCTATATGTATCTATAGATGAACTTTCTGCTTGTTTTTTGAAACTTTTAATTTTCTTCCAGACATTTTCTTTTCTTTATTTTGAAGGATTATGCTGTGTGAGAAAGCTTTGAAGTTACACCTTGACCTGGTGTCCAGTTCTAGTTCCTCTTAATAGCTGGGTGATCTTGTGTTAGCTGCTTAGGCTTTGCTTGCCTCTGTTTTCTTTCTACAAAATGAGTTTAATGTCATCTGTTCTCTGGATTGTTGTGAGGTTCAGAAGGGTAAAGTGCAAGAGCATCAAGCACTGTGTTTGACATTTAATAAGTATTCACTGGGCCAAGCCTTTTGTTTGCTGAATTAGATATCTGAAATATCTTCGGTTTCTTCTTTTAAGATTTCAATTTCTTTCTATGAGTAAATTGAAATGATGAAAACAGCTTAGAAGTTTTAGGAAAGAGATGGTCTTGAATTTAAGGATGATAAAATAACAGATATACCCACAGGCATGCATGCATATATGTATATATGGTTTTGAATATCCTAACAATAACTCTATAAGGTAGGTTGACATTATCTCTTACAGAAGAACTAAAGTTCAGATGTGTAGATTAACTGACTTGCTTAAAGTTTTATAAGAATTAGATATCAGAGCAAGGAGTTTGAATGAGCCTCAGTACTCTTCTTACTGATCAAGTAGCTGCTTTGAGTGACAGCATCAGCGGTCTGTTTCATTCCAAAAGGACAAGTAACAAAAGATAATCAGAGACGTTTAAGTCTCTGTGGGACAGTAATGATAGTTTTATTTTAGTTAAACTCTGGATCAGCACTGGCCAATAGAATTTTCTATAATAATGGAAATGTTCTGTATCTACACTCCAGTATGGTAGCTATGAACCACATGTGCCTATTAAGTATTTGGAATGTGACTGCTGTGGCTGCGAAACTAAAGTTTTCATTGAAATTTAGTTAAATAGCCACACATGACTTACTGGTTCCATTTTTTTGGATAGCATGACTCTAGATCTTCAGTACCAAGCAGTAGAATTTGATGTTTAAATGGCTTAGAGTAAAAAAGACTCATGATAATTTTTCAGCTCATTTTTTACATATATTTCCCAAGAAAGCAAAGAGTAACTATATCCTGGTTTGGGTCAACTGAACTGCCGAAATATGTGATGGTAGTACAGTTAGGGGTTTATGATAGTCTGTAGAAGGTTAAACCACTGGATAAGACTCTACTGTTTTATGTTTAAGAATTAAATAATTTAATTTGATTTTAAAAGTATAATTACAGTTCACTTACTAGATAAGTGAGCCTTAACTTTTTTGAGTCTTTGCCTCTTTTTAGTTTCCCCTCCTTTTCTATTTATACACATAAGGGAGAAACATGCACAGCTTTGTGCTGAACTTCAAGGAGTGGGGATGCCAAAGGACCCCCTTATTGCCCTCCCTCCAAAGTCTCATGGACTTCAGTCTAACACTTTTGCTTAGGTTGCCTGACATTTTCTGTTACATTTTAGCTAAAATGTACAGAATAGATAATTTTTAAAACTAACCTAAAAAAAATACAGTGAAAAAATAAAGGTTATTTCCATTAGAAAAAAGGTCTCAAACATTTATTCCTAACCTGTTTCCCTGTTTTAGCTTCCCTGAAGAAGTCTTGGGTGTTAAAAATATTGTCAGTACCAGATAAATATCTGTACCTTTAGAACATGGAATGCTGAAATATAAGCAAATCTTTATGTATTTTTTCCTTCAAAACTGATTTGAAGAGTTATCAAATATATTTTTAAAAGTTTGCAAATTTGAATCTTGACATTTCTCTGTACCTGTTCTGTGTAGTACTTGTAAGGCTAGTAAACACCCATGATTATGGAACCACTTTGTTCTTTGGTCATTACCTCCCCTGGGTTAATTTCTTCTTGCATTCACTGTTGTCAGATTTCTACTCTTGTTTGGGAAGCAGTTAAATTCCAATCTCAAACTTTTTTTCATCAGTTGTACCCTCCCCTTCTAACCCTTCTCATATATACATATACCTTCTACAGATTGATTTTCAGTTTGTATTATAGGAACTGAATTAGCGTATAGGGCTATGGTAACTTATTCAGTTTCCTTATTTTATTTGTATTTACCATTTAAGTATTTGTCTTAAAATTAACTTTAAATTGTGATCTTATAGCAGCTTTGACTTGGTAATATATCTAAAGTCAAATAGTAGATTTTTTAAATGGCAACTATTTCTTTTGTTAAAGAAGCTTGGTGAAGATGAAGAGGAGTTATCTGAACTGCAACTTCGTCTCTTGGCTCTTCAGTCAGCCAGTAAAAAATGGCAACAGAAAGAACAGCAGGTGATGAAAGAAAGTAAAGAAAAGTTGACTAAGACGAAAACTGTACAGCAAAAAGTTAAAACCAGTACAAAAACACATTCGGCCAAAAAAGTTAGCACTACAGGTGATGATTTCTATTAAACTCTTTTAATTGATTTCCTATATCAGTATAGTTTCTAGATTTTAATTCAGAAAGTTTTGAGTTGGGGAATAAAGGACAGTCCTGTATAAATAGGACTTAATAATTAAGATAGTTATTAGAGCTTTGTTTTCTCTATCTTCTTGAAAATTCTAACTCTGATGCTGATGTTTCTATATTTTTTACAGCTAAACAAGCATTGAGGAAGCAGCAAACAAAGGCGTGGAAGAAACTACAACAGCAAAAAGAACAGGAAAGACAGAAAGAAGAGGATCAGCGTAAGCAAGCTGAAGAGGAAGAGAGAAGGAAAAGAGAAGAAGAAATCAGAAAAATTCGAGATCTCTCAAATCAGGAAGAACAGTACAATCGATTTATGAAATTGGTTGGTGGAAAGAGGAGATCAAGGAGTAAAGTAAGAGTTCAAAAATACAAAATCAAAGTATTACCTAAATTTGAATATCCTTGTATTAGCTCATAAATTCAGTCAACTAGGAAAAAGTATTAAGTTCTTTTGTTTGATAGAGCTCATTATATATAAATAATTCCTTTGGGAAGAAGGGAAGGTAGGTTATAATTGAGAATGAATTGTTTTTATAGTTATAGATGCTAGAAATAGACTAAAATTATGTTTAGAAAAACTTCTCTTTGGCTTTTGTGTCCTTTTCTATTTAGAAGAAAGAAGCGTTCCTGAGTTGCAGTGACGACTTATTCTTAAAATTATTATTCCCTTTTAGTTTCCCATTGTTTAGTAATGTAGAATTAGAGATGTATCATAGTTAGTCGATATGGACTATTTATAAGAAAGTTAAATCATCAAGCATTTGTGAACCTTATTATGTAAAAGTCATTGATAATGACTGGATGAGTCATTGCCTTTTATGGCTGGTGTCAGGAAGTAAACTGGAGACTTAATATTGATCTGGTGCTATTAGTAGTGACAAATTTCAGAATTCTGAGCTTTGAGACTATACTTGCAAGAATATTACTGATATTAAAGAATAGAGGGATATTAAAGAGTAAGAGCTCTTTAATTGTAGGGAGTCAAGGGTTAGATTTGTTTAAGTAAGGAATTTATAACTATTCATACTGTGAGCTTCCGAAAAGTACTTTGATGAAATCTTTTTATAGAAAAGTATTGTACATTATTTGTATCCATTTGGATAGGTTTTGCTAATTTTAAAATTCTTATAAACTGTCTCTGAGTGGAGATTGTAAGAAGTGAAAAAAAAGAAAACATCATACAAGCATATGACCAAGAGTTTCTAGTTTTCAGTTATCATTAATTTATTCGTAACTGAAATGTTAATGGATTATTCGGGCAATATTCTAAATAAAGCTTGATTACATAAAACTGGAATTCATTTATCTGATTTCTTAATTTGCAGAGGGAGGCCATTAGTATTTCTGATCTTGGTGTCATCTTACTTTCTAGAGGAATAGCTGATTATTTAGTGGCTCAGCTCACTGGGGGATTTCATCTGTACATGTAGTACTTTCTAGCTTCATTTTCTGTCTGACAGTTATAAAATGTCAGCCACAATGTACCTATCATGTATACTGAATTTCCCAAATCAGATGTGATAGTTCTAACTGGATCATCATGATTTTTGATACTGTTCTATGTAAAAGATAACTATTAATTGTTTTATAATTTCGAGCCTAAGAATAGACTAAGATAGAAAATGTTGTGAAACTAAAAATAAATCTTGTATAATTAGTCTTCAGATCCTGACCTGAGACGATCCTTAGATAAGCAAGCTACTGATAGTGGAGGAGGCATTTATCAATATGATAACTATGAAGAAGTTGCTATGGATACAGATAGTGAAACCAATTCTCCAGGTATGAGCTAAAACTTAAAATATTTGTACATTCACAGTTATTAAGTAGAAAATGGTCAAGAAGCTACCCAAAACATTGAAAGAAATGTATAATGAATTTGCTGGTAGGTTGTACAACCAAAGTGTTTAAATACTTCAAAAGCAAACCTCAAACTGTAGTATTAATCTTTATTTTCTAGTATTTCTTCCTGTATAGTATTTTAATAAAAAAGGCAGTATTCTGCTGTTAACTGTTTGATCTAAGAAGTGAATATTGGGGGAAAGGTGAGAACACTGCTTTAAAAAACAAACGAACAAATCTTTCTTTATTTTTAAGTATCTTTATGTCTAAGGCATTCTTCATTTTAGTCAAAAAAAGAAATCTTTCTTTTGTTCAGGCTTCTTTTCTCCTTTTGCTGATGATACTTTGTAGGAATAGAGAGATGGAAAGTGATACTAGTGGTGCCTTAGGATCAGCTGATTATAACTGTTAGGGCTATACCTCAGTCAGAGTGCACAGTTTAGGATGTGGCCATCCTTGAGAGTTAAGAGACTTGACTTAGTTGGTTTTCAGGAGTAATGGACTGTGAGGGACCTATCCTCTTACTAATTAAAACACATAAGAATGGGGCAGACAACAAAATGCCGTTAGCGTTCTAGAAACTAGAATACTTACTTGCAAGGTCATATGATTAGTGTTTTTCTTCCAGTGGTTGTATTGTGAGACCTAATGAAACTAGAATTCTCCTTTAGTGTGTCTAGAGAGAAGGCAGAATCTATATGATTTGATAATGTTTAGCAAAAGCTCATTTTCAGGTTATAATGTTTAGGTTCACATTTAATAATCTTGTATTTTCATGTCATAATTCTTTTTGGTCAGCCTTTAATTATTTCTAAGTTCTTGAAAATGATTCATTGTAGTTCTCAAATATTGACATTATTATTACTCTATAATAATTTTATGATTTACCCTTTAGAAGAATTTTGTTAAAAAAATAATATAAAAAAATATAATCAAATGGCATCATTTGGGTCACAAATCAGCTCCATGTAAGTCATGTGGTTAATACTTATATTGACTTGAAAGACAACTGGGGTAAAGAAGAAATATTAAGTTCTCCTAAAGGTTACATGGTTTAGAGGTAGCAAGAGTAATCTTCAAATCTGTCAGATTTCAGTGAGTCTAAAGAAACCACTGAAGGTAAAATAAGCAGTTATTTTTATCTGCTACCAAGGAAAAAATGCTAACAATTTAACTGAGATGCATCAGTAACTATTTCAAAATTACTAAATCTGGAAAAAAATGTATACTTTAATGATTAAATGCAATAGGTAATTATTTTCATTCCCAGTTCTTTTTGCTTTCTCTTCGATTTAGATACTCCATTTCCTCACTATTCTTCACATTAAGGGAGGAATGGAGTCACATCACTGTTTTCCTTTGGTTTTGATACTTTGAGAGATTCAGGGGAATTTTTTGTTTTATTATTTCTTAAAAAGTATGTTTTTTTTCCCATAAGTAATAAAAGCCTTTCCTGCTTTATTCCCTTTTACAACAAGTAGGTGAAAAGTAGAACAAGATAGAAAAGTTTTCGAGGGGCTAAATATCAGCTTAAGTGGATGGCTAACTTTATAGTGATATAAGACTAACTATAAATAGGCAGAGGTAGTCTCATGAAGGTTAAGTATTTTATTGGAGATTAATACAGTCTCACTTGTACTTAGATGTAGTTGTATATCTTCAAAAATATTATAAATTTAATATATTCCTGTTGAATATATGTTATTAAACGCCTATAAAAATTTTTTTAACAGCTCCTTCACCAGTGCAACCACCATTCTTCTCTGAATGTTCATTGGGGTATTTTTCTCCAGCACCATCTATTTCTTTGCCTCCACCACCTCAGGTTTCTGTAAGTGAGGATTGGTATGATTTCTAAGAAAGTTTTGTTGCCTTGTGTCTTTTCTAACTTGTTTTGAAAAGCTGGAATGTAGTTAATAGTTAGGTTTGAGAGCATAAAGTCTGCTTGCCAGAATTAATAGCTATGAAATCTATGGTATATTAGTTAATGGCAGGCTATTGATCTGGTAGATTTTTTCATAGCTAATTTTTAGTTTCATGTTGGACTTTCTTTCAATATTTACCATTTTCCTTCTTTATGTTTGCTCCTCAGAAAATGTATTCTTAAGCAGAATAAGAATTATCTATTTGGATTTTTTTAGAGGGTAATTGGGATTTAAGTGTGAGTTTGAGTGAACTCCAGGAGTTGGTGATGGACAGGGAGGCCTGGCGTGCTGCAGTTCATGGGGTCGCAAAGAGTCAGACACAACTGAGAGATTGAACTGAAGGTGCTTCTAGAAGCTTTTTTGTTTTTCATCTTTTGATTATATAGTTGTTTTTAATTTGAAAATTCAGTAAAGGAAAAGCATTGACTAGTTAAAAGTTAATTTCTTTTCAACCTACTTTGGAAAGAACTGCCAGTCCCCTGTTGAAAAAAGGAAGTGGGGGAATCACAAAGTGATTTGTAAGTTTTCTCTAGATTGAGAGAACCTGGAGCTCACACTGGTTCTCTCTTAATGGTTAGTAGGAACTTTGCTGTTTTACAGGTGCTAGGCAGACACCTGGTGTCTTCCTGGGAGGTTTAAGATGAGGGGAATATTAGAGTAGAGAGTGAGAGAGAAACATTTTTCTTCCTTCCTTGAATCGTTTTAAGTGCCAAGAGAAATATTAGAAGGTCTTTGGAGCAAAAATGTGTGCAAATGCAGGGATTTGGGTAAAATTAACTATCTTTACAGATGCTCTCTAAGAAGCCATTTCACAAGGATTTTATGAGGATAGTGGTGGTGATTTCTCACATTTAATTCTTGATATACTCAAGACTGTTCCCATCCAGAATCCCTTTGGTTCCTAATTTTTAATTTTTACTTAAATATCTGTTTTCAGGTAGTCATCTAGAGAGAGAGATCCTGTACAATTCGATTTCTCTATCATGAAGTTCATAAATTAAATTACAGTGGATTTTAACTTTTTGTAAAAATTATAGTTTTTCTTGGCTGAATATTGAATTTGGGTTAGTTTTGAGATTTCCAGTATACTTAGTTCACTTATTCTTAAGTAAAGTAATAACCTGATGTTTACCTTTTTCTAATTTGATATTGCTATAGCAGTAAATGCTTGGAATGAGTAAAATTTACGTGGTAATCATTATTTCTTCTTTTTTTAAAAAATTGGCTAGTCTGTACCACCTCTGAGCCAGCCTTATGTGGAAGGCGTGTGTGTTTCTCTTGACCCTCTACCTCCTCTACCACCTTTACCACCTCTTCCACCTGAAGATCCAGAACAACCTCCAAAGCCGCCTTTTGCAGATGAGGAAGAAGAGGAGGAAATGCTGCTTCGAGAAGAGCTACTTAAATCTCTAGCGAATAAAAGAGCTTTCAAGCCAGAGGTAATTTAGCTACCTGAACCTCTAGGTGGTGCTGTTGAGCTTAGTTTTAGGTAGGACTACTCTGCTAGATTGGGATTTATTGGGCTTTTCAGTAAAGTAGGGATAAGTTGGTTAACTAATTTGCTCAATACCTTTAAAGATGACAGGAATTTTATTTAAAATGGCTTCATATCTGTCTCTTCCTTCTTTAGGAAACATCCAGTAATAGTGACCCACCATCACCTCCAGTTCTAAACAATTCACAGCCTATGCCAAGAAGCAATCTGTCCATAGTCAGTATTAATACAGTGTCTCAGCCTAGGATACAAAACCCAAAGTTTCACAGAGGACCTCGTCTTCCACGAACTGTGATCTCGGTAAAAACAAAATAATTAGTCCCTACTCTTACTTAAATATCTTGTGAGAAAGTTTATGCAGTTTTGCTGTCCTTTTCCCTGCCTCTAGTTTATTATATACAAACATAGTTATTTTTATTTATTAATAGTGAAACGGGAGCAGCTTTTTCACTTGAAAACTGGTGGAGTTTATGATAATATTTTTGGGAAAGCATTATTTTCATCTGAGGGGTATTCTTTGCCCTGCCATTTCCTCAACTTTTGTTTTCTATAAATCGGTCCTTTTAGATTTTTCATCTATTCTAGAGTCAGTTTTAGTAAATTATATATATATATATATATATATATATATTGTTTTATCTATCTTTGCTCATATTTTTTCAGTTAATGACTGTACTATAATGGAAGAATTTGTAATGTTTTTCACTGTTAAAGAGCTTGAAATGACAGTTTCTTCCTACTTTGTTTTCTAATGACTGAAATAAATGTGGAGAAGGAAATGACAACCCACTCCAGTAGTCTTGCCTAGAGAATCCCGTGGACAGAGGAGCCTGGTGGGCTACTGTCCATGGGGTCGCACAGAGTCGGAGACGACTGAAGCGACTTAGTATGCATGCGTGCATAAAATAAATGAAGCAAAGCCAAGTTGAAATCTTGCCTCTGTTATGTAAACATATCCTCTGAATGTCCTCTATATACACATGAAAGCCATAAAGTTTTATTAGTAATAATGTGGAATTACTATTTTTTCTCTGACTTTGAAAAGTTAGTCTAGATTGCGTTATGTTTCTTTATAGAAAGTTGGTTAAAATAAAACTTAATGAAAAAGATGATGATAGTAGTATCTAGAATATTTCATTTTAGTATATAGAATGTAGACTATTTTAAGTTTTTGGTATATCAGTAAAATTTAGAATCTTTTATGTTTTTGTGTATCTGTAGAGTGGGACAAAGTTGGTCAAGTAACGCAATATAAACAGAAGGAACCATAGACTGTCTGCTTGAAACCTATTATTTTTATGAATTTAAATTCATAGAGATAAAGTGACTTGTTCAGTGTTGTGAAGCTAATTGTGGTAGAGCTAAGAAAAGGGTAATGATACATTTGTTGTCAAGAATAACAAATATATTGGCTTTGCAGCTTCCAAAGCATAAATCAGTGGTCGTAACACTAAATGATTCCGATGATAGTGAATCTGATGGAGAGGCATCCAAGTCAACTAATAGTGTTTTTGGTGGATTGGAGTCTATGATTAAAGAAGCAAGACGAACTGCTGAGGTAATTAAGTGCAGTAATGAAAGATGGAAAGATTTATTGACAATTACTAAAATTTGCTTATTTTTCCTAAAAACTAGACTTTGGAGGTTTAGATTTTTTTAATATATTGAATTTATGAAAATATTTTTTGTACTTGTATTATTGAGTTTATATAATGAAGTGTGTATAAATTTAGATAGATTTAACTATTTAAAAACCCCTTTTGTCTCCAGACTAATCCTTCTTTCAAAATAGTAAAATAGTGTGGATAATTGTCCTCTGTACTAAGGAAATTTATTGGTTTGCAGTTGTGTTATATTACCAGAAAATAGTTTTACTGAAGTGTGTGATCTAAGTACAGCTTTTGTCCCTATTTGTAATAGCAGCGTTTGTTTAGACATGAAATAGTTCGGTTATTTTTAAACTATAGGTCTTTACTGCTTAGTGGATTGTACAGTTAATTGGTGGTTAAAGGCCAGCATTGTTTTTTTTTTTGAAAGGAATAGAAAATAATGACGAAGGTATTTATTTCTAAATATATGTGTACTGGATAATCTAAAATATAGATCTAAGTTGGGGTTGTGAAAGTTTTTGATATGGTTGACTTCAAATGTTTTCTAGCAAGCTTCGAAACCGAAAGTACCTCCAAAATCTGAAAAAGAGAATGATCCCATGCGAACACCTGAAGCTCTGCCTGAAGAAAAGAAGATTGAGTATCGATTATTAAAGGAAGAGATTGCCAAGTAAGCAGCATTTTATGTAGTTTGCTTTAAAGGTGTGTGCTGTTTGCAACACTTAATCTGGATAGAGTTTATTGGCATTGGGAAATGCAAATGATGTTTTTATCCAAGATGAAGAGTTAATGTTTTTATAAGTTGCACAGAAGGGGGAGCCAGATGATTATCTATAAACTTGAATGCAGTCAGTAATGCACTGAGATACAGACAGCCTAGAAATAGATAAATGCCAACTAACCACACCATCAGCTTTGCGTGCATATTGGTCATCATTGTTATTAGTCAGTGTTAGTCACTTAATATTTTTACATTATTTTATGAAAAGGAATACACCTTTAAAAAATAATTTCAGTTTTTCAGGGAATAATTTATCAACCTTTATTGATTATTTTAGTCGTGAGAAACAGCGTTTGATTAAATCAGATCAACTGAAGACAAGCTCATCATCCCCAGCAAACTCTGATGTAGAAATTGACGGGATTGGCAGGATAGCATTGGTTACTAAGCAGGTTACAGATGCAGAAGCAAAGCTTAAAAAACATAGGTAAGTCTCATTATCTGTTTATACTGCATGTATCAAAATGTTCTATATCAGAAGAATGTATTTTTGTGCTGTGTGTCAGTAATAAGTACACTGTATGATTACTCATCCTTTCATACTTGGTAGACCTAGAGAGGCTATCATTTTGTGGAATTGTCCATTTACAGTACATAAAGTAATAGTATTAATATTTAAACAAAAATACCAAGACTTCAAAAGAGTTTTCTTCTGATTTATGTATGGCCTATTCATTGCTAAAATGAAACTCTTTGTTTTGGAATTTTCTTTAAAACCTCTGGCATGTTTTTAGAAATACCTTTACTAGAAGCATATTTTTATTGTTAAAGGTAGACTTAATTGTTTGGAATAAGTCATTACTTAGTGTGTTCAGTAAGACACATAGTCAAATATTGTGTTATTATAAAAACCATGGTATGCAATAACCTTAAGACGCATCCAGAGTGTTATATGCAGTAATACTAAGACGTATTAAGGCTTGTAAATGAAATACTGTGGTGACCATAAATCTTTAAGGAAATGGTATGGTATATATATTTTAAAGGAAATTAAAATAAATTCGTTTAGATTCTGTTTCTTTAATAACTTTCATAACAAATGAAAAGATTTTAAAAAATTCTTTCTATTCCCCATCCTCTTCATTACATATCACTATCCTCTGTCTTTATGATTCATTCTAGATGTCAGTTGTTGTGACTGTTTGAAATATGGTATCTTTCTGGGAAAGATGCTTTTTTTTTTTTAGCATAATATTCAATAGTTGAAAAGATGGAAATCTGTATCCATAAATTGGTCTTTCTGTCCTGATTTATACTTCTTATGTTCACACTTGTAAGTTAATTAAATGTGCTTATTTATGTTTATTAGGTGTTTATTTGTGTGTTTATTAGGAACATTATAAATGAAACCAGTGTGAGGATTTTCTGTCTTAAGTCCTGGTTTTTTAGGAGTTATTTAGGGCTGTGTTGAAATTTACTGTTGATAGCTTTTCAGCTATAATTCACATTACTCAGACTTGTAAATTCTCTGGTGGTCCAGTGGTTAGAACTCTGTGCTTTCATTCCTGAGGGCCCAGGTTCAATATCTGCTGTGGATGTGGAACTAAGATCCCACAAACCAAATGGTGGAACCAGGAAAAGATTAACCCTTAGTTGCTTTCATAAAATATAGCAGTGTGTATCTGAGTACTTTTGTGATAGATGAATATGAAAATATTTATCCTTTTAAATATTTAACCTCTCTGTATCATGAACATAATTTTAAAAATGAGGTATTACTCTGTAAGTTTTTTATTCTGATGATGCTAGTCCACTAGTTTAGAAAAACATTAATAATTTTGTTATTTCCCAATTAGGATTCTCTTGATGAAAGATGAATCTGTTTTAAAGAATCTAGTACAGCAAGAAGCTAAGAAGAAAGAATCTGTTCGAAATGCTGAAACAAAAATTACAAAACTTACAGAGCAGCTTCAGGCAACAGAGAAAATTCTCAGTGTCAACAGAATGTTTCTGAAGAAGCTTCAGGAACAGGTAGTGTTCTTTTTTAATTCGAATATTGTAGTTTCATGTTTACTACACATTTTTATGGGCCAAATTTTTAATAAACCCGTAGACCAAAGCCATCAAAATATATAAACTATATATTGTTCTTCATTGAGACATAATGTTAGCACATTCTAATTTTCAGTTGAATATCCTAGAGCTATTATGTTTAAGAAGGTATTGCCTCTCTTAAGATTTACATTTTCAGAATTACCCTTTATTTCAGATTCACAGAGTTCAACAACGCATTACAATTAAGAAAGCTTTGACTCTGAAGTATGGAGAAGAACTTGCTAGGGCAAAGGCAGTGGCTAGTAAAGAAATAGGAAAACGTAAACTGGAACAAGATCGCCTTGGAGTAAGTTGCTGGTAGAAATATTTTATGTTTGAAAAGGAGAAGGTTTTAATAATTCTTTTGGGGGTAAGAGATGCATGAAAAATTCAAGGTTTTTCCCTGCATATTCAAAGAGAATAAGATTAAAGGTTTGTTTTTAAATGACATCCACACTTTTGGAAGCTTATTTTTTTATTTTTATTTTTTGTGTTTTATACACCACAAATTAACTAGCAAATCTGTTGGAGGCTTTTGTTAAACTGTTTTATTCTTGTTATTGACTTAGTTTTATAATGTTGGCATTGTTGGGATAGCACAATTAACACAAATTGTTTATAAAATCATAGCAATATGAAGTATTGATATCATTTTCCCCCCAGCCAAACAAAATGATGAGACTGGACAATTCTCCAATATCAAGTCCAAGAAGGCATTCAGCAGAACTAATTGCTATGGAAAAAAGACGGTTACAAAAGCTAGAATATGAATATGCCCTGAAAATTCAGAAACTAAAAGAAGCCAGGGCCCTAAAAGCAAAGGAACAACAAAATATTGCTCCACTTGTGGAAGAAGAACCTGAATTTTCTTTACCTCAACCCTCACTTCATGACCTGACTCAAGATAAATTAAGTCTGGACACTGAAGAAAATGATGTTGACGATGAGATTCTGTCTGGTTCAAACAGAGAAAGAAGAAGATCTTTCTTAGAATCCAATTCTTTTACTAAACCTAACCTTAAGCACACCGATACACCTAACAAAGAATGTATAAACAAACCTACTAAGAATACAGTAGAAAAACCAGAACTTTTTCTAGGGTTAAAAATTGGTGAATTGCAGAAATTATATTCAAAAGCTGACAGCTTAAAACAACTGATTTTAAAAACCACCACAGGCATTTCAGACAAGGTTTTGCATGGTCAGGTAACCGAACATTTCATATTCTTTATGAAATCTAGAATTCACCCTAGCCTTATTTGCCTTTTGAAATTGCTGTTTTCTTTTGCAGGAGATTTCTGTGGATGTGGATTTTGTGACAGCACAGAGTAAAACAACAGAAGTGAAGCCATGTCCATTTAGACCCTACCATAGTCCCCTTCTAGTTTTTAAATCTTACAGGTATAGAAAAAAGATTCAGTAAGCTTGAGTTTCAGGATTGCTCCTTGTTCTGAATAATATCTTAATCTTTAATGTTTGATGACAGCGAAAAAAATTGAATCACAATCACTCAAAAAACAAGCTCATCATTTTAGGAGATAAAAAGATTTAGGTGCTTTGTTGTAGGACTTGAACCAAACAGGAATTAAGAGTTAACTCACACTTGGGTTTATTAATTCTTATCAAATACTAATTTCTGGCTACTGATGGAATTGTGGAGAATTCGGAATTACTATCTGTTAAGGATTTTAGGAAAAGTAACTGAGAGAGATTCTTACGTGAATTTTTAATTTTGCTTTTTAATTATACTGTTACTTTAAGGAATACATTAGCTAGCTTTCATAAAATTGATTTGACATTTTCAGATGATTAACTTTGGCAGGTTGTGTTTTTTTTTGAGACTCTTTAGAAGTTATTTAACTGTTAAATTGATATGGTTTTATTAGAATATGTGAAACTGTTAAATTGGTATGATATAATCATAAAATTGCAAAGCACCTACCAGGTAGTATAGATTTTTTCTTTGTTTTTTTTTTTTTTGGTGGCTGGTAATATGTAGAAGAAATACCAATGTTATATAGCATTTTATTATGTGGTTAAAAAAAAAAACCGCTACTTTAAAAACACTAGGATATTTTTGTTCTTTGTTTTCTATTTCAGGTATTTTATGTCCTGAGTGTAGAAGTAGTATGTCCTTTTGACTTG
This sequence comes from Budorcas taxicolor, assembly GCF_023091745.1. Taxonomy (NCBI): domain Eukaryota; kingdom Metazoa; phylum Chordata; class Mammalia; order Artiodactyla; family Bovidae; genus Budorcas; species Budorcas taxicolor. The sequence goes on along the minus strand of NC_068914.1, from coordinate 46,368,963 downwards.
ATATTCTGGTTGTTTTCTAGAGTTAATTTTAGTATTCAGTAATTAAATAAATAGTAAACTCAAAGCATAGACACTTCAATTGAGAAAGAAAAAAATGAAAAAGTTTAAAATTTGCTGAGGACTGTTTATGGAGCATCATAATGTGCCTCTTTTCTTAGATTTAGTCCATACTATCGAACCAAGGAAAAACTTCCCCTAAGCTCAGTATCATATAGTAATATGATCGAACCGGATCAGTGTTTCTGCCGTTTTGATTTAACAGGAACATGTAATGATGATGATTGTCAGTGGTGAGTAGTTTTTATTTGTGAATATTTTATAATTTAAAAACCAATCTTGGTCATTTAGCTTTGATATGTATGCATGATTATCTTTTCTGTGTTGTTATTTTATTTTAGGCAGCATACACAAGACTATACACTTAGCCGAAAACAGCTATTCCAGGATGTTCTGTCATATAATCTGTCTTTGATTGGTTGTTCAGAAGGAAGCACTGATGAAGAAATTGCTGCTGCAGCAGGTTTTAAAGACCTCTTGTTTCCCAAGTGAAAATTGAAATTAGGCAATTTAAATGTTTTATATTCAGTTGTTGATATCTTTAAACAGCTATAAAAATTCAGTATAGTTATCTGTGACACCTTATCTAGATCTGCTCTGTCTAGTACAGTAGTCACTAAAACAAAAATTCACTTTCTCAGTCACTCTAACCACATTTCAAGTGCTTAGTAGCCACTCTTGAGCTTAGTCTCGTGGTCAGTGGCTTACCAGTAAGACTGCAGATGTGACACACTTCCATTATTGTAGGAAATTCTTCACAGAGCTCATCTAACTATTTCAGTTTAAAAAGAGTATGTTAACATGGTGGTTAGAACTTTTACTGATGATTTTAAAAGTCTCTGTTTTTATTCCTTTCAGAAATAGAGGGGATTGGAAGTTGAGATGACTGTAGGTTCAAATTCTACAATGAAGTAAAAAAGAAGTTTATACAGTTTGACATTGTAGAAAGCGTAGATTACTGCCAGACATTGTGTGTAAATGTTGTTAAGCTTTTCCCCAGATGTAGTGCCAAATAAGTCTTTTGGAAGTAAGGAAATTGATATTTGTTAAATTCAGTATAATCACAATTCTTAGTGATTGTGACAAAACAATCTGTTTAATCATTCCTAATTAAGGACCTTAATTTTCACTTGTTTAGGTTGCTTACTTTTTTTCAACCCAAATTGGGGTGCGTGATATGGTAGGGTTTGCTGTATTAGTTGAGATAATGTAGACCTTGCCCTTTAGAAGTCATAGATGGTTTTGACTAGTACCTTTAATTTTTAAACTGTTCTTTTCTTCATACTCTTTAATTAGCCTCATCTCCGTAATCTGTGTTTTTTATACTTTTTATGACGATAACATTGCTCTAATTTCAGAAAAATATGTTGAGAAACTTTTTGGAGTAAACAAAGATCGAATGTCAATGGACCAGATGGCTGTTCTCCTTGTGAGCAATATCAATGAAAGTAAAGGCCATAGTGAGTATATATATCTTTCTCTCACACCAAAGGACCTTATAGTTTATGAGAACAAATTTTTGGCATTATATAAAAAATATATTTATCATTTCTGAGTAACATGATAGAATAAATTTAGCTCTTTTTGAGCACTGTTTAGTTATTTTTCAGAACTGTAAAAGACCAGTTCTGTTAACTAACAGTCTTCTATCTACTTTAGCACCTCCATTTACAACCTACAAAGATAAAAGAAAGTGGAAGCCAAAGTTTTGGAGAAAACCTATTTCAGAGAACAATTTCAGTAGTGATGAGGAACAGTCTACAGGACCAATTAAGTATGGTAAGAAGTAATATAAGATCCAGAATCATGAAATTGTGGTGTCATTTCTTTGTCTAACACTTTGCTAATCTTTTGGTATAATCTGTGGATGCACGCTCAATTGTTCAGCTGTGTCTGGCTCTTTGTGACCCCATGGACTATAGCCTGCCAGGCTCTTCTGTCCATGGAATTCTCCAGGCAAGAATACTAGAGTGGGATGCCATTTCCTCCTCCAGGGGATCTTTCTGACTCAGGGATCGAACCTGTGTTTCCTGCATCTCCTGCATTGGCAGGCGGGTTCTTTACCACTAGCTCCACCTAGGAAGCCCCTTGGTATAATCTACTAGCTTTTAAAAGTTTTTCATTTTTAAAAAGCAGTGATGCTGGTTGGTGTTTAAGGCAATTAGTTCTTCCTTATGCAAGACTACCCCTTATGTTGCAAGAATGTTGTTCCATGACCCATGTTCAGTAAGTGCAAGGATCACCCTTTGGTAAATGTGAAGGCTTTAAATATTGCTAAACCTACTTGAGTGGGGAGACTGCTCCCATTTGAGAACTACTGCCTGGCCTGTGTCCTTCTTGAGAACAGGCATCCTATTTTGTTTAATCTTTGAGTCTGTGTTTTCTGACATACAGTAGGCTCACAGAATGAATTAATTAAATGAGTGAACAAAGTAATGTATGAATGAGTGCTTTACTGTCAAGCACATCTTACATTATAATGTCAGGTTTTCGTAATTATATACTATTTGTAGATTAGAAGATGTGCTCCTTAGATCTGTGGATTAGAGAAATTATGAGGCTAACTTACTTTTCCTTATAGCTTTCCAGCCAGAGAACCGAATAAATGTTCCAGCTCTGGATACAGTTGTCACTCCGGATGATGTCAGATACTTTACCAGTGAGACTGATGACATTGCGAATTTAGAAGCAAGTGTGCTAGAAAATCCTTCTCATGTACAACTTTGGCTCAAGCTTGCATACAAGTACTTGAACCAAAATGAGGGGTAGGTCTCCTTCTAATCTTTGTGTAAGCTGTTGCACTTTTATATTTTTATGTTTGAGGTTTATTTCATCTCTGGTAATCAGGTTTCCCTCCTAGTATCAGTGGAGCCTTTGTTTTTTGACAAAGCGAAAAGTCCTTAATTGTGTAAAAGCTGTTAGAAAAAGTTTAAGGTTACATCTTGAGTTATGTGCATGGCTCAGTGTATGGGTAATAATTTAGCTACAATCTTTAACTTAAGTAGGCCACTTCAAAGTAGTATCAGTTAAAACAGTAAATTCTGAGCAGTCCAAGAATTAATCATTGCATTTTTTAATAAATCAGCTAGTCATGGTCTCTTAATAAAATTTTGATAAAGTCACAGTGTAACAGGTTAAATTTTATGTTAATTATCATTTAGAGATTTAAAGGTTGTCTAAGAACCTCTAAATTCTGGTGGACTGAGTTTCTGTGTCAGTGTTACATTATGTATATTCACATAAGATAAATATTAATTTATCTCAAAAATGACAACTCCTATTACATAATTATGTTTTCTGACTCCTACTTATTGATAGGGTTGCAGAAATAATCTTTTATGACCAGGAGTAATATTTATTGCTATAATTTTGGAATTATAATAGGTTTTTTTTTTTTTTAAGGCTGCTTTATCTAAAAACTTTTTTAAGGTAGCACTACAAAATGCTAGTACATCACACATACCTGAATATGGTGCTTTTTAACTTGCTTTATGTGTCCTTTTCATGTTAATGGGATAAGTTAAAGTGTTTTCTCTTCTGACTCATTTACTGAATGAAGGCCCAAAAACTGTACATTGTTTTATGAACAGGATCATGAGAGACAGTTTTCTTCTCCAAGAGACAGCAAGCCCTTGACTGTTGAAAAGAACTATTATATTGAAAGCCTTGATTATTTTGTGCTGGTAGTAGCTGGCCTTGAGAATTGTTTCTCATTCCCAGGCCACTGTAAATCATGAGATATTGCTGAATATGGACAGAAAGCACATTTGAAGTTGATGATCTAGTGGTTTTACAACACCGTATTTTTATCTGGTAAATGCACATTGAACATGCACTTAAAAAGGAATTGTTGGCTTTATGGGAAAATCAGGACATTTTTTGGACAAATGTGATATAAAATTTTAATCTACTTCTCTTTATCATAGATAATTCTAGCTTCTTGGTAGGTTCTAATAGAAAATGGAATTTAAAAGTTGACTTATTAGACTACAGTGATTTAAAAAGTATTTTCAGGCATTAAAAAAGATGCTCCTCCTTTTCTTTCAAATATGTAGGCTGTGTTCAGAGTCTTTGGATTCTGCTTTAAATGTTCTGGCTCGAGCTTTGGAAAACAACAAAGACAATCCAGAAATTTGGTGCCATTATCTCAGATTGTTCTCAAAAAGAGGAACCAAGGAGGAGGTGCAGGAAATGTGTGAAACAGCTGTTGAATATGCGCCTGATTATCAAAGTTTTTGGACTGTGAGTAGAAACAATAAAGTGGTGTGTGTGTGTGTGTGCATTATCAAATAATTCTTCAGGCCATCTTAAATACTGATGTATAACTTCATAGATTATATGTTTTGTCTGCATACAGATATAATAATAAGCTTACTTTCACTGTCCAGTAACCTTAAAACCACTTCTCTGGGTCCAGATTAATTTAAACTAAAAAAGAAAACAGTATTTAGTGAAGAGGTGTTTTTATGTTGTTGTTGTTTACTTTGTTGGTAATGAAAAAAGATAAACATTTTAAAGCATTTCACACTTACCTATTCATAAGCAATTTTATTTTGGACAAATTAAGTGAATTTTTGCTAAGTATCTGAGAATAATTTAGAAAAACTTTTTATGCTTGTGTAACATTTTCATGAAGGCCAGAAAACATTTTGGTCTTTTTATTATGTTCTCATTACTTATGAAAATAATCTGTAAATCATACTAATATTGAACCTTGCCAAATTAAAAAGATTTGGTGACAAAGTTTTTCCTCATTCTCTGAGAAAATGGGATGTTGCCTACCTATGTTTAAAATTATAATTAATCCGCTTGTAAATAGTCATTGATATGTGAAGTTTTACTAGCTGAACTCAGGAATTATTAGACCCAGATAAGCTTTCACTATGGCTGTCAGATCTGTCATTTACTTGCTAACTGGAGTTCAGAACAGACAGAGTTGGATGACATGACATCTTTAGTGAATGAACACGCCACTTTCTTATTCCCCCAACTCACTGAACGGATTCAGACAGTGAGAAATGCTTGAGTTTAACCTGAAGCTTTATATAAAAATTAATGCTGTTGATCAACTCAAGTTACAGTGTGTAATGTTTTTCCTGAAGTTGTTTGGTCTTTAAAGGACTTCCTAATTCTTGCAGTTATTTTGTCACATATTTCTTATATGAATGTTATTCTTGAAATTTTTATACAGTCACACACCTGAGCAGTGCAAATTGTATGTGGTCATAAACACATGAGCTTTTGAAGATCCATTGTGGTCTTGCTGCCATCTATCTATTGATTTCAATCAAAGGTGAAATGGCTTCAATGATAATTCTAACTGTATATCTCTGTTGTTTTAGTTGTCATCTGATTCCACTATCCAACTTAGTACTGGAAGATGTGTTTATACATATTTTTAATTATCCTTTTTGCAGAAATTGAATTTTTAATGTATGACATTTTCTTAGTGAAATGTGAAAAATCTTGAGTATTAGATATTCTTATGAAGTAGGACTAATCATATGAAATCCCTTTGGATAGTTTCTGCACCTGGAAAGCACCTTTGAAGAAAAAGATTACGTATGTGAGAGAATGGTGGAGTTTCTCATGGGAGCAGCCAAGAGGGAAGCATCAGATACTCTGTCCTTTCAACTTTTAGAGGCTCTTTTGTTTAGAGTTCAGCTGCACATATTTACTGGAAGATGCCAAAGTGCACTTGCAATTTTACAGGTAAGCATTTATTACAGCATTTAATGACATTCTAAATCTTCGCCACTTTTTAGTAAGTTGTGTGAATCTGGGCAAGTTTGTGACTATTTCCTCCTTTGCTTATTTAGTAGGGATAAAATCTTTAGAACACTCTTTAGAATATTTATGAGGTTTAAATGAAGATAATACTTGTTGAGTACCCACCAGAATAAACTTCAATATTCTGGGGATTCACACCATTAAGGAGATTAGTCCATAGTGAAAACCTTCCATATGGGTGTGGTGGGCTTTTTTGTTTGTCATTTTTATTCTTACTAGATTCTGAAGGTTAAGACACTTTAACTATATAGATAAATTTAACCTTTTCATTAATTATGTCATAAACCTTAGTATAGTGAAAATTATGCTAATCTGTTACTGATCTCTAAAGAGTTTTTTCATTTAAAAAATTGGTGACTGTCAAAAATTGGACTTAGCTGTTTAAGAATCATGCCAAAGAAATAAAACACTTCTAATCTTCTTTGACTTTGCAGTTGAATCTTATTAGGAATATTTTTAAAAACACCTTCCGATTATTTTTCCATTTTACCTAGAATGCATTGAAATTGGCTAATGATGGAATAGTAGCTGAATACCTTAAAACAAGTGATCGATGTTTGGCATGGCTGGCCTACATACATCTTATTGAATTCAACATTCTTCCTTCAAAATTTTATGACCCATCTAATGCCAACCCTTCAAGAATTGTTAACATAGAACCATTTGTAATGCCGTGGCAAGCAGTTCAAGACGTAAAGACTAATCCTGACATGTTGTTTGCAGTATTTGAAGGTAAGTATAAACGTTTATAAATTATTTAGAACATCAGCTTATTGCTTACTATGATTCTTCATAATAAAGTGAAAAATTTATGTATTGCAAATTGTAGCTTATTTTTTTTAAAGATTTATTTATCTTTATTTTTGGCTGTGGTGGGTCTTTGTTGCTGCACGCAGGCTTTTCTCTAGTTGCAGTGAGTGGGGGCTACTCTTTCTTGAGGTGTGTGGGCTTCAGTAGTGGTGGCACCTAGGTTTAGTTGCTCCTGCTGCATATGGCATCTTCCTGAAACAGGGATCAAACTGGTGTCCCTTCCATTGCAAGGCAGATTCTTAACCACTTGACTACCAGCGAAGCCCCTGTAGTTTTATTATATAAATGCTTTAAAGATTAAATCAGATAAAGTGAGCATGGTCATGGGTGAAAACCAGGAACTCTACTACATTACATAGGTTTTCTGACTACGGCAAAGGGTTTCAGCTAAGCATGTAAATAATACAGCATGTTTACGTAGGTTTAATGAGTTGAATGAGTCACAGAACCAAGTAAATTTTGTAAAGCAATCTATCAATGTGAAAGTTAAAAGATAATACCTTATTTTTTCAAGTAGTTAGTATTTTCTCCCTCGGTCAGTTGAGTTTGATTCCTCTCTTTACTAACCAAGGTATCTGCTTTGAAATATAAAGTCTGGTCCGTTCTAATAAGAAGTATATAGGCTAGTCAGAAGATAAAATCTATACATATAACATCAATCAACATAAGAGAAGTATAACTGTCTCAGCGTATAGTCTATTTTTTTTTCATTTTTTTCATCAAATCTGTGTATTGATATCTTTTATTTATTTATTTAATTTTAAAATCTTTAATTCTTACATGTGTTCCCAAACATGAATTCTGTGCTTAGAATAGAGGCTGGGATCTGTGATTTAGAGAATTACATGGTGCAGGCCATAAACCTAAAGGGAAGAGGTTACTGCAGGTTGGCACGATCAAGTATGTCTTCATAGAACAGTTAGGATTTGGAGCTGCACTTTGAAGCTGGATTATGATGTGACTGACACAGTGAACCTCATTCTCGAAGCTGGGACCCTGTTTTATTTCTGTTTCTCAAGGGCCTGTAATGTCTGGCTGAGTGCTTAGTAAATGTTCATTGAATAAACTAGGGAAGAAAAAAGTAAAAGAAGGGCATTCCTATTAGGGGAAGTAAGTAAACAAAAAGCAACAAGTAGATAAGAATTGGTGCAATGTATTTAAAGAGAAATTAGAAGACAGAAGAGTCCTTATCAAAATGAGTTGTGATGTTTAGTTGCTAAGTCGTGTCTGACTCTTTTGCAATCCTATGGACTTCAGCCTGCTAGGGTCCCTCTGTCCATGGTATTTCCCAGGCAAGAATACCGGAGTGGCTTGCCATTTCCTTCTCCAATCAAAGGGAGACTTTTGTGATAAAGAATAGTAGGAATTAAACTAGATATGTGGAATGATACTAGGTTTTCAAGAAGTTTGTGTAGTAGGTTTGATGGCAATAGAGAATCTTTAAGAAAGAAAGAATGTGCTGGAGAGAAATTATACCAAAGGTAGTAAAACCAACCAGAAGCCAGTCGCCATAACTGAGGCATTAAAGAAAGTAACCTGGGAAAGAATATTTATTGGAGATATCTAAGAGACAGATTAAATATCAGGGAAGAAGAGAGAAAATAGTCAAAGATGATTTCAGGGTTTTGAGTCCAGGAAAAGGAAAGTATGCTAATAGAAAATTGGTGAATTGGAAAGACTGCCAGTAAGAGTGTGAATGATAATTGGTGTGACTGATAATTGGTCACCCAAGTAGAAATACTTGTTGCTAGAAGGAGACAAGGAAGTATACCTTAAATGGACAGTTAATGGAGAGAAATGGATTTGAAAGTTATCAACATAGAAATTATTGTATTAGTATTTTGCAGTTTTTAATGTGCTCCCACAGTAAGTTATTTAATAGTTGAATGAGACCAAGAAAAAAATACAAACAATCTCTTAGAAGCAGAAGCAAGCAGAAATTAAGAAGAAGAACATTATCATATGCTAATATAAAGATAGATTTGTTTAGATAGGATACTTAAAAGCTAACTTCACAAGTGCTATTTCAGAGTGGCTTTCACTTAGCAAATCTGAGTAGTTTAGCTTAGCAAATCTTCTAAGTTTAACCTAGCAAATCTGAGAAGTCATATCACTATTGGGCAGGAAGGAAATGGTGACAGTGGTGCAGAGTGAAACAATGGAGGACTATTCTCTAAGAAGCAGATCAAGTAAAGGACTCTTTATAAAGGGAAAGGTGTTCTGAAAGAAGAATTGTATAAATCTTAATTATGTTGACTTGGTTCATAGTGCTTTTCAGGTCTACTGTATCCTTCTATTTGCCTTTATATTCATTCTGTTAGTTTTTGAGAGTTTGATATTGAAGCTCCTAAAAATCTTAATAACTTAAAAAATTATAGTATATAGAACTATATGTAACTCTGTTCTGTATTTTCCAGTTGTCCTGTAAATGTGTTACCATACTTTCATAATTTACAAAAAGAAAAGAAGTTTCAAAAAAAGATAGGGAAAGTGTTAACCATGACAGAAAACTGGGGAAAAAGAAAATCAAGTTTAGGGGGATATATTTAAATGACTGTAGATTAGCAGAACAAGTCCTCTTGAAGCAGGTGAGAGAAAGATGAAAAGGTAATTGATTCTTTAATTTTCTTGATACAGTTTTTTTGGAATCTAGTATAAATGCAAAGATATATATTTAGATGCAAGAGCTAATAATGGATGTTTTATTCTTAACAGGAAAGTGAGGATAAGAGAACAGTTTTAGGAGTTTGGAGATAATCTGAAATATCTCCTTTAGGTGAAAGCCTTGAGCTTAATAAAGGTGAATAACATATGGTCAAACAAAAGAATAAAAATTCATTTTGTATTTGATTCATGTTTTTGGGTAGATGCGGTGAAAGCTTGCACAGATGAGAGCCTTACTGTTGAGGAAAGAGTAGAGACCTGTGTCCCACTTTACACAAACATGATTGTTCTGCACCAGCTTCTTGAGAGGTAAAACTTAATTGACAAGCAGTTAACCTCATATTAAAAATCAGTTTTTCATGTGTTAAGATGTGTGTTTTTCTTGTGAAGGTATGAGGCTGCAGTGGAGCTTTGTAAATGTTTATTGGAATCATGTCCCATGAACTGCCAGTTGTTGGAATCCCTTGCTGCTTTATATTTGAAAATGAATCAGCATGACAAAGCCAGGGCAGTGTGGCTTACTGCATTTGAAAAAAATCCTCAGAATGCAGAAGTTTTTTATCATACATGCAAATTCTTCATCTTACAGGTAAAAAAAAAGAAAAGAAAAAATTCTTTGTTTTTCATAATTCTTAAATATGATGTTTTTGTTTCACATTCATTTGTCCTTTAAGATGTTTCAGGCATCAGGCTCTCCGGCATGTTTTACTGATTGTCTGCCCTTTGCAAACTGTATTAGGTATTCCTTCTCTTTCTTCCAGAATACTCCATCCATAGTTCAGCCATTGTATCACATTGTGAATTTGCTTATGGCTACTTTATATTCTATACTAAGAATTCCTAGAGGGAAGAGAGCTCCCCTACTCCTCACCTAGCACAGAGCCAAACATGTAATAGAGCTTAGTGGCTAATTGGTGAAATTGGTGAATGAAATTTGTTTGTGGTATATTGGATGTTAAGCCGTTTATTGGTTAATTCAGTTTGAAGATCAAAATACAAAAATCATCTCTACCTCCACCTACTCAAAAAACCTAATCTACTAATTATTTTAGGGGTGATGTTGATGGTGGGGCTTTTCCTCCCTTGAAAGATTTTAATTAGACATTGTAAGCCTAATGTATATCTCTCCTCCCTCTTTTAAAAATAGAATCGAGGAGATAATCTTCTTCCATTTTTGCGGAAGTTTATTGCATCCTTCTTTAAACCTGGGTTTGAGAAGTATAGTAACTTGGATCTGTTTCGGTAAGTTTGTAGAAGACTGAGAAATGGTGTAGCTTAGTGGAAAGACTACTAGTTTTTGGTGGATTGATTATATTTTAGGTTAGATTTTTTTTTAAAGATACTTGAATACCCTCTTATAGATCTGTTATAAGAGCAATAAAATTTAGTAAAAATGGACACAAAATGTAAAATGTTTTATACTCTGTATTAAGAACACTTATAAAGGAAGTTTTGTATTAACACTATGGTGATCCATTCTGCTTTTAATTATTGTCATTGTTAACTTTAGCACTTAATACTATATCAACAGACTATGCTGAGATAATCTCAGTGATTTATGGAAAAATAAATTTCAAATTATTGGATTGGTGACTTAAAGTGAATCTAAATAATATGCCTTTTTGAAAGAAAAATTCTGAAGAGGACTGCTTCAACTGCTTCAACTTCTGAAAGGTTGTTGAGTTAGAACCTTCAGCGAATTTTCTTTTCAACCATCACTCTCTCAGTAGCTTATCGAGAATTCTGTATTTACTGCCTTTATTTGCTTCCCTGTGAGTTCTTGTTCTAACAACAATAAGAGGCCACAGCACTTCATAAGGAGTGCGTTTTTTGGAGGCTTTTAAAAAGTTCTCTTTTATTCTTCCTCCTTATCTCTCAGTAGGGATCAGCAGACTTTTTTTCTTAAGGTCCAGATACTAAATATTTTAGACTTGCAAGCCATATGGCCTGTCACTACTAGTCAGCCTTACTTTCATAACAGGAAAGCAGCTGTAGACAGTATATAAATGAATGAGCATCGCTGTGTTCCAATCAAAGTTTATTTATGACAATGGATTCGTTTGCTGAGCGTAAGTGAAATAGCATTGAAAGGAAAATATTGTGATACAGCTTTGTTATTTTACGTTAGGAAGAGCTGGGAAGGAAGGTCTAAGCTGAATGTCTCCTAGAAAGGATTTTTATAGAAACTACTGAGCAGAGGCAAAGTCTTGGATTTATATGTGCAAGTCTGATGCCTACATGCAGTTTTCTTTTCTTAGGCACAGCTCCCTGCATCCTACCCCTCAGTATCGTAATGTTATATAAAAACATATTTTCAAAAATAACCCACATTTTGTTAAGTCAGTGGTTTATCTGCTGTAGATTTTGAAATTTGACAAAAAAGTTTGGGGTCACTATTCTTTACCAGACCTGAGGCTTTTCTTCTGTCCTCTGATGGTTGCCAGTTTATTGACATCATGATTTTAGTGCTTTTCGTAAAGGTCTTTCTGCTTTTCTATACTTAGATTAACATCTTACAGTTAATTACAAAAGAATAATTTGAAAGGCAAATTAAAGATGAGAAATTAAGAGATTGTTCGGCTTCCACATGCTGACTTTCTCCCTATTGGAGTTAGATTGCTGTAACATCTCAGAGCACAGGTTAAATTCAAGGCTGAACAAGACTTTTTAAAACTTGACAATTCTGATTTTCCTTTTGGCGTGATGGTAATTATTTCAGCTTTGAAGAAAATGCTGCCAGTTTGTGCCATGGTCAAAAATGTTGAGATCTTGATGTCAGCCTAATAAAGTAGAAATTTAGTCTGGGTCAATAAAAATTTGAAAGTGGGCTACCTCCAGATAATCTCATTGTTTACTAAGTCATTTTGCTTAATTAATTTGTTACTGTAAAGGCATAATTCACAGTTCACCAAGAATTATGAGGAAAAAATGTCCTGTGCTTAGTTTATATAGACAATTTGAAGTCCTTTACACAGTGCATTTCCGTTAACTGAGGAAATCGTTTTTGAATCAAATATTAAGAGAATGGCAGTAAGTTAGAGAGTGTTCAGCATTGCCATACTTACTGCTGCTGCTAAGTCGCGTCAGTTGTGTCTGACTCTGTGTGACCCCATCCCTGGGATTCTCCAGGCAAGAACACTGGAGTGGGTTGCCATTTCCTTCTCCAATGCATGAAAGTGAAAAGTGAAAGTGAAGTCTCTCATTCGTGTCCAACCCTCAGTGACCCCATGGACTGCAGCCTACCAGGCTCCTCCATCCATGGGATTTTCCAGGCAAGAGTACTGGCGTGGGGTGCCATTGCCTTCTCCAGCCATACTTACTAGTATTGATAAAACAAATATTTTTTGGCCACACCACTCAGTATGTGGGAACTTAGCCCCGGACCAGGGATTGAACCCATGCCCTCTGCATTGGAAGCTCAGAGTCTTAACCACTGAACCACCAGGGTAGTCCCTGATACAGATATTTTTAATTATTATAAAAGAGCCAAAGCTTATTAATAGTTGTCAGTGCTCTTAATAGGTTCAAAATATTCTTATTTCATGAGTAGAAATTGTAAAGTACTTAGAACTGTAATATTAGAATTGGAGTCTCGTTTCTCTTTCTGTGTAACATTTAGTATAAATTTTATGCTGTAAAATTTTGCGTGTCAAATTTAGTATAAAAACAGAGCTAGAAGCAGTAATTTTCATGTGTTTCAAATCAATTTGAAGATTAGTAGATAACTATAAAAATTAACTTGGGGGTTTCATTCACCTTACTGAAGTTAGTAAGGATAATCTTACATAGATGAGAGTTGAGGTTATCTTGTCTTACTTATCTCAGTTTTGAGGAAAGCTGATACTCTTAGAAGTTAAGTGATTAGCTCATGGTGATACAGCTAGTTATGGCCAAGCTGGGATGATAACTTCTAGATTTACCATTTCTTCCCTGTCTTATGCCTCTCCACTCAAATCTTCCCCACCCCAGACCCCATACAGCCTCTCTAATACATTAAAACGTAGTCCCTTGAAATAATTTTTTAAATCCAGTTGGTTGTCCTTGTTGAAATCAGTGTATTTCCTTTAAAAACATTGTTCCTGAAATGCTGGTAGTGTTATACACATAGATTCAAATATATTGGAAATCTGAATTAGCAAAGTCAAAAAAATAGTTTTTAGTATCCTTTAGTATTGTGGCTTTTTAAGAGCAGACTTTATTTTTCAGTATTTCTCAGTCTTACTTGATCATAGACCTCTTTTTGACAAGTGTCTTATGGGCCAATATGTTACAGTATACACTTTATTTGTCTAAAATTAAGTATAGTGGTATTTGTCTGTATGTATGTTATTTGAGGGAGAAACAGTTTTCAGATAGCAAGTTTTGTAACTCAGAGAATTTTTTCTTTACAAGAATGTACAGATTTTGTGGGTAGTCTCATTTGTTCTCTGTTTTTAATTAGATTTCATTAGATGATTATGGTGGTTTGTTTAATTTGAGCTAAAGATTTTTAAAAATTTTAGAAGAGTTATTTAAGTAAGTGGTGGTGGTGGTGTAGTCACTGAGTCGTGTTCAACTCTTATGACCCCATGGACTGTAGCCCACCAGACTCTGTCCATGGGATTTCCCAGGCAAGAATACTGGGCCGGGTTGCCATTTCTTTCTCCAGAGAGGTTCTTCCCGACCCAGGAATTGAATTTGGGTCTCATGCATTGCAGGGAGATTCTTTACCGACTGAGCTACAGGGAATCCCATTTAAGTAGGTAGAAGATAATAAATATATGATGCTAGAGATGTGACCAAAATGATATGGTATACACCCCAAAATAAAGTCTCATTACCTTGTAAAAATATTTCAAGGAAATTTTAGTTGAAACTGAGGACTTTTAAAAAAGTATTAATAATCCATATATACATAGGCATAATTTTAAAGAGTATGATTTTTTCCCCTCAGGTATCTCCTGAATATCCCAGGACCACTTGACATTCCAGCCTGTTTATGTAAAGGAAATTTTGATGATGAAATGTTTAACCACCAAGTTCCTTATTTGTGGCTGATATACTGGTGAGACATCTACTGTGGAGAGAAATGTTGCATATGAGGCTTGCACTTGTTATTTACTACTGAACTACACTAAATTAAAATTAACCTGTTGTTAAAATCATTGAAGCAGAATTGAAGGGATGCTAAGGTTTATTCATTATTAAAGAAGATCAAAAGAAGGATTCCATTGTAATAATATCTGTAGTGTTTATACTTTGTCATTCCTTTATCTAATTGAATTGAGCTGTAGACATACAATGTTTTCCTTCATTTTTTAAACAGCCTTTGTCATCCTCTTCAATCAAGTATTAAAGAGACAGTGGAGGCATATGAGGCAGCATTAGGGGTGGCCATGAGATCTGATATAGAGCAGAAGATTTGGATGGAGTAAGTTTAGTTCCTCTTAATAAGAATGGGATTTGAAATAAGGGAAATTGGTTGGGTTTCTTCTTAGAGAATTTCTGGCTAAATTATTCTAAATTGTAATATTTTTCTTTTGGCAGTTATCTTGTCTTTGCCAATAATAGAGCTGCTGGATCCAGAAACAAAGTCCAAGAATTCAAATTTTTTACTGATTTAGTGAATAGATGTTTGGTTACAGTCCCTGCCCGATACCCCATTCCTTTTAGCAGTGCTGATTACTGGTCCAACTATGAATTTCATAATAGGGTAAGAGCTTAAAACTTTTTTTCTTTAGATATTTGTACAAAAGAAGGGAACTTAAATGATAGCAAAACTCCTGTTTAATATCAGGAGAGCTTTTCTTAGGACCACTTTGCTAGCATTTACTATTATTCTTGACCTTGTTTTCTGTTTATCTCTTCAAAGTCTCAAAACAGAGCCCTTTAAAGTTCAGTTAAGATAAATGTGCATATTAATTATGTTCTACTTAAGCAAATTTAACATTGAAGCACAAGTGAAGCGATATTAAGGTTTAATACATATTAAAAAAAGAGAGATCAAAAGAAGTAACTGTAATAATATCAGTAATATTTTTCTTGAGTAACTGGAAATTTTACTGAATGAAAAATTCTGTAACTTTAAAATGAATAATAATGTCCTTACGTGTTGTAGTCCTTACGTGTTGTAGCTGCTGTTTGTATCAGTATTTTGTCAAGAAAATATAGGCATACATGGGACATAAGAAAGCTGAAATCAGATGACGTTTGGAATTTTTAAAGTAGAATCTGAATATTCATATATTTATAAGGTCATCATCTTACAGGCAGTGAAGCAAAGTGTTCTTTTAAAATTGTTTTATTTTCAGAGACCCCTATTATTCAGTGCAGTGTAAATTTAAATCTACTCCTGCCTAAAGCTCATTGTAGACTAAAACATCTCTGTGTTTTATTTTTTTGGTGGGTTGGTTTTGTTGCTAATCAGGATAACCAATTACTATGCTTTGTACTTCTATGCCATTCTTTATCCCAGGATCTCAAACCACTTTATGGACATTAAGTCATTTATACACGGGCATTCCATGAGCAAGATGTGGCAGGTATTATTAGCCCTATGACTTGCCCAGCTATACAGCAAGTAAAGGTAGACTCAGGAATGAAAACCCAGACTCCTGGCTGCTTGTCAGTGTTCTCAGTCCATGGCTGTCATCACTGGATCATAGTTCCTAATTCATACTTGGAAAGTCACTGATATAGTTAATGATAGGAACTGTAACTCACAGCATCATACATTACTGTAATTTATACATTCATGTCTTAAAGACCATTTTAGTTTTCTCATTAAAACACATAGGTAATTGGATTTCACATTTTGTTGCGTTCCTTTCCCCCCTCAACCTTTACAGGTTATTTTCTTTTATTTGAGCTGTGTTCCAAAGACCCAGCATTCCAAAACCTTGGAACGGTTTTGCTCAATTATGCCAACTAATTCTGGACTTGCACTGAGGTAAGGAAAAATAAAATCTCAGTTCAATTGTATCGGCTCTTCATATAAAATGATTCTTGAAAACTTACTAAGAATAGTCTCTACTTTCACTATTTCCTCATTCCACTTTAATTTCAGAGCTGTTAAGCAATACGTAGTTATTCACGTAAAAGTGATTGTAAAAATCTAGTCACTTCAGAAAACTGCAGATTATAAGGGGACAAGAGAGAAAGAGAAAAGCAGCCATCCATATATATTTTAGTTACTATGACTTCATTTAGGTCAGTCATTCTCAAATATTAGCATGCATCAGAATCTCCTGGGATACTCATTTAAAATGCAGTTTCTTGAGTTATAGCTCTCTAATGATGTTGGAGAAACACTCATCCACGGAATTCATACATTCAGTTAGATTTTTTTTTTAGAGCATTTGTTTGTAGTTTTTCTGCTCTGATAGAATAAAATCCATTTTAACTGTGAAGAATTGTGCTTTTTGATTCAAAAAGGTACTCTGCATACTATTGCTCTGGCTTCTACTTGTGCCATCATTTCCACTGCATCAGTTGTGTCTTATGCTTCTAAGCTTGTTTTATGGATTATAAGGTGCCTAAGGACTTCTCAGGTGGCTCAGTGGTAAAGAATCCGTCTGCCGATGCAGGAGACACAGGAGAAGCGGGTTCTATCCCTGGGTTGGGAAGTTCCCCTGGAGGAGGAAATGGCAACTCACTCCAGTATTCTTGCCTGGAAAATCCCATGGACAGAGGAGCCTGGCAGGCTGCATTCCATGGGATCACAGAGTCGGGCACGACTTAGCGACTGAACACGCACTCACACAAGGTGCCTAAAGTAGTTATCAGATATTCCTTTATGTTTACATTCCACTTAGCATGTATGTAGAAAAACGGTGTAAGAGATTGAAAAAAATTCAAAAGCCTAAGACTGTGACAAAAATAACAACACTACAGTGTTGTATAATAAAAATTCTCAGTAAGCATGCTAATCTACCAAAGTTAATTACAGAAATTTGTATTATAAATCATCACTTTTGGTAAAACATGTGAAATAGAAAATGTAGTGGTATTTGACTAGTTTCTGTAATGGGTGGGTATTTTGGAATATAGGTAGTTTAATTGTTGGTTTTGTTGGTAAAGCTCCACTTTTGATCATTCTTATTTCCTTATAGTCATTCCTGTCCTATTTTTTTCAGAATAGAGAACTTAATAATTAGTCAATGTACTTACTACATTTTAGCTCAAGGAAATTAAGTATACTCTGTTTATTAAAGAAAGAAAAATACTAAAATCATATTAATATATCAGTTCATTATTTTAGAAGACTTGGGGCTTAAAGGAGGGGCATGTAGAGTGTTAATTTGGAGAGGTGCTTTGGTATCCTGTAGGAATACTATTGGAGAATGCAATGGCGACCCACTCCAGTACTCTAGCCTGGAAAATCCCATGGATGGAGGAGCCTGGTAGGCTGCAGTCCATGGGGTCTCGAAGAGTCAGACATGACTGAGCGGCTTCACTTTCACTTTTCACTTTCCTGAATTGGAGAAGGAAATGGCAACCCACTCCAGTGTTCTTGCCTGGAGAATCCCAGGGGACGGGGGAGCCTGGTGGGCTGCCATCGCTGGGGTCGCACAGAATTGGACACGACTGAAGCGACTTAGCAGCAGTAGCAGCAGGAATACTGTTAGTTTGTTGAAGATGGTATGGACCTTGACTGGACCTTTTGCTAGTTTGCATGTTTCTTTCACAGGGTAATTTTAGTAAGAGGCTTCCTGCAGATACTTGCTGAATAGCCTTGATGGAAGTTAATGGATCAAAAATTATAACTAATCAAACATTCTGGTCATAGAGCACATTTGAGTTCCTCATACTTGGAATGCTTTTGTTCATTTCCCTGAATGTACTTTACAGGCTACTTCAACATGAATGGGAAGAAAGCAATGTTCAGATTCTGAAACTTCAAGCCAAGATGTTTACATATAATATCCCAACATGCCTGGCCACCTGGAAAATGTAATGCAACAATCTTGTACATGTTCTTATAGCAAATGCTTTTATTTATAAGGTTTGCTCCAGACAGGTAAAAATCTGAAATGACATCTATTTCTCCACGTGGAGAGATCTCTAATTTAGATTAATTTTCCTTGAAGGAGAATATGTGGATAACAATACTGTTATCAAACAGATCTGTTATACACATTTTAAGAGTGTCTCTTTAAAAATGCAGGGTTTTCCCCCTTTTACAATTGGATGTCTTCTTTCTTTTGTACGTGTTAGTGCTAATTATTATTTTTTTACTAGCAATTATGAGTATTTTTCATGAACCTTAATTTATGTTCAGAACACTGGTCTGCTTTATTATTGTAAAGTTGATAAAAATTGTTGAATTTTTCTTTTCACTATAGGTTACCCTCCTTGGAAGTTTAGCCTGTTACTTTCAGGAAGTTTTGTTCTCAGATTCCCACAGTCAGTATTCTGCGAGTGGTAGTATTTCATTTTGTTCGAAGATATATAAATTTTTTTTTCCTTTTCTATATTCCTTTTTTTTTCTTAGAGCCATTGCTGCTGAGATTGTTCTAAAGGGACAAAGAGAGGTAAGCCATGATTATCAGATGGGTTGCTTTTTTTTTTTTAAGTAGTTATTCTGCCCTTTTTGTTGACTTCTCAATTTAAAAGGATTAAAGTATGGAAGTTAACATCCTAAGAACTCTACATGTTTGGAAACTCCAAAACCCAATATAACCATTTTGTCTTGAATGTTATTATATTATGAAGTACCATTCAGATGGTTAGGATTATGAAGGGGTTTTTCACCACATTTCCTGATGCAATTGTATATATATCTATCTTATAGGTCCACCGTTTATATCAGAGAGCCTTACAGAAGTTACCTCTTTGTGCATCACTGTGGAAAGATGTAATGCTTTTTATCTTTTATTTCATCTTGAAGTTTTCCTATAAATTTTCTGCATGTGCCATATCCATTGATGTGGTAATGCTTAAAATCTAGCTAAGTCTTACTTCTATGCTTCCCTGTCTTTTACAGCAACTCTTGTTTGAAGCATCAGAAGGAGGTAAAACTGATAACCTGAGAAAACTAGTTTCCAAGTGCCAAGAGATTGGAGTCAGCCTAAATGAGCTCTTAAATTTAAACAGTTACAAAACAGAAAGCAAGAATCACTGAACACTGGGTGCAGTCAGTTCTAAGTCCTTTTAATAATTGCCAAAATTATTTGAATGATCCTTCAAGATTAGGCTGATCCCTGGCTAAGGTCTGTGTAAGGCAGACAAGCATTACTGATCATATCAAGTCCCGTACAATATCCTATCCTCAAAACCGGAAGCAATGAACATGACCCTCTTCGGTTGGATAAATGAACTTCCTGTTTGGCCTGCTTCTGGGCCCTGCCAGATTCTCATAACATCATGTACGTAAGTATAGTTCCTCAAAGTGACTGACATTTATTTTCATTTTGCTTTGTTTTTGTTTTTATTTTTTACTTTTCCCCCTTCCTTTATGTTGTGCTATTCCTGATTCACTTGACACTCTCTGATGCCTGAGAGATTCTTGTTTGGGATTTAATTTCCAGGGCTGTGTTTACAGTAAAAAGCCGGCAGTCCCTTTTAGTTTTTCCTCTTTAAACCTTTTGAGATTCTTCATTTCAGGATCTAAAACTTAAGCAGTCCATCTTAAGGAAAGTGTAACTGCCATGGCCACAAGTCTGCTAGTTGCACTTGAATGCTCTAACAGGGTGGTTTATTGCCCTTTCTACGTTCTGGACTCCTTGCCGAGACTGTTTAACTTGAAGATTAAAGAAACTATTGCAAATGCCAGTGCATCAGAACCTAAGAGTGGTCAAATACTATGTGCAATTTTTTTGTAAAGAAATTTTAATTTATAATAAAGTTTAACAGTTTAAAGAACAGTTAATATTTGAACTGCTTTGTATGGCAATACTACTTTGTAGTATTAAAATTGTTTATAAAATATTTTTAATATAAGTTAACTTTTTGAAAAATGTTGCTGTCTTTATTCACTTTTCACACTCCGGTGGGAAAGGGTAGAAGTAGGAGATACGGATATTCACTGTGACTATATCAGTACCTTCTTATCCTGAACATGCTTTCCCATAAAAACATTCCAGTGTCTTTTCAAATTCATGAGAAGGGTGGGTCCTTTTCTGTTTTGAGGACAGTGAACATACAGGCTTGCACTACTGTTACATTCCTTGTTCTTAAGCCTGTAGTATTTAGAAAGTTTTTCCAACTATAGTGTGAATGACTTACTATCTTAGGTTGAATATCAATATGACTCCATGCAAAGGAGACTTTTGTTTTGTCATCAGTCTATAGTGGATTGTTTGCACTTGATGAAAAATTGTTAATGACGCACACATACTGCCACAAATGTGGTCTTACAGCTACAAGTGCAATCTAATTATTGAAGGCAGAGCAGCAGCCCCATGAAATACTAGGGAAATTGTACATCTGTACATTTTTATAATGCTTAGTTAAAATAAAGCCATGTTTGAGGCTTTACTAATGTGCCAACCAGACAGTGCAGATTTGTTCTGTTTGGTGAGGTCAGGAACAGAACCCATTTGGCCAGTATGTTTCATTAAACCAATGGTTTAATGGTTTTTGTCTAAAACCAAAGAAACTTGAGTGGAAGATAGTATCTCTGAGGGGTGTTCCTCCAATGTATGCAATTAACTGTTTAACCTTGAAAGTTTTTCCTGCCTGATTATTTGAAAAGCAGTTTGGTGCTTGGAAAAATACTGATTTTTTTCCTCCATATTTCCCCCATATTTTTGGCATTAATTGAATATCTCAGTGTTTTTAGAGGCAGTGCTAAAGTTTTGAACTTTGGTTCAAAACCTGTCATTTGCTGCATTAACAATTCCATCAGCAATGACTTTTGCCTCTTTTTTTTTCCTTCAAAAAGAATACTTTGCGTTGGTGCATGCAGCTGTAACATCCAGCCATGCAGACTGTCTATTGTACCAACTCCAGAGGTCCCAGTTCACATGTGCACATTATGCAGGCTATGACTCAGCATGAGGTCTTAGCATGTGTTAAGCAGCTGTTTAATTTTTAATCATTTGTCATATGGCTACTTAAAATCATGAAGCTATTTTATAGAAATTATACTGCCTTAAAAATAATACCATGTTTTTTCTCTACCGTTTTATAAACTCACTTTAACTGTCCCCCCAAAATAGTAAACATTGCTTACAGGTGTGGTGTATGTTCCTGTCATCCTTCCATATTCATTTATTGTTTGATGAAGTGTTTTCAACAAGTAATAATTAGAATATTAAAACTTAGGGTTAAAGTTGTTAGAGTTATTGTAGTAACATGAATATAATATTTAACATACTGCATGACTGGAGTCTTTTCTTGGGCAAAGAATATTATACAGGGTGAAGAGATTAGTCATTGAGAACTGCAGTTCCTTATACCCTCCCACACCTGTCATGGGGGAAAAAACAACAAGAGGAATTTTTTTAGGGTATGGGGTTTATCTCTGATAAAGGAAGTGGTGTGGCAAATTGCAATGTATTTTTGTGTGTTTTTCTTCATTTTAGAGAACAGCCTAATATTTCTATTTACCTTTTAACGGAAAGTGGACCTTGTAACATTGTCACTGGATTATCTAAGGCGGTTTGCTTTCAATTAAAGGGCATATAAACCTACATCATAAAGCAGGCAAGAATCTCCAGGTGCAACATCTAAGAGCTAAAGGCACTAAGCACACAGCAGAAGGTGACTTAAGACTGACAACAAATGTAGAGGGGCTTTATTGAAGGTTGTGGTTCAAATATTTATTTTTCAAGGTTGTTGAAAAAGCAGGAGCCGGTACCCTCGCTTGAGGCTGTCGTGCACTCACAGATGAGTTATAACTGCCTTAAGTCACTTGCTTTCATATCTCTGTTAACATTAGTGCAAGGGAAGAATGGGGAATACAACTACGTTACCTTGCAGTTATTGCCTGCCCATATATCATTGCCCCTTAGTACAAATTAACAGTAATTATACAGAGCATTTTGGAACAAGAGCTTTTCAAGAGAAGGTAGGCTTCTAAGGGACATTTTTTGTATTCTTCTTTTGTCCTTCAGAGTTTAACAATTGGGTTTCTGTCTTTCCAAGCTGTGGTACTTCTTAATGGGGGTGGTATTGCTGAGCTGAAAAGGGAGGACTTTTTAATTTTTTAAAAAATTTTAGGACTGTATTCCATATACCACCAAACAAAACCCATTCGCTTTCTGAGGTGTCCTTCAGATGTGTGCTCGCTGTTCAGGGGCCAGTGAACAGCCACCTGAGCTTGTGTGGCCCCGTCCTGTGTTTCATCCCCATCTTCTACCAGCACTCACATAGCCTTCCTCAGTAATACAGTGATAGGATACTTCCTGAATACTGCTTGCTTGAGGTACGTGCAATGATTGTGAAGAGTTTTTCATTTTTTTCTCTGACATATTTGAGGTAGATAATAGAAAGTGGTGTCTGTCTTTTGTAGATGGTACAATGGCTATTGAATTTGTCTCCACTTTCCTTTAGTGATCTTCACAAGAGGGACCCAACAGCATGTTTTCAGAGGACCCACAGTGAAGAGTCAGGCATTTTTTCATTCCAGAATCAATTTGAGCGCTGTGCTAGACACTTACAATACAAGGAGAAATGAAGAGCTCCTTGAGTCTTAACAGAGCAGGAGAGTATATGCCAAGAAAGCATTTCCAAAAAGCCTCCAAATTTGGGGAAGGAGATTGGGAAAGTGTTCCCAGATGGAAGTGGATTATTGGCTAAGCCACAAAACAGGAGGAGGAAAAGTTGAGGCCAGTAATACTATTTTCAAAAAGTATGTACTACTATATACCTGAGTATTAGAAGACAGTTTGCAGTGTTTAGAAAGCTGTTTTTAAAACTTCTAAAAAACCTCTCTGGCTTTGTGCTGATTCACGCACAGTTGACAGATTGTTAGACACGATGCAGGTAAGACGTGAAACTCAATAACAACTAGATCTAGAAGAGAGACCTCTTGAGACATGCTGTGCTTCTAAATCCCGATGAGCAAGACTGAGTGAGAGTCAGCCATATCAAGCTCAATTTAAACAGCCTTGACATAGATTGGCATTGCAGCTGCTTCAGCTGGTTTTTTTTTCATTTTTTCCCCTAACTTTGGGTAATATGTGAAAGAAAAAAATGCTACATTGAACATTTATTAGTATTACAACTTGTAGAGCCTAGAGCCCTGTTTCATTCCTACTCAAGGCTATAAGATACATTTTGTGACTCTGTTATGAATCATTTGTATAGAAAAACTACCCGGAGATGGTCCAGCCTTCGATGCTTTAAACTGATTTTTCCAAATGACATGTTTTAACCCAATAACAGAAATAATTCAGTTGATAGGAACTCAGTAATGCCAGGAGAAAATTAATATAGTTGGGGAGCAAAAAATTTTGCATGATCTTAAAAGGAATAGGTGCTTCTTGGTTTCAGCAAGAAAGCAGATCAGAAATATTTGAGGCCAGTTCGACTGGTCTTAAGTGATGTGCCTACAGTGAGTGCTGGTGGGTCTCAGTGCTTTCCTCTAGTTTAAAGACACACCTGTGTGTAGGAGACAATAGAATGTTAACTTGAGTCAATCGTGTCACAAGTACCATGTAGAATAATGAGTATTTTGCTTCTATGTAAGACTCTTCAGTAAATTTTGGAGCCCGCCCAAAGATAGAAACAAATATGACTCTTAAAGGCCATCTTCAATAAAGTAAAAGCCTAACTCCAAACATGAAGGCTATTTGCACAACTGTTCTAAAAGAGAATATACTCCATTTGCCTTTTACTGGGTAATTTGAAAGCTTCAAGATTGATTATCATTTCAGCCAAAATCAAAGGTGGGTTTACAATATTGTTTGGTCTACCAAGCAAATTAAATCTTGCAAATGTTCTTACCTAGTGATGTAAGCCTTATGAAATGGAATGATAGCCAACAGCCTAAGGGAGCTGAACCAATTAGGAAGGGTGATAGAAGAGTTGGTGAGCTGTCTGCATTAATGGAGATAATCAGGGCATCTACAGCCAAGGCCAAAACAAACACTCAGCTTGGCACAACTTAACGTCCAAATTAGACCGCCTGTGGATGTATTTGGCACTTCATGCTGATTGAAATGGAGCTACAGAAAGATAGTTTTAGGAAATAGAGAAGTGTGAACCAATGTAATGAAGAAAGCACGTATCTAAAAGATCTGGATGTTAGATTTAGCTCCACCACTAAGTAGCTATGCAGTCATGACAGGCCATTTCACTGCTCCTTGTCTTTTCCTACATATACAACAGGGAAATACATGTACTTACCTCAGGGGTGTTGAGAGATCATATAGTAGAAATTATCTTAAAAATACTACTTTCCAAAATTTTGAGGGCAAAGGGCTGCTATAAGAGTTTACTTCTTTTGGACATAATTTTATTACCATCAGTTGGAGTGCATAACTGAGTTAATCATTGACTTTAATTGAAAAGCACAAGAGATCACTGCCATCTAAATTCAGTGGCTCATTATGGCCTAAAATAACAGATAAGTATCCATGAGAAATAAGTCAGGGGTAAACATGAAGATTCTAATTCTGAGGATTCTCAGGACATTGGGTGGGTTTGTTCTTTGATGTAATGGAGGATAAAGACCACTCCTTAACTTAGTACTTGTTGTTCACTTGATGTGTCTAGACCGAGCAATCATTGGTAGTTTTTAAGTGCAGAGAGTAGTCAGTAATCCGAACACTTTCCACACTTTTATTGGAATTGCTTATGAAGGGTGTGGCAATATTGACCAATTTATGCTTCCAGGCAGGAGTAGTAAAATGACCTAATCAGGCAAGAGAACTTGCATAAAGTTTGTATGATCCACAGCCTGAAGACAACCCTCCAGGAATATGCTTTTAAGAGAATTGCCTTGTTTTCTTTTTAACTATGATTTTACGTTTTACTGTAATAAGGCCAAATCTGGCAGGAGCTCAGGTCTCAGTGGTGGAAAGAGATAAAAATCACAGAGCACAGACAGGATGTAATTGGTAACATTAGCTTTTGGTGATTGATTAATGCAGTAGTGAGTAGAAGTGTGATCTGGTGAGGGGCAGAGGAAGGAGAGTCTGAGTACAAATCGTCAAGAGTAAAACCCGGAACTTCCAGTATGTTGTAAACGAGATGCCTGTGGTAGAACGGGCAGATGAAAATACCATCGGCTTAGATAACTAACAAGGACCTACTGTATAACTTAAGAGAACTATACTTAATATTTTTTAGTAACTTAAAAGAATCTGAAAAAGAATGTATATGTGTACATGTTTAATTGAATCATTGCTATACACCTGAAACTAACACAACATTGTATATCAACTTAAAAAATTACATAACTTTAAAAAAGTTAAAAATTTTTAAGCTTTAAAAAGGAGAAGAAAGAAAATAGCAGTGGCTTAAACAAGATAGCAGTTTCCTAAGTAAAGACCCCGGTAGGTGGATTGGGGCTGACCGATGTGGCACTGCATGTCTTATTACTCTCCTCTGTGATCTTTCCCAAGAGAGTTACTGCATGTGGTTCTGCTGGTCATGTCCTGTACCTGGTGGAAAAGCTTAAATAGGGGCTAAAATTAAGCCAATGACCAGCTAGCTTATCAAGCATCCCAGGGCACTGGTTGAGTCTGTCTGGAGAAAGAAGGGCCTTTTTCTAATTCATGCACAAGGACCCCCTGGACACCTAGTTCTGTAGGGAGAAGGGGCCTTTTTCTGAATCGCACACAGTTTGGTGGTCCTGTTGATTCAAGATGGCTTTTCCAGTCCCAGGTCTTCTGTTCACATTCCAGTTATCAGGAAAGAACAAGGAGAAAGACAAATTTCCTCTATTTTTAAAAAAATTTGTTAATTGCAGGAAAGTTGCTTTCCAATGTTGTTTGTTTCTGCCATACAATGTAATTCAGATATAATGATACATTTCCTGCCTCCCTCCAGAGCTTCCCCTGCCCCGACCCTTCTAGGTCATCACAGAGCACCAGGCTGGGCTCCCGGTGTTCTATAACAGCTTCTCACAAGCTGTCCACTGTACACATGGTAGTGTGTTTATGTTGATGCTGCTTTATTCATCCCACTGTCCTTACCCCCACAAACCGCCTCTCTCAAGAGTACTTCCTAGAAGCTGAATATAACCATATCTGCTTTTGTTCCATTCTTCAGACATTGGGCCACTGTGAGGGAGGCTGGGGTATGTAGTCTTTGTTTAGGTGGCTATGTGGACAGCAAAAATTCAAGGATGAAGGACAGAATACATGTTTGGGGGCAGCTAAACATCTCAGCCACACCACAATCAAATAGAGTAAACAGACTACGATAAGGTTTGTGGCTTTAACCTAGTTCTGATCGTTAAAACTCTTTAATGGTGAACCACTAAAAGCTCTTTTCAGTTTTATAATCCTACTCTGTAAATCTTTTGTTGGAAATAGGAAAACCACATTTCCCAGGTCTAGCCTGTATCAGACACTATTCTCAGTACTTGAGGTTTATTAAATTCTTACATCAGCCCTATGAGATGTTGTTAAAATCCCCATTTTATAAATGTTAAACTAAGTCACAAGAGGTTAAGTAACTACTGAGACACAAAGGTAGTAAATGACAGACCCACGAAGTTGACTTCTGAGTGATGCCCTTAATCGGAAACCTAGAACCTTTAAAGTGACTTTAGTTGGTTCACCCAGAAGCAGTTCTGGGGCATTTGAGGGAATATAGAGAAGGGGGCTGTTTATTGCTGTTGTCACTGGACTAGTAGAATGTAAGCCTGGAACCACCTCACCACAGTTCTGTGAAAGCTCCCTGGGAGTGGGGCCAGAGGAAACGAGCTCAGAGGGGGAAAGAGATACATCCTGGTGCTCATGCGATCCACTGTCTGAAATCCCTGGATGTTTCAGGTATTTAAACTTTTATTCTCATAAACTACCTCCACCTGCCCCATACACTTTTTTTTTTAAATTGGAGCTTCTGAGATTCAGTATAGTTGTCTTCTGACAGCGCAATAGGTTAACCACGTTCAGTTAAACATTTGTGAATCTATGCCTGGAGAGCATAAGTTGCAACACTGATTAAGACACTAAAGACTGAAAATGGAGTAGGTCCTCAGAGCCACCTACTAGACAGGCTTAAGTAGTAACTTTATGTTGAACTTGAAAGGTATAGGAAAAAGGACAGAGAGTTGCATATGTAGATATGTGGCGGTGGGGGTGGGGGTGGCTGAAAAAAAGACAAACTTCAGAGACAATGATAGCAATAATGCCTCTTTAATTTGGCTTCAAGGTCTGGTTACATAAGCTTGGGAAAGTTCACTCCTCTAAGTCAACATTTCTTTCATAATAAGAGATTAAAACTAGCATTTATTTATCTTGCTTGGGGTTCTGAGGCTAATACGGTCATATAGTTTAAGGGCTTAGACCAGTGCCTGGAACACTACTCAATAGCATTAGCCTCCTACAGCAGACATGAGATTATAGAAGCAGTTTGAGGGAAGAAACCACAGAAATGTGGGCTAGGGCAGCATTTCAGTACAACAAGAGAAGGCCTGTGGTTGCTGTGGTGGGGAGGGGTTCTCATTACCTGATAAAATGCCCAAGAATAAATAAGACCTGAAGAACAAGTCGGGACAAAGAGTGGAGTAATCAAGTAAGTTAGTTATATATACATATATCAATCTATTTTAGACCTATGTTTATTTGACAAACTTCCAATGAAGGTTTGGAAACAAAATGGTGCTAATGGATGAGAATAGCACTTGCAAAGAGATGAAACTATGGCTTTTTAAAAAGATGGAAATTCCCTACTGTGGGGAATGTACTAAAGATTATGGTGATCTAGGCCATTCTCTTCAGTGTGATTCTACCACATCAGGAACATCAGAAGCTTCTTAGACCCTCAGAATCTCAGTCCCCACTCCAGACCTACTGAACTGGAATCTGCGTTTTAATCAGATCCCTGAATTATTTGATGCACATTAAAATTTGGGAAGCACTATTCACCCTGCTTATTTAACTTATATGCAGAGTATATCATGAGAAACACTGGACTGGAAGAAGCACAAGCTGGAATCAAGATTGCTGGGAGAAATATCAATAACCTCAGATATGCAGATGACACCACCCTTATGGCAGAAAGTGAAGAGGAACTCAAAAGCCTCTTGATGAAAGTGAAAGAGGAGAGTGAAAAAGTTGGCTTAAAGCTCAACATTCAGAAAACGAAGATCATGGCATCTGGTCCTATCACTTCATGGCAAATAGACAGGGAAACAGTGTCAGACTTCATTTTTGGGGGCTCCAAAATCACTGCAGATGGTGACTGCAGCCATGAAATTAAAAGACATTTCCTCCTTGGAAGGAAAGTTATGACCAACCTAGATAGCATATTGAAAGCAGAGACATTACTTTGCCAACAAAGGTCCGTCTAGTCAAGGCTATGGTTTTTCCTGTGGTCATGTATGGATGTGAGAGTTGAACTGTGAAGAAAGCTGAGCGCCGAAGAATTGATGCTTTTGAACTGTGGTGTTGGAGAAGACTCTTGAGAGTCCCTTGGACTGCAAGGAGATCAGTCCTGGGTGTTCATTGGAAGGACTGATGCTGAAGCTGAAACTCCAATACTTTGGCCACCTCATGCAAAGAGTTGACACATTGGAAAAGACTCTGATGCTGGGAGGTTTTGGGGGCAGGAGGAGAAGGGAACGACAGAGGATAAGATGGCTGGAATGCATCACTGACGCGATGGACGTGAGTTTGAATGAACTCCAGGAGTTGGTGATGAATAAGGAGGCCTGGTGTGCTGTGATTCATGGGGTCGCAAAGAGTTGAACACGACTGAGCGACTGAACTGAACTGAACTGAGTCTTAAGGCTAGAGAAAAATGCATGGATCTCATTGTTTGAAATTCAAAAGAGTGCAAGAATGTGGTCCCAAATCACTGAACATCTATTTAAACGGGAATACAGTGCTACATGCCACATAATTTTCTTCAGGCTCTGTTTCATGATGAGGTTTATGTCTACTGGGTTTTGGAAATGTAGCACTAACCATTGATCTATATCCACATCAGTGTCCTTTACACTAAAACTGATGCTAAGGATTCTGGCTCTTCAAGTTTTAAATATTTAGGTGGTTGTGAAATTTAAGTGCTAACTCCTTGTTTATTTACAGGAGAGTTGGGTTAGTTATGTATCATTGTATAACACATTACCCCAAAACTAAGCAACCTAACGCCACAGGCTAGTCTATCACAGTCTCTGTGGGTCAGGAATCCAGGAGTGGGTTAAATAGGTATTTTCAAAATGTCTTATGAGATTGTATCAAGCTAATTAAAAAAATATATTATTTATTTATTTTCATTTTTTGGCTACTTAGGATCTTAGTTGAGGCATGTGAGATCTTTCACTGTGGCATGTGAACGTCTCTCTAGTTTGGCGCTCATGAGCTGCAGAGCATATTGGCTCTGTAGTTTGTGGCACATGAGCTTAGTTGCCTTCATAGCACATGGGATCTTAGCTCCCAGAATAGGGATGGAACCCAAGTCCCCTGCATTGGAAAGTGGATTCTTAACCACTGGCCTACCAGGGAAGTCCCAGTATCAAGCTATTGACTGGGGCTGCAGTCAGTCATCTGAGGCTTAATATGGACTGAAGGATCTACCTTCAAGCTTGCTCACATAGTTGTTTGCAGGCCTGGTTTCTCACCATAGACTGCATGGGTGGCTTCATGGAGTGGCAGCTGGTTTTACCAGAGTGAATGAGACAGAGAGGGGGCACTAAAGATGGAAGCTGCAGTCTTTTATAACCTAACAATGGAAATGACATACCATCACTTCTGCCATATGTTGGTCACACAGACCAACCTTGATACAATGTGACACAAGGATGTGAATATCAGCAGGTGGAGATCACTGACAGACCGTCTTAGAGCTGGCTACTCTGGTGTATCTTGTAGAGCTGGGAGTGTCTTTGGTCTCTGTGGTAAGAAGGGAACTGAAACAACCAATGATTTGCAGATCTCATGTGTGTGCGTGTGTAGTTGCCCAGGCTTGTCCAACTCTCTGTGACTCTGTGGACTGTGGCCCACCAGGATCTTCTGCCCATGGGATTCTCCAGGCAAGAAAACTGGAATGGGTTGCCATGTCCTCCTCCAGGAGATTTTCCTGACCCAGGTCTCTTATGTCTCCTGCATTGGCAGGTGGGTTCTTTACTACTAGCACCCCCTGGAAAGCCCATCCAGTTGAATTGCCTTTACATTCCAAACAATTGGATGCAGAACATTCTCAGCCATTCTTTAATTCATAATTGCATCAAAAGTAGGGAAGGTCTTTAGACAGATTCATCAAGAAAAACAGAAGAACCAAATCAACAAAAATGAAAAAGGAGAGGTTACAACAGACAATGCAGAAATACAAAGGATTATAAGAGACTATTATGAACAACTACGTGGCAATAAAATGGATAACCTGGAAGAAATGGACAGATTCTTAGAAAAGTTCAATCTTCCAAGACTGAACCAGAAAGAAATAGAAATTATGAACAAGCCAATTACAAGCACTGAAATTGAAGCTGTGATCAAAAATCTCCCAAAAAAACAAAGCCTGGGACCAGATGGCTTCACAGAAGAATTCTATCAAACATTTAGAGAAGAGCTAATGCCTATCCTAAAACTCTTTCAAAAAATTGCAGAGGAAGGAACACTTCCAAACTCATTCTATGAGGCCACCATCACCCTGACATCAAAACCAGACAAAGACAACACAAAAAAAGAAAACTGAAGGCCAATATCACTGATGAACATAGATGCAAAAATCCTCAACAAAATTTTAGGAAACAGAATTCAGCAACACATCAAAGAGCTCATACACCATGATCAAGTTGCGTTTATTCCAGGGATGCAAGGATTCTTCAATATATGGAAATCAATCAGTGATACACCATATTAACAAATTGAAAGATAAAAACCATATGATCATCTCAATAGATGCAGAAAAAGCCTTTGACAAAATTCATCACCTATTTATGATTAAAACTCTTCAAAAAATGGGCATAGAAGGAACCTACCTCAACATTGCAAAGGCCATATACGATAAACCTACAGCAAACATTATTCTCAATGGTGAAAAATGAAAGCATTCCCTCTAAGATCAGGAATAAGGGTGTCCACTTTCACTGCTATTATTCAACATAGTTTTAGAAGTCCTAGCTGCAGCAATCAGAGAAGAAAAAGAAATAAATCCAGATCAGAAAAGAAGTAAAGCTCTCACTGTTTGCAGATGACATGATACTGTACATACAAAACCCTAATGATAGTATCAGAAAATTACTAGAGCTAATCAGTGAATTTAGCAAAGTTGCAGGATACAAAATAAATACACAAAAAATTGCTTGCATTTCTATATATCAATAATGAAAAATCAGAGAAATTAAGGGATCAATCACATTCACCATTGCAACAAAAAGAATTAAATATCTAGGAATAAACTTAACCTTACATAAGGAGACAAAAGAACTGTACACAGAAAATTATAAGACACTAATGAAAGAAATCAAAGATGACATAAACAGATGGAGAGATATACCATGCTCCTGGATAGGAAGAATCAATATTGTGAAAATGACTACTACCAAATGCAATCTACAGATTGTGATCCCTATCAAAAAATGTGATCCCTATCAAATTACCAATGGCATTTTTCACAGAACTAGAACAAAAAATTTCACAATTCACATGGAAACACAAGAGACCCTGAATAGCCAAAGCAGTCTTGAGAAAGAAGATTGGAGCTGGAGGAATTTTAAAAAGCTACAGTCATTAAGACAGTATGTTACTGGCACAAAAACAGAAATATAGACAAATGGAACAATATAGAAAGCCCAGAAATAAACCCATCTACCTACAGTAATCTTATTTTTGACAAAGGAGGCAAGAACATATAACGGGGGCAAAGACAGCCTCTTCAATAAATGGTGCTTGGAAAACTGGATAGCTACATTTAAAAGAATGAAATTAGAACACTTCCTAACACCATACACAAAGGTAAACTCAAAATGGATTAAAGACCTAAATGTAAGACCAGAAACTATAAAACTCTTAGAAGAAAACATAGGGAGAACACTTGATGACATAAATCATAGCAAGATCCTCTATGACCCACCTCCTAGAATAACGGATATAAAAACAAAAGTAAAGAAGTGGGACCTGATTAAACTTAAAAGCTTTTGCACAGCAAATGGAACTATAAGCAAGGTGAAAAGACAACCCTCAGAATGAGAGAAAATAATAGCAAATGAAACAACTGTCAAAGGATTAATTTTCAAAATATACAAACAGCTCATACAACTCAACACCAGAAAAACAAACAACCCAATCAGAAAGTGGGAAAAAGACCTAAACAGACATTTCTCCAAAGAAGACATACAGATGGCTAACAAACACATGAAAAGATGCTCAACATCACTCATTATTAGAGAAATACAAATCAAAACTACAATGAGATATCACCTCACACTGGTCAGAATCAGTTCAGTTCAGTTCAGTTCAGTTCAGTTCAGTTACTCAGTCGTGTCTGACTATTTGCGACCCCATGAATCGCAGCACGCCAAGCCTCCCTGTCTATCACCAACTCCTGGAGTTCACTCAGACGCGCGTCCATCGAGTCGGTGATGCCATCCAGCCATCTCATCCTCTGTCGTCCCCTTCTCCTCCTGCTCCCAATCCCTCCCAGCATCAGGGTCTTTTCCAATGAGTCAACTCTTCACATGAGGTGGCCAAAGTACTGGAGTTTCAGCTTTAGCATCATTCCTTCCAAAGAAATCCCAGGGCTGATCTCCTTCAGAATGGACTGGTTGGATTTCCTTGCAGTCTAAGGGACTCTCAAGAGTCTTCTCCAACACCACAGTTCAAACGCATCAATTCTTTGGCACTCAGCCTTCTTCACAGTCCAACTCTCACATCCATACATGACCACAGGAAAAACCATAGCCTTGACTAGACAGACCTTAGTCGGCAAAGTAATGTCTCTGCTTTTGAATATGCTGTCTAGGTTGGTCATAACTTTTCTTCCAAGATGTAAGTGTCTTTTAATTTCATGGCTGCAGTCACCATCTGCAGTGATTTTGGAGCCCCCAAAAATAAAGTCTGACACTGTTTCCACTGTTTCCCCATCTATTTCCCATGAAGTGTTGGGACCGGATGCCATGATCTTCGTTTTCTAATGTTGAGGTTTAAGCCAACTTTTTCGCTCTCCTCTTTCACTTTTATCAAGAGGCTTTTTAGTTCTTCTTCACTTTCTGCCATAAGGGTGGTGTCATCTGCACATTTGAGGTTATTGATATTTCTCCCAGCAAACTTGATTCCAGGTTGTGTTTCTTCCAGTCCAGCGTTTCTCATGATGCACTCTGCATATAAGTTAAATAAGCAGGGTGACAATATACAGCCTTGACGTACTCCTTTTCCTATTTGGAACCAGTCTGTTGTTCCATGTCCAGTACTAACTGTTGCTTCCTGGCCTGCATACAGATTTCTCAAGAGGCAGGTCAGGTGGGCTGGTATTCCCATCTCTTTCAGAATTTTCCACAGTTTCTTGTGATCCACACAGTCAAAGGCTTTGGCATAGTCAATAAAGCAGAAATAGATGTTTTTCTGGAACTCTCTTTCTTTTTGCATGATCCAGCGGATGTTGGCAATTTGATCTCTGGTTCCTCTGCCTTTTCTAAAACCAGCCTGAACATCAGGAAGTTCACGGTTCACATATTGCTGAAGCCTGGCTTGGAGAATTTTGAGCATTACTTTACTAGTGTGTGAGATGAGTGCAATTGTGCGGTAGTTTGAGCATTCTTTGGCATTGCCTTTCTTTGGGATTGGAATGAAAACTGACCTTTTCCAGTCTTGTGGCCACTGCTGAGTTTTCCAAATGTGCTGGCATATTGAGTGCAGCACTTTCACAGCATCATCTTTCAGGATTTGAAATAGCTCTACTGGAATTCCATCACCTCCACTAGCTTTGTTCATAGTGATGCTTTCTAAGGCCCACTTGATTTCACATTCCAGGATGTCTGCCTCTAGATGAGTGATCACACCATCATGATTATCTGGGTCGTGAAGATCTTTTTTTGTATAGTCCTGTGTATTCTTGCCATCTCTTCTTAATATCATCTGCTTCTGTTAGGTCCGTACCATTTCTGTCTTTTATCGAGCCCATCTTTGCATGAAATGTTCCCTTGGTATCTCTAATTTTCTTGAAGAGATCTCTAGTCATTCCCATTCTCTTCTTTTCCTCTATTTCTTTGCATTGATCGCTGAAGAAGGCTTTCTTATCTCTTCTTGCTATTCTTTGGAACTCTGCATTCAGATGCTTATATCTTCACTTTTGAATGGCCATCATCAAAAAGTCTACAAACAATAAATGCTGGGGAGGGTGTGGAGAAAAGGGAACACTCTTGCACTGTTGGTGGGAATGTAAATTGATACAGCCACGATGGAAGACAGTATGGAGACTCCTTAAAAAACTAGGAATAAAACCACCATATGACCCAGCAATCCCACTCCTAGGCATATACCCTGAGGAACCCAAAATTGAAAAAGACACATGTATCCCATTGTTCACTTTGGCACTATTTACAATAGCTAGAACATGGAAGCAACCTAGATGTCCATGGACAGATGAATGGATAAAGAAGTCGTGGTACATATACACAATGGAATATTACTCAGCCATAAAAAGGAATGCATTTGAGTCAGTTCTGATGAGGTGGATGAATCTAGAACCTATTATACAGAGTGAAGTGAGTCAGAAATAAAAAGATAAATATTGTATTCTAACACATATATATGGAATCTAGACGAATGGTACTGAAGAACTTATTTACAGGGCAGCAGTGGAGAAACAGACATAGAGAATAGACTTATGGCCATGGGGAGAGGGGAGGAGAGGGTGAGATGTATGGAGAGAGTAATGTGGAAACTTACATTACCATATGTAAAATAGATAGCCAACGGGAATTTGCTGTATGGCTCAGGAAACTCAAACAGGGGCTCTGTATCAATCTAGAGGGGTGGGATGGGGTGGCAGATGGGAGGGATGTTCAAAAGGGACGGGATATATGTATACCTCCGGCTGATTCATGTTGAGGTTTGACGAAAACAGCAAAATTCTGTAAGGCAATTATCCTTCAAAAGAAAAATAAAAAATTAAAAAAGAAGAAGTAGGGAAGGGTGTTTTACTTGAAAAAGTCAACTGACTCCTTTAAACAGGCCATACCTGCCAGTCTACTAAGCTTCCTACATCAAAGGTTGGCCACAATGAATGATGAATACAGCCAAATGTTGGGGAGACTTTGCAACTCCTCTAATAAACAGACCTTCAGATAGTGAAAAAAGCTTCTGTCACTTTGGTACCACTTCCCTTTGAAATGAGACGTCATCCTTCTGCTTCATGTGACACCATGTGCTTCAGCTCTGTGCATCTTTATGCAACCTCTCACTCTGAACCAGGCACGATGAGCCCAACCCATTTTACATGCCGTTGTCTATATAAACTATTAAAATTGAAAAAAAGTGTATAGAAGTGTTACTGTTGTCCATCTACATGGAATTTTGACTGGGACAGATACCTCCAGTTCATACATAAAAAATATTAAGGGACTTCCCTTGTGGTCCAGTGGTTAAGAGTCAGAGGTTTCACTACAGGGAGCATGGGTTCATCCAGGGATCTAAGATCCTACATGCCATGCAGTATGGCTGAAAAAAAGTTTTTAATTTCTTCCTCATTACAAACATATTCAGAGGAAAACCTCTGAATATTCCAGAGATTGTAGCTGGCAAAATCAACTACACAATCTTTTTCTAATTACTGCAACAAAGCAGCATATCAAGAAGTCATTTTTCCATTTGAAAATAAAGTTATGTTAATCAGAAACAATGACATTTAGTATACTTTTGATCAAAGACTCCTCTATATCCCAGAGGGCCGAATCTGCTGTTGTTAAGACAAAAGACTTGGGTAGAAAGTATAAGCGTTTTTTTTTTTTTTTCCTTTTACTTCTTGTAGACCAGTTTTCTGTCATTGTTTCCAATAAACCTCTCGGTGGTCAGCAAGTTTTGAACAAAATGTCAAGTAAGATGTTTTTTTCTACTGTGGAATGAAGATTTAAAATTTGAGGAGCGAGTCAGATAAGTATCAGTTATACATGAACTGCAAATCTCTCCAACAAAAATAAAACCTTTCCTGTAACTTGTATACCTCCATGCCCCTTTATTTGTAATTTTTACATTTAATTGGAAAATGAAATTTATTGGCAGTACACTGTGGGTGTTTTATTAGCCCTATTTTATAGACGAGGACTCTGAAGAAGTAAGGAAGTCTGCTCAAGCCCAGATGACTAGTAAGTGTTAGGGTGGGGATTTGAACGCAGACCACCTGGCTTCAGAATCTCAATGCTTAATCACTGTATTATATTTGTCTTCAAAGTAACCACTCCGTGCATGTTTACTGAATGATTGAATTAATCTAAATGTGTGCTACACAAATTCTTTGTAGACAAATGTAAACAAAGGATGGAGATGTTTAGAGAGTTTAATAGATATTTCTCCTTGTCAATATGTTAGCCAACATTTTCACTCATTTTTCTTTAATTTGAAATAAATTTTCTCCTCCACAACTCCCCTTTTCTTTACACTCAGGATAGCTACTTTATCTATCGTTTCCTGGTGTCCTTTGCTCTAGGAGTGACAGCTCAATTCCCCCTTAAGACCTAGGTCCCATGGACAGTAAAGTGCAGTCATTCTAAGCTTGAGCCTGCATTAGAGTCAGCTGCAAGGCCAGTTAAAACACATTGCTGGGCTAACCCCAGTTTCTGATTCAGTAGATCTGAAAGGAGGTCTAACTCAGTAGGTAAAGAATCCGCCTGCAATGTAGGAACACCAGAGACACGGGTTTGATCTCTGGGATGGGAAGATCCCCTGGCGAAGGAAATGGTAACCTACTCCAGTATACTTGTCTGAAAATTCCCATGGACAGAAGAGCCTGGCAGGCTACAGTCCAAAGGGTTGCAAAGAGTTGGACATGACTGAGTGACTGAGCACACACAAGTTCCTGGGGGCCACACTTTGAAAATTACAAAGAAATGTCCCTGAGACCCAGCTTCACTATTCATCAGGCAAGTGGTCAAACCTTTGTTTAATCAAACCTTGTGCTACAGCGTCCTCATCTACAAAACAGAGATGATAACAGGATTGACCTCATAAACTTGTCTCCTAATTAAATCAAGTATTGTACAGAAAAGCACCTAACACTGCCAGGCATGATCAAGCCTCCAGTAAAGGTTATTATTATGAGCTGGCTTTTCCAGACATGCAACCACTTAATGTATCTAACAGCAAAATAATAGCTATTAGCAATACAAACATATTCATCAGTCTTCATACTTTCTTCTCAGCAGTGAGAGCTCCATTACTGTTGCTATTCTGGCTTCTCTGCCCACTCACTCACTTCTCCCAGGGGAGTAAGAGTGATAGGGACTATTGATGAGTTTGGGAGAGACTTCTGGTCTCCCTGAGTAACCCCTCTTCATCTTCTTTTTAAAATTTGGACCTAGGCTGTCCACAGAAACCAACAGTTCTATTACTCCACAGGGTAACTGTAGAAAGCCTGGCCTTCATGTAGAAAGACTGTGGTCATCCAATGTAGCCCTTGTCTGGGAAAGAAAATACAGCTAACTTTGGAAAACTCATTTGCCAAGATATTTAAGCTACATTCTGCCCTATTGAGTTTATTATTAAAAAATGTGACAGATTGATCCGTATCTACCTTATTTTTTTCTTGTCACTTCTTTAGAACTCAGGCCAAGAGAAAGGATGCTATTTATTGGAACATTTGAAATCCAATATGAGGTAGAGCCTTCAGCTATGTAGTATTTTGACTTTGGCAGATTACTAAGGTTGACAGAGGTTTGTATCCACAGATGAGTGTATGTCTTTACTCACTCTGCACTGGTCTGAATCAAGTCTGGGGCATTTGAAAGCTGAGAAAAGACTGGGTCTTTGGAGAATATGGCATCAGAGATCCTTTTGGAGATCAAATCTCTTTCCCCAAGTGAATCCAGAAAGATACCTCTAGGAGCTGTTGATGCTTTAGGGGAGTAACTTGTAAAGGTGGGACTAAAATTGCCCAATTACACAGCTGAGAGTCACCTCTAAAGGGACAGCAACGCTTCCAAGTGACCACAGCCCTACTGGTTAAGCCTAGCAGACTAAGTTAAAAGAATACAGCACAGTGAGGTTGCTGCTGCTGCTGCTGCTGAGTCGCTTCAGTCATGTCCAACTCTGTGTGACCCCATAGACTGCAGCCCACTAGGCTTCGCCATCCTTGGGATTCTCCAGGTAAGAACACTGGAGTGGGTTGCCATTTCCTTCTCCAATGCATGAAGGTGAAAAGTGAAAGTGAAGTTGCTCAGTCGTCTCCGACTCTTAGCGACCCCATGGATTGCAGCCCACCAGGCTCCTCTGTGCATGGGATTTTCCAGGCAAGAGTACTGGAGCGGGATGCCATTGCCTTTTCCGCACAGTGAGGTTGAGGGGTGTTATATTCCCTTCCTGATTCATCCTTTCATGTGGAAGGAGCTCTTTAGAGTAACAGTCCTGGCAGTGTTGCACTCTGTCACTGACTTGTCCTGTAGGGAGGATAAGGTGACATAGTTTATTAGAATGTTGGGGAAGAACTCAGTCTTTTTCTTCCCTCTGTTAGTGCCCTTAAGACATTTACATCTAGCTCTGTTCTTCTGTGCTGTATTTCACAAAAACACACTCCTATGTGTGTGGTGGTCCATGGTGGTTCAATGTTCTCTGTGACTCAGTGGATGAGTTTGCTTAATTCTCTGGTTAAATATTAGGAATCTTACTTGCCTGCAGATGAACGTTCTGTTGTCTTTTATCAGCTTTTCAGTAATAAGGGGGATGTTTGACTTCCAGCTGCCTTACTGTTCGTCCTGGTTTTTCAACAAATTCAGAATGAAGGCTAGGAAAGGAGATTCTATTTATTGGGCTTTCCCAAACAATAGTTAAACACTTACTGAGCACTTATGAAGTATTAAGCACTTTGCACATTAAAACTCAACTACACACTAATAATTTCTCAAGGTAAGTTATGAGATGGATGCCATTATTTTATTCATCTTATAGATGAGCAAATGTCTGTTTAGAGGAACTCAGTGATATGCCTGTGCTACATTAAAAATACACCCACCCAGAATTAGGTAATATGCCAACCCAGCTGATAAATGGTGGCGCTGGCACTC
Organism: Budorcas taxicolor; assembly: GCF_023091745.1. Taxonomy (NCBI): domain Eukaryota; kingdom Metazoa; phylum Chordata; class Mammalia; order Artiodactyla; family Bovidae; genus Budorcas; species Budorcas taxicolor. The sequence continues at coordinate 46,329,386 of NC_068914.1, read as the reverse complement.
AAGCATACGACGATGTGACCTAGAACCCGGCCATTCTCTTTGTCCAAATTTCCTATTTGAGAGCAAAAAGGGAGTTAAAAATGTAGTCTCAGATTGTAGGTAAAACAATTATATTGTACATCTCACTCAGCAGCGAAAACCTGAAAGCTTTCCTCTAAGATTAGGAACAAAGACATCTGCATTCACCACTGTAACCTGGCAGTAGAAGTCCTAGCCTGAGCAATCAGACAACAGAAAGAAAGAGAAGACATCCAGATTGGAAGGGAAGAAGTCATTACTTGTGGAGGGCATGGTTTCATATATAGAAAATTCTAAAGACTTTGCCAAAAAAATCAACCAAACAAACAAAAAAATCTGTTAGAGCTAATAATTGCTTTTGGTAAAGTTGCAGAGTGCAAAATCAATACACAAAATCTGTTGCATTTCTATACACTTTACAATGAACTATCACAAAGAAAAACTAATAACAAGCCTACTTACAATGACATCAAAGATAGTAAAATACCTAGAAATAAATTTAACCAGGGAGATGAAAGACCTGTATACTGAAAACTACGAGACACTGATGAAAGAAACTGAAGAACACACAAATAATGGAAATATATTCCATGCTTACAAATAGGAAAATTTAATATTGTTAAAATGTACATATTACCATACCATATCAGAGTTTCAATAGCATTTTTCACTGAAATAGAACATAATGCTAAAATTTATAGAAAACTGCAAAAGACCCCAAAATAACCAAAGCAATCTTGAGAAAGAAGAACAAAGCTGGAAGTATCACACTCCCTGGTTTCAAACTGCATTACATATAGCTATTGTAATCAAAACAGTGTGATGCTAGCGTAGAAATAGACACATAGATAAAATGAACAGAGAGCCCAGAAATAAAACCATGCATATATAAACAGCTAATTTATGATAAAGAAGCCAAGACTAAACAGTAGGAAAGAGCCATCTCTTCAGTAAGTGGTGTTGGGACATCCACGTGCAAACGTTTGGCAGAAACCAACACAATACTGTAAAGCAATTATCCTTCAATTAAAAATAAATTTAGAAAAAAGAAACTAATCTTACACTATTATACAAAAATTAACTCAAAGTGGATTAAACACTTGAATATATGACCTGAAACCATAAAATTCCTAGAGGAAAACACAGGTGCTGAACTCCTTGACATCAATCTTGGTGATGAGCTTTTGGGCCTGACTCCAAAAGCAAAGGCAATAAAAACAAAAATTAACAGTTGGGATGATAGCTAAGATGCTTCTGGACAGCAAAGGAAATTATCAACAAAATGAAAAGGCAACCTACTGAATGGGAGAAAATATTTGCAAATTACATATCCGCTAAGGTGTTACTATTCAAAATATACTACTAATAGCAAAACGACAACAACAAACCCCAAGAAATCTGACTTTTTAAAATGGGCAGAGGATCTGAATAGACAGTTTACAAAGAAGGCATACAGATGGCCAACAGGCACATAAAAAGTTGCTCAACATCATCAATCATCAGGGAGATACAAATTAAAACTACAATAAGAAATGACCTCACAACTTAAAAAAAAATTATTTGTTTATTTGGCTTTGCAAGTTCTTCGTTGTGGCATGTGAGAGCTTTCGTTGTGGCAGGTAAGATCTAGTTCCCTGACCAGGGATCGGACTGGGCCCTGCTTTGGGAGCTCAGAGTCTAAGCCACTGGACCACCCAGTAAGTCCCTCACCTCATATCTTTACAATAAGCAAGAAATAAGTGTTGGTGAGGATGTGGACAAAAGGGAACCCTTCACCCCACTCCAGTACTCTTGCCTGGAGAATCCCATGGACGGAGGAGCCTGGAAGGCCGCAGTCCATGGGGTCGCTGAGGGTGGGACACGACTTCACTTTCACTTTCACTTTTCACTTTCATGCATTGGAGAAGGAAATGGCAACCCACTCCAGTGTTCTTGCCTGGAGAATCCCAGGGACGGAGCTTGGTGGGCTGTTGTTTATGGGGTCGCACAGGGTCGGAGACAACTGAAGTGACTTAGCAGCAGCAGCAGGTGCTGATAATGTATCTACATAGTTAAACTGTAAAATAAGATTTCCAAATGCTGAAGAGCAAGAATGGGGCTTGTGTCGTCACAAGGAGCCCCCTTTATTTATCTAGGACTTACTCTCTTGTTGGTCAGTGGGCCCCTGAGCTAAATGTGATGAAACAACAAAAATAAAAAGACATTGTATTTTTTCAGATGTTAGAGATTTTCTGGTTCTAAGTGAACAAGGTGTAACTAATTTTATTACCTTTTACTACCTGGCCTTTTCTCCTTTGGCCAAAACAAAAAGATGCTTCCTATTTTTTGTAAGAAGGATTTTCTCCAGTAACAGCTGTGAGAAAAAATTATGTGCCACCTAATATATTTTTATATAAAAATGTCATTCAAAACAGTTTGTAAGAAGTGATATAAGCTTTATTGACATAAGTGGTTGAACACTAAAGCAAAAGTAACTTCTCTCTAAGATCTTAGCTTAATTCTATTTTTTTGACCGCACTGCACTGCATGTGGTCCCAGACCAGCTATTGAACCCTTATCCCCTGCAGTGGGAAGCGTACAGTCTTAAATGCTGGGTCCCCAGGGAAGCCCCAAGATCTTAGTTAAAATGTGCCTTTCCGAAGAGATTTTCCTTGAGCTCTGCATCCAGAGTAACTTGCCACTCTAGTCATGCTATTTAGCTTCATTCCTTTCATTCATATTCCTATCATATATTTCCTTGTTTATATTTGCTTATTTTCTATCTTTCCTCCACTGAAATACAAACTCTAGACCATGTTTTATTACCTCTGTGCCTAGAACACTGCACATAGTAAGCACATGGTACTTGTTGACTGAATAAATCCTTTTTGAAAACATAAAAATGTTAACCATTTACTCTAGGCTAGCCCACCAATTTGTGTTCTTTTGTTTTTATTGTTATTCAGCCTGTCAACAGTTTATTATATCTTTTCTCCTCACTGTAGTGTTAGTTGATCAGTCATGTCCAACTCTTTTGCAACCCCATGGACTGTAGCCTGCCAGACTCCTCTCTCCATGGAATTCTCCAGGCAACAATACTGGAGTGGGTTGCCATTTCCTTCTCCAGGGGATCTTACTGACCAAGGGTCCAAACCTGCGTCTCCTGTATTGTACGCATGCTTCTTTACCATCTGAACCATCAGGGAAGTAGAGTTATTTATTTGTGGATGTGATTCCAGTCATTCTGATTTACTGGATTATAGTGGAGAGCATTTTTCAGACACTTAACAGAGCAGTGTTTGGTGTGAGGTGTGTTATAACTAGGTTTTGCTAATAAAGTATTAGAGCTCGTGGATTTTTGAAGAACTAAATCAGAGTAGGGTTTTTTCCCCTTTTAAAAAACCATACCACTGACTTCTGTTTTCTGAGTGAAAGAGAAAGGGGTGGACTGCCAGGATGCTTCTCACCCTGGGCCCCCAAAAGCAAGTATGTTGAGAAGATAGACTGTGATCCATTGCTCTCGACTTTTGTATCTGGGACTAGGAGGAGCGAGATTATGTTATGGCCCTTGTGTCAGTTGCGCTTCCCTGGTGGCTCAGATGGTAAAGAATTTGCATGCAAGACAGGAGATGCTGGTTCTATCCCTGGGTTGGGAAGATCCCCTGGAGAAAGGAATGGCAACCGACCCGTCTCCTTGCCTGGAGAATTACACGGACAGAGGAGCCTGGCAGGCTAAAGTCCACAGAGATGCGAAGAGTTGAACATGACTGAGTGACTAACACTACTACACTACTTGTCTCAGTTGAAGAGAAATTAAGTGTAGAGTGCAAGGTTGGGTTGAAGCATCCATCACCCATGTCTGACAGATGGGTGGGAAACTCAGTGCCAGGTACGCTGGAGGGGCTCAGTTGATACAGGCTCATTTTCTTTTTTTTAAACATGTTCACACATAATTTATTGATGTGGACTCATCTTAGCAATACCGCTGAAGCTCCAGCTACTACTTGATGGTTTCATTTTGCAACTTGTACAAGCAGAGCAGTACTTATCACTGAAGCTGGGAGTGTCTGGCACTAGGTGTTTAGAAAAATAATTTCATTTCTTATATTTTGGGGGATAGGAACAAAAGGGGAATAGTGTATTTCTTTGTGCCCTGAGAATCATATGCTTTCTTTTGGCCTTGACATGGTCATAAAATGTTTCTTTAAAGGAAGAATTTATAGAAAAGCCATGTTCATGTTGAATGATTTTAGGATTGATTTGTTTTTTATACATTTCTTTCTAATTGTGTTTTTGTTTTTACATTGCAAAAGAACTAGATTCTGGCTATAAAGTCCAAACTGTCACTGGGGACAATGAAATTCACCAAGTCATTTGTTGTGACAAAATAGCTTATCAGTCATAGTTAAAGCAATCCAGGAGTTTGTAAAGATATTTTGACTTGTTCTTGTGCAAGATTTACTTCTTAAAACAAGTCCAGAATACTTAAGATACTCAGATAGCAAATGTACCCTTACATATCAAAAGTCAAAAACATTTAGGAGATCATGTATTTAGGAGTCCATGTATGGACTCAATAAAACACTTGAAAATATTTTGTCTTATAGTCACACATTTTATTACAAATTTATTTTGTATAGAAAAGCAAGTTTGAAATCTATTTACAAGAACTATATACATTTACATATATTATATACAGTTAATGAATGGGCAGAGAAACATAATATATATGAAAGAATATGCCACTGTACATGGTTTATTATCTGGTTCTTAGTGTTACTGAATCTTTATTGTAGTAATAAATACAGTTCTATATTTACACATCTTATAAAACATCTCATAAATGTATTTTTTTCAATTCCAAGTTAAAACATCTGATCAAAATAAACACACTTATATAAAAATAAATCTACCTAATAGTCTTTTGGTTTGGATTTATTGAAGCTAATGTAGTATAACAGAAATTATGAATTAATTATTTGACCTTTAGTATTTAATAATTTTGCCTCTTATAATACCTAACTCATATTAAACATGGAATAAGCAGAGAAGTCATGTTTTTGACATCAAATGGATTGACCCAAAGACAACATAGCTAAAACCAAGCCAAATAAACAGGAGAATATGTTACCAAGTTTCTGGTGAGCCAAAACTGGTTTCAGACACTGTTGCCAAAGCTACTAGAGATACACGTGAGAAGCTATGTCAGTGGATTTAATGTTGTGTCTGCATTTGATTATTACCTTATGATACACATCAGTGTGAATCAAGTGATAAAACCTCCTGTGAAAAATGTGCACTCAACCAAGGTAAAAAAAAATCCCAGGTTGCTTTCCATCTTTTCTAAATATATCCATTGCCGGCAATGGACCTTTCTTCTCATCTCTGGGCACCAAGGAGTTAAAATGAATTAGAGAAATCAAACCTTGGCTGTACCTGATTGCTTTCATGGTAATTTAAGAATTTAAGTTCATTTTCCTTTCAAAATATTTGTAAGCAATTTTATTCCACTGAGGGTAGAATCATCTAGTGCTGATTCATAAAATCTAGCATCTCTAAAACTGATGTGAACATGAATGAATGAGTAGTACCTCATGTTATCCATTCACGGGGGGATTGGTGACCTGGAAGGATCCCTTCTGGGAAAAGTGAAGCAGTACAAACATCTCCACACGGTCATTAAGATGAAATCCTATTGGTCACAACCATTACTTAGTAATGTAGGCTATTTAAAATTCTTATTCTCCTGATATCTCCAAGCATATTTTAAGGGATTTTCTGGTTTAAAACCTCTTTTGTAAACAAGTGAGTTGAAAAAGAATTCAATTGAAATCATGGAGAATTTTTTGGCTATTTCAATCTGCTTTTTAAATATATACGTATTTTAGGCTTACCAGAAAAGTAGGACTATCTACCATAGCTGAACAAATTATATAAGCAGCATTTATACTCATTTTTCACTCTCTAGTATCAACAATTATCAGCTTTTTGACACAGAGACTTTCTTAAAAAATCGAATTTCAACTCATTTCTTTTTGGTTCCTGCTCTGATGTACTCAACCTCATATTTTTGGGTTTTCAATTTTTGACAACTTTTTCTCTAATATTAATTAGAGACACGGGACAAATGCCACAGATGAAAGATGACAGCTTTCGGTCATCGGATAAGCTGGTGCTGACCCGGAACCGGAAGGCAGATCGTAGGCTATGCTGGCACTGGTGAAGGTCACCAAGGCTTGGGTTGAGTCACAGGACTGTTTCTCCACATCGTCAGAGTTAATAGACATCAGGCTTGTGTGTTTCGATCTTGTCCAAAAGTGGGTTTGCTTTCCCAGGCTCCCCAGATCCTCCTTAAAATGGGGATTGAAGAGGATGTAGAGAAGGGGATTGAGGCAGGCAGGAAGGGGGACGATCACCAGGAGGATAAACTTAATGACTTCCGGGCTGATGAAGGTGAGGTTCAGTAAAGAGGAGAAGGACAAGAAAGCCATGGGACAGTGCAGGATGCAGTTGGTGAAGAGCAGCAGGGCCACGTGTTTCACCATGGAGCAGTCCCACATGCTCTCCAGGTCTCCCTTTTCCAAGTGACAGTAGAGCCTGGTGTAGGCGACGGTCATCACGAGGAAGCAAAGCGAATTCAGCAAGACGAGGGCCACCATGTAGCCCGTAGCACGTGGCTCCCCGAAGGGCAGCGGCAGGCAGAGCGGGGAGGCGCTGTACTCGCTGCCGCCCAGCAGGGGCACGGCGGCCACGGTCCCCGCCAGCAGCGCGCAGAGCGCTAGGGTCGCTCTCAGGCTGGGGAAGGGAGTTTGCGTTTCGAATTTTGCTGAGCATTTCACCGACCACCCACGCTCCAGGGCTGCCAGGGTGAGCAGGAAAACTGAAGATTCCGAAGCAAAAATGGACAAAAAGCCGACGACCCGGCAGCCGACCGCCTGCTCCCACCAGGCACCGTGTTGCGCAAAGCTGCCGAAAGTGAAGGCGTCCACGCCCGCCAGCACTGCACTGGACACCCCCATGAGCATGTTGACCGTGGCTATTAACCCGATTAACAGTTTTATGGAGGATATGTACACTGCGGCTCTGAACACTGTGGAGGTCACCAAGGCGTTACACGTCAGTGCCAAAACCGCTATGGTCCACACTCCAATTCGGATCAGCCAGCTACCGAACAGGTATTCACAAAGTTTGAAAGGGCCTAGAAGTCCAAAGAAGAGACAAATGGGTGTCAAATGAGGGTTCACGACTTTTGCCACACTCCCCTTTTGGTTTCTCTTATCGGGACACCAAGAGATACAGGCCAGTAACAGCCCTGGGAATACACTGTTCTCTTGTGACACACTCCACTTTATTAAGTGGGGAAAAAAAAAGTGAAAGTGTTAGTGGCTGAGTTGAGTCTGACCCCATGGACTATAGCCGACAGGCTCCTCTGTCTGGGGAATTCTTCAGGCAAGAATACTGGAGTGGGTAGCCATTCTTCCTTCCAGGGGATCTTCCTGACCCAGGGATCGAAACAGGGTCTCCTGCATTGCAGGCAGATTCTTTGCCTTCTGAGCCACCAGGGAATCCCCTTCACTAAATCACTATTTAATGTAAAGATGAGTATGCCAGGTGCCCAGGTTTTCAACCTATACCCAGAGAAATGGAGCCAGAGAGTTTTTACATTATTGGATTCTGGCTCCCCAAATATAGCGGTGTGGGGGCCAGGTAACAAACCAGACCTCCTGGACTTTTTATTATTAATATATCTTTCCAGAATGTTTCAAAAACTTTCTGTAAATAGGGAAGCAGAATCCTAGGGATACACTCTGTGATTTTAGAAGAGGAAGTGTGAGTCATATGCATTTCATGAGAATGTCATCTTAGGTTTAGACTGACATTTGCTGTTTAGGAGCAAGGAACCATCAAACTGTTGAAAGTAAAATATCAACCCTCCTCTGCTGTCTTCCTCCTGCCCACCACTGGATTATCCTATTTCAGAGAAAGGGACTAACAATGAAGTAATTAACATACATAGATATTTTTACTTATCTCTAAAACTATTATTATTTGCTTTAACCAGATAGGTTCTCTTTAGAGGGAACCTAAGAAATCACTGTCAAAAATCAGTGATCACATGAAGCAAGACTGTTGCATACCAGTTCAGGCTAAAGAGCTAATATTATCTTAAAAATTACATATACCTCTAACTACATGATTTGTTCTCTAATTTCCATTAATCTGAATCAAAAGTCTCCTATAAAAATCCTATTTATGACTGGAGACCAACTCCAGGGAATGAATATTTGTATTTTAAATGTCTGCATGAGATGGGATATTGATGAGCTGCTAAGATGGCACAGATTTTGCCTTGAGGTGTAGCTGAATGTCACTGACAGCTTCAGCGTTAAGGGTGGGTACCGCTCCTGAGGCTGCTGGGACGCCTTTCTCACCTGGGGAAGGTGAGCACCGCACTGGATGAAGGGCTCTCAGGTCTTCCTCAAAGTCAAGTAGGAAATCTTCAAGATCACGCTCATCTGCAGGAATGAGAAATTCTGGAATGATTAGTTCTCTCTTTAGAGGGACCAACTCCCAGGGAGGAGAGGCCTGGATTGCTCTGGAGAAATGAAGTGTCACAGAAGAAACTGAAGGGCAAACATCCCACTTCTCCCTGGGCTTTCTCTCAAGTCTATGATGTAGTTGCTTTGGGATGTTCCACTCAAGCTGCTGTCTGACAACTATCCCAGCAGAACTGGGGATGAGAGATGGTAACCAACCCCGGGTTCCTTGTCATAATGTTGGCGCTCTCTCATTCTGTTTTTGTTCCCTGAAGCTCACTACGGCCCCAAAACGCTCCGACCTAAATTAGAGAGAGAGCGTGGGTCTCTCCATTCAGTGGAAGAACCGCTTTATCCAATGTTCTAACGCTTAGATGGCTACAGTGCAGATGTTCTGGACTGTGTTCTCTGAACACAAGAGGGAGAATTAGTAAGTTTCCATCTTTTGGGGGTATTCTGCTAAACAGAGGACAAATCACATAACTGCTCGGTGCTTGGGTTAGCTACCTGTGAAACAGGAGTTTTTTTTAAATCTAACACGCTTTCCCCAAAACACTGATTTAATTGGTCTGGTGTGGGGTTCAGGCAGGAGAGTTTTTAAAAAACTTTTGTGTGATTTCAGCAGACAGCCCAGGATTGGGAATCACAGTCTCTGAAAATAAACTCCATGAAGAATGTCCTCTCTCTTGTTCACTGTGTGCCTCTAGGACCTAGGACAGTGCCTGGCACATTTCAGACATTCGAATTGTTTTTTTTTGTTTTTTTTTTTTGAGGGGGAGGAGGGGTTGGTGAATAAATATACTAGAAATTAGGGTGAACGAGGCAGGAAAAGCAAAAAGGAAAGCAATAAAGAACAAGAGCAAGACACACGCTATAGCCTGAATCAAAAAAGCCAAGGGCTAGAATACCTGCTTCTTAATCGGATACGTGTGCTGGAAGCCAAGTCAACGAAATGTGCAGACAGAACAAAGCATACTTGCTTGGGAATCAACAAATCATTAACACCCAGAGGAAGAAAAGCCAGTCTGTTTGGACTCTGTGCAAACTTGCAAGGTTGGCAAGAAAAGGAAAGCACCCGCTTGTTACCACAGGTGTGGTTTGAGGTGCATTGTTGTCTATTTAAGTCAGGTCTTACTTCAAGGAAAGCCAAGTGCTTTACAGACATTATCTCATTTCACTTTCCTGACAGATAGCCTTGTGGGGGGTAGGAGATGAAAATGTTTTAGGATTAATTGGGTAAGAAGTTGGATTCCTAAGCTCTTCTGCTGAAATATGGAGGCACCTAAAATGTCTATATCCTCCACTCTACTTGGGTTTAAGAATAAAAATACTTATCTTCTGGAGTAAAAAGCTCAGAAGCATGTTTGAAAAAGGTATCCACAGGGATGAGACCCTCTTAAAAGTTTATGAAAGTACTGAGAATCAGTGTTAATATTTACCCCAGAGGATACTGTATGCTAAAAGGGATCTAAGGATAAGCATGAAGAATTCACTGACACAAAAGATGACATTTCAGACTGAGTCCTAAAGGAGTTTTCTCTTTCTCTGAGACTCTTTAAAAAATAGGATTGCTTCTCAGCTTGTTGGGGTGATTATATGGAGGTTTGTCTGGAGTTCAGATGATCTGTTTGATGACTTTTCAGGCCCCTTTCTGACACAGTTTTGTCAGTGACATAGCTGATCTTACCTTGAACTTGAAATATTCCAGCATCTTTTTTATGAAGGTCTTCTGCACTGCCGTTGTCACCTTTATTCCACTGATTAGAAATTTTATAGACATTCTCACACACTCCAAATGCACAGCACTGATATGCATAAGGCATTTCTATAACCCTTTGAATGAACAAAACCAAACAAAAACACACACTTAAAGAAACAGATTGCTAAATATAGTGCTCTTCTTTCACTTAATACTTCTGCCTGTGGGTTTTAGCCTTAATAAATAATCTAAATTATTAAGTATGTGCATAAAGATGTTGGTTACAGTGCTATTCATAATAACAATGGAGTTAGAAATTATTGTCATGAAATATTGATAGTTACTGAGGTTCAATGGATATATTATTTTTTCTACTTTTGTGCTTGAAAATTTCCATAATAAAAACATAAAAAAAAAAAGGATTGCTGGGGAAATTGTAGCACTGTTAAGTAGTATTTATAGTATCATATAGTGTTAAGTGACAAAAATGTGATACAAGTTTGTATACGTACTGTGGTCTAACAATTAAAAATACATTGGAAACCAAATCTGGAAGGAAATAGCAAAATGTTTTTAGAAGTATTTATAGACTTTTTTCCTTTTTTTAATTTCTAAACTCTGTTTTGGGGTTTTAAAATTATATGAAAAGTACTGTGGTTTAATATATATATATTATATATATTCCCTCGGTGGCTCAGTCATAAAGAATATAAAATTTTTCAAGGGACTTCTTTATTGATAATAAGTGTGACAGGTTTTAAAGAGCATTACTTCTTCAAACAAATATTAATTTAATACATTTTATGAGAACATATACATAAGTAAGATGAATTTTAAAATGTCAACAGGAGTACAACTATGTTATAATGTTATTTAATTACATGTTCTAGTTTCTATCTCATGGATCAATGGTTTTCAAACTCTTTCTATGAACTCTATGTTCCAGGAGGCATCTTTGAGAAACAAAGGAAATGTGGTCAGGAAGACACATTCTCCTACTCCAAGGTTTGTCCTAACAATGCCCCAGGGGTGGGGGACATGAAGGCATGAAATGCAATTCAAAAGAGTCCCAGAAATTTTGAAAACCACTATAACATGTCTATTATTTCACATGACCACAAATGTATCTTATTAGCTTTAATGACAAACTCACTTGAGTTCTGGAAAGTTTTCAGATGATATCAAGCTCTGTAAAGCATGATTTCCTGTTAATTTTAAGTGAGTTAAACCATGTAACCCAGTTACAGGAATAGATGACAGGCGGTTGGATGAGAGGTCCCTGCAAAACATCAAACAACAACTGGCTCTTAGTCTGTGTTAGCATATAACGATTACATTTAAAAAGTAACCTCAAGATTATTAAACTGCTCCATTAAACTGCTCCAAACTGCTTAACCTCTAAGCAGAGTCCTTACTCTTAATGGTAAAAGGAACCATTTTGGTTTTAGGTCCTGACAACTTTTCTATCTGCAATCAGAACTGCAGAAAGAAAAATGTTTAAATCATATCCAAATTGTAATTTCTACATTCAGCTTGATCTTGCCAGATGTGATGTGCTGTATGTCCGAAACTTTTGCGATGCTATGGACTGTAGCCTGCCAGGCTCCCCTGACCATGGGATTCTCCAGGCAAGGATCCTGGAGTGGGTGGCCATGCCTCATTTTTGCTGGAGGTGTGGGGGTGGGGGTGGGGGTGGGGTGGGGTGGGGGGGGGACATCTAAAATCCAGTGGAAGGTGCTACATCTAATTTGAAAACTTTGTTTGGGTTTTATTTTCTTCCTCCTCTCTTTAACTTCTGTCTGACCCAATTCCTTCTTTCTCTCTGAGACAGGGGAGTGGAGGAGAGGAAGAAGCAAGGAGTGGAAAGGGAGGAAAAAAACGGACAGGAAGATTTTCTGTTAGTCAATATGGCCAACTGTAAAATGAAAGTCCTTTAGAAATGAACTGATGTCTTATTCCATTCCACCTGATAGCTTGCAAAAATGGAAAATTTCACTTCAATAACCAGAACCAGCTGTCACCCAGATCTTCAATCATAAGGATCCACATGGCTTTGGAGGGGCAGGGAGCAGGATTGCTCCTTTCTGGTTTGATCCAACTCTAGTGTGGAGGACACTGAGGACTCAGCATTCTGTGCCCAGGCTTTTCCAGCAAAACCAACATTCATTTTTAATTAATCAGATAGTGCCCAGTTATCAAAAGACATGCCATAAACAAGTCATGAAATACTCACAGCTTTCTTAGAGATGGCAAGGTGGAAAATGCATTAGGGTGAATAATGGCAATCTTGTTCCAAGCTAAATTCCTATTTAAAAAAAAAAAGGGAAGTGAGAAGATTATATAAAAGAAGACCTTGTGAAGTTTTACCATATATATTCATTCTTCTAACAAAATTTAACTTCCATTCAGGACATGGTCAATTAACTTTATCAAATCATCCTTCAGATGCAGGTATGGATAGTATAAAATGATTAAAGAGAGAATTTTAAAGCAACCTTGTTTATTAAATCAATCCAGGAAAATCACTCAGGTGGATATTTTAGTTTTTATTCTTTTCTTGATAAAAAGTTGACTTTAATATGGTTGTAAAATTTTATTAAGGCATTTCTAAGATTAGTAGGGGTTGGGGAGTTGGGAGAGACAGGAACTTCTGAAGCTCTTCTGATGGGCAAGTAAATTTTAAGTTATAAAATGTCCCCTGATATGTAATGAAACCCAAAAGGAATTTGTGTATACTGTCCATGCATGTCAGACCTTAAGAGAAACAGAGATACTTTCAAAAACATTCCCAGTAAAGAGAATAGACATTTAAATTCTTAACTGGGAAATGAAGAAAAAAAAGGGCTAGTATATGTTAGAAGTAAAATTCTTTGATAACAAAGTCTATAATTTATTGAGAAATTCACTGGCCCCTCTCCTCTACATCTATGTGTAACAACATGTTGGTAATTTACAAGAATAAGAACTTCCACATTTTTTAAAAAAAGCAAGGGACTTAAAATATATATTTTTAAAATTCATGACTCAAAAGGGGAGCTAAAGCGTAGACATTTGAGGAAACTGAAAATGACCACTGTCAACTTTTCTCTAATGCAAAGTAATTTATTCATGGTGCTGGGCCCCTAAGTTACCTAGTATACATGGTATTCACAGAACATTTACATTCTTGTTTGAAAGTACTCCCAAGCTGGGGGAAACTGGAAAGCTTTTTTTTTAAATTGGAGGATAATGGGTTTACAATATTGCATTAGCTTCTGCCATATGGCAACATGAATCAGCCTCAGGTAAGCATATGTTCCCTTCCTCTTGAACCCGCCTCCCACCTCCCACCCTACCCCACACCTCTAAGTTGTCATAGAGCCCTGCTTTACACTCCCTACATCATACAGTAAATTCCCACTGGCTACCTATTTTACATATGGTAATGTATATGTTTCAATGTTACTCTTTCAAATTGTCCCCCATCTTCTTCCCCCACTGTGTCCATAAGTCTGTTCTCTATGTCTGCATCTCCATTGCTGCCTTGCAGATAGGTACATCAGACCTGTCTTTTTAGATTCCATATATGTGAATCAATATATATTTGCTTTTCTTTCTGACTTACTTCATTCTGTAAGCAACCTTGCTTCCCCGGTGGCTCAGAGGTTAAAGCATCTGCCTGGAATGCGGGAGACCCGGGTTCGATCCCTGGGTCAGGAAGATCCCTTGGAGAAGGAAATGGCAACCCACTCCAGTACTCTTGCCTGGAGAATCCCGTGGAGGGAGGAGACTGGTAGGCTACTATTCCATGGGGTCGCAGAGAGTCGGACACGACTGAGTGACTTCACTTTCACTTTCATTCTGTATAATAGGCTCTAGGTTCATCCACCTCATTCAGTTCAGTCCAGTCACTCAGTTGTGTCTGACTCTTTGCAACCCCATGGACTGCAGCACGCCAGGCCTCCCTGTCCATCGCCAACTCTCGGAGCTTGCTCAAACTGATGCCCATGGAGTTGGTGATGCCATCCAACCATCTCATCCTCTGTCATCCCCTTCTCATCCTGGTTCAACCTTTCCCAGCATCAGGGTCTTTTCCAGTGAGTCGGCTCTTCATGTCAGGTGGCCAAAGTAACAGAGCTTCAGCTTCAGCATCAGTCCTTCCAATGAATATTCAGGACTGATTTCCTTTAGGATGGACTGGTTGAATCTCCTTGCAGTCCAAGGGACTCTCAAGAGTCTTTGCCAACACCACAGTTCAAAAGCATCAATTCTTCAGTGCTCAGCTTTCTTTATAATCCAACTCTCACATCCATACATGACTACTGGAAAAACCATAGCCTTGACTAGATGGACCTTTGCTGGCAAAGTAATGTCTCTTCTTTTTACTATGCTGTCTAGGTTGGTCATAGCTTGTCTTGCAAGGAGCAAACATCTTTTAATCTCATGGCTGCAGTCACCATCTGCAGTGATTTTAGAGCCCCCCAAAATAAAGTCTCTCAGTTTCCATTGTTTCCCTGTCTATTTGCCATGAAGTGATGGGACCAGATGCCATGATCTCAGTTTTTGAATGTTGAGTTTTAAGCCAACTTTTTTACTCTCCTCTTTCACTTTCATCAAGAGGTTCTTTAGTTCTTCTTCGCTTTCTGCCATAAGGGTGGTGTCATCTGCCTATCTGAGGTTACTGATATTTCTTCCGGCAGCCTTGATTCCAGCTTGTGCTTCCTCCAGCCCAGCATTTCTCATGATGTACTCTGCACAGAAGTTAAATAAGCAGGGTGACAATATACAGCCTTGACGTACTCCTTTTCCTATTTGGAACCAGTCTGTTGTTCCATGTCCAGTTCTAACTGTTGCTTCTTGACCTGCATACAGATTTCTCGGAGGCATGTCAGGTAGTCTGGTATTCCCATCTCTTTAAGAATTTTCCACAGTTTGCTGTGATTCACAGTCAATGAAGCAGAAGTAGATGTTTTTTCTGGAACTCTCTTGCTTTTTCGATGATCCAACAGATGTTGGCAGTTTGATCTCTGGTTCCTCTGCCTTTTCTAAATCCAGCTTGAGCATCTGAAAGTTCATGGTTTACACACTGAAGGCTGCCTTGGAGAATTTTGAGCATTACTTTGCTAGTGTGTGAGATGAGTTTTGTGTGGTAGTTTGAGCATTCTTTGGCATTGCCTTTCTTTGGGATTGGAATGAAAACTGACCTTTTCCAGTCCTGTGGCCACTGCTGAGTTTTCCAAACTTGCTGGCATATTGAGTGCAGCACTTATATGCTCAGAGGACAGTAATTCCATTCCTAGTCATGAACCTGTGCAGCCAACAGGTTGCACAGGAGGTTTCCTGTTGGGAATCCTCCCAACAGGCCCAGGGGAGCCAGTTCTCCTCTCCTGCCCTGGTCTCTCAGGGCGCACCTTCAAGGCTCCCCGAGGTTCTCTCTTGGATTCCCAGTGCAAGTCCCTGGAGGAGAGCAGTCGGGGGTTTGCGGTCTGCTCCTTGGCTTTGGAATCTTGGCACAGCTGTGCACTTTCACAACCACAGCACCCCCTGTCTGTGCCTCAGGGCTTCCTGGGTTTTGCAAACACCCTTCATTCCTCCCTGTCTCTTCAGTCCCCATCTCCGTCATGCTGCCAGTTTCAACATGCCTGTCCCTTGCTTGCCAATACCTGTGTAGGTGTCCCTCCGTTTGGGCCATCGGGGTGTTTGAGTCTGTGAGAACTGACTCTGATTCCTGTGAGAACTCTCACTTATATAACCCTAGAAGCATATGTGCTGGTTCTAATCATGATGACAGCGACACTGACGCACGTTTAGTATGTGCCAGGTATGGTCACCAGCTTCTTTACACATAAAATCTCACAACCCTCAACACAACTCGATGAAGTAAGTATTATCATTAGCCCCATTTTACTGGTGAGAAATAAAACACAGAGTATTAACTGACTTGCTTCAAGTCACAGAGTACTCAGCAACTGAGATTCAAATCTAAGCAAACTGGCTCCAGAGTCCCCAGTATGTGGCACAGAACTTGTTTGGAATACTTAAACTATTGGGTTGGCCAAAATGTTTGTTCGGGTTTTTCTGTCAGTTCAGTTCAGTCGCTCAGTCGTGTCCGACTCTACGAGCCCATGAACTGCAGCACGCCAGGCCTCCCTGTCCATCACCAACTCCCAGAGTTCACTCAAACTCACGTCCATTGAGTCAGTGATGCCATCTAGCCATCTCATCCTCTGTCATCCCCTTCTCCTCCTGCCCCCAATCCCTCACAGCATCAGGGTCTTTTCCAATGAATCAACTCTTTGCATGAGGTGGCCAAAGTATTGGAGTTTCAGCTTTAGCATCAGTCCTTCCAATGAACACCCAGGACTGATCTCCTTTAGAATGGACTGGTTGGATCTCCTTGTAGTCCAAGGGACTCTCAAGATTCTTCTCCAACTCCACAGTTCAAAAGCATCAATTCTTCGGTGCTCAGCTTTATAGTCCAGCTCTCGCATCCATATATGACTACTGGAAAAACTAAAGGTTTGTCTAGACAGACCTTTGTTGGCAAAGTAATATTTCTGCTTTTTAACATGCTGTCTAGGTTGGTCATAGCTTTTCTTCCAAGGAGCAAACATCTTTTAATCTCATGGCTGCAGTCACCATCTGCAGTGATTTTGGAGCCACCCAAAAATAAATCTCACTGTTTTCCATTGTTTCCCTGTCTATTTGCCATGAAGTGATGGCACTGGATGCCATGATCTTACTTTTTGAATGTTGAGTTTTAAGCCAACTTTTTCACTGTCCTCTTTCACTTTCATCAAGAGGCTCTTTAGTTCTTCCTTGCTTTCTGCCATAGGGTTGCAGATGGCTCTGCATATCTGAGATTATTGCTATTTCTTGTGGCAATCTTGATTTCATCTTGTGCTTCATCCAGCCCAGCATTTCTCATGATGTACTCTGCATATGAATAAGCATGGTGACAGTACACAGCCTTGATATACTCTTTTCCCTATTTGGAACCAGTCTGTTGTTCCATGTCCAGTTCTAACTGTTGCTTCTTGACCTACATACAGATTTCTCAGGAGGCAGGTAAAGGGGTCTGGTAATCCCATCTCTTTAAGAATTTTCCACAATTTGTTGTGATCCACATGGTCAAAACCTAGTCAATAAAGCAGAATTTTTTCTGGAACTCTCTCGCTTTTTCGATGATTCAACAGATGTTGGCAATTTGATCTCTGGTTCCTCTGCCTTTTCTATACCCAGCTTGAACTGGAAGTTCACAGTTCATGTACTGTTGAAGCCTGGCTTGCAGAATTTTGAGCATAACTTTGCTAATATGTGAGATGAGTGCAATTGCACAGTAGTTTGAGCATTCTTTGGCATTGCCTTTCTTTGGGATTGGAATGAAAACTGACATTTTCCAGTCCTGTGGCCACTGCTGAGTTTTCCAAATTTGCTGGCATATTGAGCGCAGCACTTTCACAGCATTACCTTTTAGGATTTGAAAATAGCCGAACTGAAATTCAGTCACCTCCACTAGCTTTGTCTGTAGTGATGCTTCCTAAGGCCCATTTGACTTCACATTCCAGGATGTCTGGCTCTAGGTAAGTGATCACCTAGATGGTCTCTTAAATGTTAAGAAAAACTTTAGGAAAGAAAAGGTTTATGTCCTGCAGTTTAAACATTACATACTGCCATCATTCATCAAAATGACATTGAAATCCAGTTTCAGGATGGAAAAGTTCAATCTTTTTTTAACTGTCTCACACACATAAAAAATCTATTATTAAGTTTTTTTAAAAAAAACTTATAGTTAATATGTGGTCTTTTCAATCATAGAATGGAATCTAATATTTACAAATCTTAGTCATCTGAGCAACAGAAGCATTTTCCAGGACAGTTGTGCTCAAACCCTTGTGTACTTGTTAAAATGTAGATTCCCAGGCCCCACTCCAGAGGGTCTAACTCATGAGGCAGGTGAGAGCCTGGACTCTGAATTTTTTTACAGTCACCTCCAGGTGATTCTTATGCACTCAGAGAGACTTGCACTGAAAAACTGACCAGGAAAGAAAAACAGGCAGGAAGAACTGTGTGGTCACCCTGTTTTTTTCATGCCAAACGATCTCTGCCAGTTCCTGGATGAGAATAGAATCACATTTTGCAGGCTGTTTAATAGCTTGGCCTCCTTCCTCTTTATCTAAGTCTCATGTCTGCTGACCGGCAAAGAGCTGACTGCAAATTTACTACTTTGGAACTTATTCCTGGAAATGATCATGAGAAAAATATTTGCCTTCTTATGGCAGATACACATACAAAGGCCCAACAGTACATGCATACATTGAAAAGGAACTGTTAGAGGAAGACCCAAAAGAGATAAAAACTGCTCTATGATGGGGAAAGTACTGGGAGGCGGTACTCACAGAGATCGGAGGCTGAACAGCTGCTGGAAAGTGTCAGCTTGAACTTCATAGATTTCATTATGCCGCAGGTCTCTGAAATGACAGGTTCCAGAGATTGACTTCAGAGTCATCGGTTTCAAAGATAAGTCTTCAGAGAAATTTTACAAGTGATTACCTTCCCTCAATCAAGGAAGACGTGAACTACAACTGCCAAGTGACTACTGAAAAAAAATTTTCTTTTTGTTTTAAAAAGAACAGGACAATTTATACACTTAAATAAGTATTGCCTCTCTTTCAAACAAATACTTATTATTCCTTTGGGTGAGCATGCTCAGCTGCTTCAGTCGTGTCTGACTCTGTGAGACTCTATGGACTGCAGCCCACCAGGCTCCTCTGTCCATGGAATTCTCCAGGCAAGAATACTGGAGTGGCTTGCCATGTCCTCATCCAGGGCATCTTACAGACCAGGGATCAAACCCAAGTGACCTGTATTACAGGTGGATTCTTTACTGCTGAGCCTCGAGCTACATTCCCAATGGAGCATCGTTCAAACACTTTGAGGATTCCTCTCCAGGTTCTGCCTTCTGAGCCTTATATTTCTTGAGGGTCTTCAGGAGTGTCAAATGTTTATCTTCCAAAGATGGCTTTTCCCCCCTCCCTTAATTGCCCAAAGGCATTCAGAGAAAAATTAAGTGGCAAAGGATAGATGGTTAATATTTTTTGATCAAAAACAAAGCATGACTCAAAAAGGCTGATGTCTAATGCAGGAGGTAATTTTAACAGAGGAATTCTAAAATATTTTATGCAGAAGTAGCATCAGTAGCTCCTGAAATAAGACAAATATGGAATCTCCTCTGAAGGTGATTATCGTGAAGCAAACATACCAATAAACTCAAGTTCCCCAGTTTTCAAAATTAATGCCATACATATGAGTTTCACTTGTGTTCAGAAAAAAAAAGATATTAATGCCACTCATTGAAGGTATAAGTTTAGAAAAAATCCAGAGCTTAAACAAACCCAGTTCATTACTATACCAGGTTAGGGAGGAAAAAAGCTATAATAAGTGCTTTACTTATAGTGTAATGTATGGTAAAATAATATTATCTATGTTTCCCAACTTTACAGCCATCCTATGCAGTCATGTGTGTAAGAAGGGCAAGCTTCACATGTCTCCCCAGTGAACCACAGGGTAAGCAAACCAATGACCCCTGGAAATGTGAGTTTTGGCTCTCGGTTTTCACTTGGTGACTTAGAGACTCTTACAGACATACATTTTCTGAAGCTTTTTGCAGACTGAAAAACTGGGTAAATCTTCTAGCAGGTTGTAAGAAAGGTCTCTGAAAAACAGAAGGTACAAAAGGGAAAAATCTGTTACATGTTAGTCGTCAGGAAATATGCTTTTCTCTCCCTTTCCCTTCACGATGATCCAGCTCCCAAAGGCAGACTCTGAACGTTTCCCCAGCCCTGACATGGAGCAGGTAGTCATAGGCATTATTGGATTAAGCAGTAGATTCAGATGTCAACTGAAATGTAACTGTTATACTTCTTTAATTGATTTAAATAATTTACTTAATGACTTTATTTATATTTTGTTAGTGATGATCTACAATGTTCTAGCTATTATCTTACAGAAACGAGTACAAATTAAGTTAAATAATTGTGCCTCTGTTTGTAAGAGCTGCTATATCTCTACAGCTAAGAGAATCACTGTTGGTTCTTTTCTAATCAACAGAAAAAAAAATCCCTTCAACAATTCAAAACACAGCACTAACTTTGAAATCAATCATTACAAGAGGTGGGGGGGGGGGGGAATCTAAGAAAGTCTTCAGCCAAAACTCAACAAATTACAGAATAACAAAAACATCTGGACATATTTATAGTATAATAGAGCTAATCGAAAACAAGCCATGGTAATTTGCAGAAAGCTTAAAAAAAGAAAGCTAGTAGATAAAGTAACAGATAGATATTAAAAAAATCTTGTCTCATGTTTTAAAAGTTATCTGCTAATCAGCTAACTTATTTTCATGCCTGATTCTAAATCTTAAAACCAGATCACCACTTATGCAACTTAAAAAATCCATACTGTTTTCTGAGAGTATTTTAAATTATTTTATTCTTATAATTGATTACTTTTGTTATATTTATTGAATACATGGAATTTAAATAGAAGTACAGTTCAACTTACTACACATGAATAATTCAGATAAAGCTGTGTGGAAACACAAATTTGTAGTTTACACTAGAGATTTAAAAGACCAAACCAAACCAGTGAAAAAAATACTCTGCATCTATACACAAATAACACTTGATTAACAATGTCGTGTGTATTTTTGAAAAGTAGTGAATGTGATAAAGTGGGCACACATAAAAGGTGATAATAATTTGGTTTGCTCACCTCCACAGACTGCAAGGGGACCAAGCCTTCCTGTGTAACTCTCAGTAGGGGTATATGAAACTTTCTTCTACATAAAGACACAGTGTCACCTCCTACCTACCTTCTACCTAATGATTTTCATGGCTAACATTGATCAAGCACTTCTTATATATAGACACCATGTTTACAGCTTGACCTGAATTATTTTGTTTAATCCTAGTGGTCACCTTATGAGGGAAATATTGTGTTGATTCCCATACAAAGCAAAATGACTTGACTAAGAGCACCAGCTAGTCAATGGGGAAAGCCATGCATAGCCAAGTCATTCCCACGGGAGGGAAAAATCACTCATGTACAGTGACACTGCCTCATTCAGCAGGTACTCAGTGGATGATCCAGCCACAGGAAGGGAGCACTCAGACCTATACTTCCAGAACATAAAGCAGACTGGAGTAAAGGTCAAGACCTGTGGCTGTGCTCTCAACTTTAATTCTACTTGGTTGATGTGCTGAATGCAGCATTAATGTCTTTTTCAATTCTCTCCTTAAATGAAAAGATATGGGTTTTTATAAAGAAAAATTAATACTACAGACTGACATATTTTGAAAATAGTAAGATAGGGACTTCCTTGGTTGTTCAGTGGTTAAGACTCCACACTTCCAATAAAGGGGGCTTGAGTTCTATCCTTGGCCAGGAAATCCCACATGCCACATGGCCAAAAAAAGAAAAAATGAAAAGAGCAAACAAACAAATAAAAACCAAAATAACCCAAAAAACAAAAAAGAAAGTAGCAAGACACTGCCATTCATACAATCGCATTCTTTCAGGCCTTTCAGGGTTTCCACTTAAGGAAAGAATAATGTTGTAAAGGAAGTGAGAAAGATGACAGTAAGTGCTAACACCTGGGCACGCTGGGGAAGTGCTAACACCTGGGCACGTTGGGGAAGTGCTAACACCTGGGCAAGGTGGGGAAGTGCTACCACCTGGGCAAGGTGGGGAAGTGCTAACACCCGGGCAAGGTGGGGAAGTGCTAACACCTGGGCACGCTGACTGTGCTCCAGGTGCTGGTATAAGTGATGGGCTTGTAGTAACTTACTGAATCCTCATGATGATCCCCTGAAGGAAGTAGATTTTATAGATCTTTTATACACTGGGAAATGGAGCCCTGGAAGGAATAAATAACTCGCTCAAGATACTATGATCGCAGACAGAGAGGCCACATTTGAACCAGAAAAATAGACCCCAGAGCCTTTGTTCTTAACCAGCTTGCCAGTCAGCTTCAGTGTAGGCAGCTCTAGACTCAGGTGCTTTACCATTTTGTGTGACCTTGTGGAGACAGATGCAATTTAAATACCGCCTCCCTACTTATCAGTTATAATGGGTGAAATCCTGGTCCTGTTACTCAGCCAGCTTCCTCAAAACTGAGCATGTGTCCGGGCTGTCTTAGGCATGGCGGGCAGAATTCCAAGATGGCTGCTGAGATTTCCACCTACTGGTGTCTAGACGCTTTCTCCCAGTTATTCAGTCCCTGAAAAATGTTCCCATTCTTCCACTTAACATTGTAGAGCTGCTTGTCATTTGCTACTGGACAAAGCTTGTGCTAGAATCACAGCTGCCACAGAAGTCTCCTTTCTGAGAACAGAGCCCTGTGAGGGACCCAGGGTGCTTTCATGACATCCCCGCAGTGCTGGAGGAGGTGATAACAGGGCATAGAAGGAGGAGGCTGAAAAATGGAAGGTCAAAACCAGGCTCTCCCAATTCCTATAAACTACGTTTTGTAAAATGTGGAAAGGGCAGAGAACAAAAGTCCCAAGGCAACAGAAATAACACACGCAAGTTGTTTACCTGTTAGATGAAACATTAGAACATGGCACCCACAACTATACTGGAAGAACGTTTGGTTGCCTTTGTCAAGGTTTGCGTGGGTCTGATAATTTTATTTTGGCATCCATATTGGGTTTCTGATCCATGATTTTTTTTTTCCTGCTTTGCAGAGGATTTAGAGGGAGGTGGGAATGAAGTTATATTGCCTTGTTCATATCCATTTTCTGAAAGGAAATGTGCGCCAGTTGAAACGCTAATGGGAGACTGTTTGGGACTTGGAAACCAGGGGTCCACTGCCATTACTGTTGTTGTTGTTTAGTTGCTAAGTTGTATCTGACACTTTGCGACCCCATGGACTGTAGCCCGCCAGTCTCTGTCCATGGGATTTCCCAGGCAAGAATACTGGAGAGGGTTGCCATTTCCTTCTCCAGGGGATCTTCCTGACATGGGGATCAAAGCTGTGACTCCTGCACTGGCTTTTTTTTTTAAACCACTGAGCCACCTGGAACATTCCACTGCCATTATTACTAGGGTCATATCCAAGAGCCACTTCCCTGGACCAAGGCAGGCAAAGGAGGCCTGACCTCCTGAAGACCTTCAAGGAAAGAACTTTCTCCTCTTTTAAAGGATTACTGAAATAATGCCTGTCATTTCAGTCCTGTTTACATAATATTATTGCCTTACTGATACGCACAGCACTTGGAGATTAGGTAACTGATCACAGACAGTTTGAGGAAGAGATGAGATCTGGGCTCCAGTTAAAGTCCTGTTGAAACACAAACCAGACATCATTCTTGTATTCAGACATCATACAGGGACATATTTTGATTCATTGATGTTAAGACTGGTCAGGCTTGAAGGGCAGTGGAGATTCAGGGCAAAGTCAAGAGCCTACTCAAGTACTTACAGACTCTCCAGGCTCGCAGTTCCAGTTAAATCAGGAAATTCAGTTATTTGTGAGGCACCATTCAAAGTCCTAGAAGGAGGATTACCTGAGTATTACTGGCAGAAAATTCTAGAAAGGGTCATTTTTATGGCCATTTCAAAACACTTGAAATGTTCATTTGGTCTTCACAGCAACCTTGCAAAGGGAAAATAATCGGTAAGAGAAATAAACACTTACAGTGTTCTTAGTTCAGGTAAATGTTGAAAAGCAGCTCTCCCAACAAGCTGGATGGGGTTGTCATAGAAATGTCTGAAAAAATCCAAACACCAATGTCTTATTATAAAACTTGCATGACAAATGAATATTCCTTCCAAATTTCAACAAATAAAATTACGTTATTTATGTAATTTTGATTATTTGACTTCAGGTAAACTTCAAAACTATTTCACTCACATTATGAGGCTTTTGGTAGGAAATCCATACTATTGAAAATTTCTGACAAGGCAGATATGAATGTTAGCTACTATGGAGAAAAGCAAGTGAACTGGCTGTCTTTTAGTCACTAAGTCGTGTCTGACTCTTTTGCCACCCCATGGACTACAGCCCACCACTCAACCACTGTCACGGGATTCTCTAGGCAAGAATATGGAGTGGGTTGCCATTCCTTCCTCCAAGGGGATCTTCCTGACCCAGGGAATGAACCCGGGTCTCCTGCATTACAGGTGAAATCTTACCAAGAGCCACTTGGGAAGCCTGAACTGACTGTGTAACACTTAAGACTCTTCCTCTACCTCCAATATCT
Organism: Budorcas taxicolor; assembly: GCF_023091745.1. Lineage (NCBI taxonomy): Eukaryota > Metazoa > Chordata > Mammalia > Artiodactyla > Bovidae > Budorcas > Budorcas taxicolor. The sequence continues at coordinate 46,304,910 of NC_068914.1, read as the reverse complement.
AGAATATCCATCGAGTGGCAAAATGTTATTCAAGGTGCTGGCAGTTATATCATTAGCTAAAGGAAGATGAAATTCTCTATATTTACATTAGGGTCAATATCCTCTGGTCAAATCTTACAGCATACACAAAGGACTCTTCAAATATATTTGAGAGGAAATTTGCTACTCTGGGTTTTATAACATTAGATTTTAAAAATTTAATTATTGCTCTAAAAGTTAACACATTAATAGAACTGAAAAAATATTTTGTTTTATGGATGTTTTCAATGTAATGATATTTGAACTGCCTGGTAGTTGGGAATTGAAGAGAACTTGGGGGGATGGTCAGGAGGGTTGGCTTGAGCCGTGCGGAAAGCTGAGAATATCGGAAAAATGAGTAGGTGTCTAAGTTAAATAGACAACCCTGACTGTGTTTCATAGCAAGAGAATGACAACACGGATGCTGTGCTTCCAGGGGGATCACTCTGCTAGTGGTAGGGGCAGGGAGGCGAGTCTTAGACTGGTTAAAATCTAGAGGATTTAGAGGGGGGAAATGAAGTGGCAGAGGGGATGGAAAGAAGTTATGGTAATGAAGTGGCAGAGGGGATGGAAAGAAGTTATGGTACACTGGGACTACCATAACTTCTTTCCATCCCCTCTGCCACTTCATTTCCCCCCTCTAAATCCTCTAGATTTTGACCAGTCTAAGACTCACCTCCCTGCCTCACGTGTATACCTGTGGCAGATACATGTTGATGTATGGCAAAACCAATACAATATTGTAAAGTAATTAACCTCCAATTAAAATAAATAAATTTATATTTAAAAAAAGAAGTTATGAATAGGATGGGGTCTACAGAGGTAGAAATTAGCCTGGGTAACCAATGCAACAAGAAAAACAAAGAAATTGAGTCAGGGTGGGGAGTGTGGGCGGGAGTGGCAGTGGCAAGGGCTAGAAACAGAGGTAGAAGCAAGGAGAAAAGTGTTTCCTGGAGAAAACATTCACGGCCATCCTGTAGTGGATAGGAGTGCTAATCAATATTGGGGACTGTTAGTCCTCTTCATGGGTCATTACCATATCAAAAGAGTGATTAAGAAAACCAGTCCTGCGGCTTCAAGAAACAAAAGGGGCAAAGAAAGGCAATACAATCTGCCAGCTTTCAGTATGTAAATACTCTCTAATGAGAACTAATGTTTGTTGGCAATAAACTTTAACCTCCTTAGTTTGCCAACAGACTGTCAGAACATTTCAGAAATGATGAATGGTATGTTTTTTTCTCAGTTGTCAGGGCTAATTGGGATTCCAGCTCATTTGTGACAAATGCTACCCGGTTCCAGAAAGCCTCTCTGTCAAGTTGGCACAGGACAACGGCTATCTGCCAAGAAGTGCCCCTAAAGTCCTTTTCAGAAGTTATCCTTACTCCCCCTCCTCCATATTTCAGACCTCTCCCCCATGACCTCAGGCCAATACTATGCCCCAAACCTGCCAGTTGTCTTTTAATTAAGAGCCAGACTAATACTTACATATTTTCACCTTCCTCTATATACCTACACATGATTAATTTTCTGTTTGTGCTAAATATGAAACACAAAATCAATCATATTTTGAAGCTGTAACTCTATCTTATGCCATTATGGCATATAAATCCTCACATACACATTTCTAGGACACAGGCACCTTTCTAGAATTACACCCTAGTTTGTATAAAAGTAACTCAGTGTTTGGACTTAAACATGAATGAGTATAGCGACTTAGTGTAAAACAGTAGTTCCCTCACTCCCCCTCCTTCTTGCAGTAAGGGACCTCCATTGTATGTAATAATATATATATATCTGTTTATATTTTAGCTTACTGAGGTCTAATTGACACACGCATGTATTATTGTGCATGCTCAGCTATGTTTGACTCTTTGTGGCCCCATGGACTGTAGCCCACCAGGCTCCTCTGTCCATGGGATTTTTCAGGCAAGAATGCTGGAGTGGGTTGCCATTTCCTTTTCCAGGGGACGTTCCTGACCCAGAGATCAAACCCAAGTCTCCTGCATCTCCTGCATTGGCAGGTGGGTTTTTTTTTTCTTCCCACTGAGCCACCTGAGAAGCCCTAACTGAAACATTATATTGTATATTTAAAATTTACATGGTGGCATACATACTGGTTGTATGTATGTATTGTGAGGGCTTCCCAGTTGGCACAGTGGTAAAGAATCTGCCTGCCAATGCAGGAGATGCAGGTTCAGTTGCTGGATGAGGAAGATCCCCTGGAGTAGGAAATGGCAACCCACTCCAGTATTCTTGCCTGGAAAATTCCATGGGTAGAGGAGCCTGGTGGGCTACAGTCCAAGGGTCCCAAAGAGTCAGACACAACTGAGTATGCATACACACATACATTGTGAACGAATTCCCCCCATGTAGTTATTTATCATACACTTATCTTTTTTGGTGAGAACATTTAATGTAATAAGCTATTTTTATAGTATACTTGGGTTCAAGTTCTGAATGACTAGGTGACCTTGACACTGACATTTTAAAAATCAGATTTTTTTTTAGAGATAAGCAAAAAAGCATTTCATAAGATGACTGTGAAGTGAGACAAAGCATTTGAAGATACCAAACATAAGGCAACGAATATTTTAGGTCCTAGAAAAAGAATCTTTAATATAACTCCAGCATTCAGCTAAAGTCTAGCGAAACATCTCCACATATACTTCTCTGTATGGATTTTTACAGTGACTGAGACAAAACTTTGGCAAATATAGAACATTTATTGTATTATGCTGAAAAGGACAATGCATGCTATATTGCATGCTATATTGCAGGATAGAAAAATCGAAAAGAACTACGACCACTTACATTGTAATAAGAGAAGGGTTGCCTGCAAAGGCCTTCTCCGGTATCGACTTGATATTGTTGCTATGAAATCCTCTAGAAAGAGAGAAAAGACAGTTTATAGAAAATAACCGGTGGGGTAAAATCATTTCATAGTCCCTTCCCCAAACCTGTGGCAATAATCAGCATTTTTAGTAACCAGACGATAAGGTTCAATCCCTCCATGCGTTTTGAAACTTTCACACCCTCACTCTCTAGGAGAAAAGGAAATCACAAGCTGTCATCTTGAATGAGGAATAAGGAATCTGAAAATAATAACCGTGCTTTATGGAAACTTTTAACCTAGTGTTATAAAAAGAAACCATCTATCCATTACTATCCAACAGAGCATCGTGGTCTAACGACTTGAGACAGAGGAAACCATCTTTGGAGAAACGATTATGATCACTCCTCCTGACCCCATTTGCAGCCAGGAGAAGAAAAAATTGACTTAAGCTGCAGTTAAGTGGAGATTTAGGTAATCTCCTTATGAGGACAAAATTTCCTGAGCTGAAGAAAGGTGCCCCAGCTCAGTGAGTCTGTAATAACAAATTGATTCTCATCTATCGCTGTGATGTCATCTGACTGGCAGAGGGGCAGAGTCAGTGGTCTTGGTCTATGTGGGTCTGTGGCTGAAGGAGGTGAGTGGCAGTTTTGGGGCTGCCTGAGCCAGACAGTGATGACTTCTTGAGTAAGCGCCACATGGGCGTCCTGCAGCAGAACCCCACAGAGGCTTTTTCTTATAAACAAGCCCTGCTGTCTACCTCCTTTAGCTGTGTGTCTTACTTCTGTCTGCCGAGAGAAGAGGCTCTGTGTTTGTTTTTCTTTCCAAGTGTTAGAACATTACAAAGGTTATTTATGTATTTAGGTATTAAGAAAAGTAATTAAATTATAAATATAAAAAGATGATATATGCAACCTAATAGCTGAAAGGTAGCTTTATCATAGTAAAATGGTGGGGTTCTTTAAAAATCAAATAATATTTATGAAGCATTAAAGGAATATGGAATAATGTATAGGAAGGCATCTAACATTATACTAAGCCTGTACACTGTATTCATCTAGTCCTAGACTCATGCAACCTAGAGAAGTTTGTTGCTGGATATGCTCAGCAAATTAGTGAATTCCAATATAGTTCTCTACATACCTATAGAGCATATAGAAATGTTGGAAAAATACGACTTAGGAAAAGATAATGGCTTAGAGAAATACATACTTTTTTCCTCATAAACACAGAGAAATCCATCATAAAATTTAAAAGATTATCTGCTATTTTTGGTGATAGAATCAAATTAAAATACATTTTAGATGTAGTTAACCATTATTTAGATGACCTTTCAAATTCTTCTTAGTCATATTATATACAGTAGTCAAACACGTTTTAAAATACATTCATAAAGAATAGTTCTGCCACTAAATTTGTCCTACTTACAGTTCTTTAAGGTTGGAGAGTGTCCTGACTGCAGTGGGGAATTCATCAAGATTATTATAATTTAAGTCTCTGAAAATAAGTAAATAGCATGTTCAGGTTTTCCTTTAAAAATTCATGTACATGACATTTACAAGGAACGTTAACATGATCTTCCCATGGACCAGTATCACTGATAGCAATTCCGTCTCTTTAAGGAGAGAGACTTTGTTGGCTTGCTGAGCACCATCATTCCACAAGTATCTGCATTGAAATGATCGTTAGACTGATTGTGAGAAATTTCAAAGAGTCAAGGCTCAATGGCCCTGGGCATTAAAAAAAGGGAAGGAGTTTAGGATGGGCATCTACACACTGCTATATTTTAAAAGGATGACCACAAGGACCTACTGTGGATAGCACGTGGAACTCTGCTGAAGGTCATGTGGCAGCCTGGATGGGAGGGGAGAGCTTGGGGGAGGATGGATACATGTACATGTGTGGCTGAGTTCCTTCTCTGTTCACCCGAAACTATCACAACATTGTTAATTGGCTATACCCTAATACAAAATAAGCACTTTTTTTTTAAAGGACATGTACAGCATCATGAATGTCCAAGTGTCTAGAACATGTGGCCAGGTGTCTGTAGCTGGCCGATGCCGTTCTTCACCTGAACCTGGCTCACCAAGCTGCCAACGAGTGTGTGCCCTCCTCGACCGCCTCGCTTTCCTGGCCCTGCCTTAACCCTCTGACTTTGGCCCGTCACTTTTCAGAGGCTCTCCTGAGAGGACCTCTAGGAAGGAGGCTTTATTCCTGACTCAGGTGCAGTAACCGGCCTTTCTCCCAGCCTGAAGTCCAGGGTGACGGCCTGCTTCTGCAGGCACTGACATGGTACAGGGTGCTCTGAAGAAGGACATCAGGTCTAGAATATCCACATGGTCACAAATGAGGATTCGTTTTCCTGGTCTGTGAGGCAAAGCTCTATCATCCTTCATGCACGGACAGGGAATGACCAGACAATCAATCTCAAGTCATTCATCTCTCTGTTATGACACAAATGGCTTTTCAATCCCATTACTCACAAGTGCTTTATAGACTTACTCCACGTCTGAGCTACATCTCCATATGAAAAAGTAATTGCCTCCCGATCTCTGGGAAAGGCAGATTTCCCAGATGATGCAGAAAAACCTTTTGGTCAGGCAATCAGATGTGGTTAGATCTTCCTCTGTGGGGAAGAATTGCTATTTAATTTTAAGAGAGAGATAATTTGACCGAGTTAAACATGAATCAAGATTCCTACTTGTCTGGCACAAACCATTCTTAAGCTATACAGCAGGCAGGAAACTTGTGTCTTTTGTGGACATAAATTTTCTTCCTGTTTGTAAGTCTCTCCAGATGCTCTGTTTTGATTAAATGAGGATTGGATCCTTATAAATTACCCAGATTTCTAGTGGAAAGGAAGATGTTGGGAATAAATTGGTTATTTTACCTATCCTCTGGAGCCCTGGGCAAAGTGAGGGAAGAGGGGACATTGAGACTTATATGAATTTGCCCTGAATGAATGAATTGCCTGAATTTGCAATCCTGGGTCCTCATGTCAAACATGGGAAAAAAAAAAAAAGAAAGACTATTTATGTAAATAACCTATCAAAGCCCATCTTTGTTTTCTGTTCCTATTGAGTTGAAAAGGACTGGAAGGTGCTTTCCATTGCTAAGATCCCCAGTCCAGCCCTTGTGTAATTAAAGGAGAATTTCTAATTTTTCCAAGCAGCTGATGGGAACAGCTGGCCTGTGCCATTAAACTGACTTCAAAGTCCTGCATAGACACATTCACCTTTGGCATCTCCACATGAGGATGGTTCCTCCCTTCTCAGAGGAAATGCAGTGACTTAGTAACCCTGGAAGGACAGCCATTAGGCCCTTCAGGAAATGAGTGAACCCAGGTCCGGTTAGATGCTGTGCTGATCAGGTACATATCGCTAAGTTCCATATGCAAATGAACAGCAGGCTCCAAGGCCACAGGAGAGGTGTTCTTTGGTTACAGCCTTCTGCTGTCCAGGTCAGAGCTGGTTTTGTAGCTTCACTGATTCTGTGCGGCTTATTTTGTGTGCATGCTAAGTCACCTCAATCATGACTGACTCTGTGACCCTACAGACTGTAGCCCACCAATCTCCTCTGCCCATAGGATTTCCCAGGCAAGAATACTGGAGTGGGTTGCCATTTCCTTCTCCAGGGGATCTTCCTGACCCAGGAATCGAACTCTCGTCTCCTGCATTGGCTGGCAGTTTCTTTATCATTGAACCACCTGGGAAGTCCCAGACATGGATTTTGGAGTCAAATTAGAGAAGGAAGCAAGCCTCAGTTTTGCTGCTAACTGACTATGTCATGTTGATAAATAACTTTCAGTTCAGTTCAGTTGCTCAGTCGTGTCCGACTCTTTGAGACCCCATGAATTGCAGCACGCCAGGCTTCCCTGTCCATCACCAACTCCCGGAGTTCACTCAGATTCACGTCCATCGAGTCCGTGATGCCATCCAGCCATCTCATCCTCTGTCGGCCCCTTCTCCTCCTGCCCCCAACCCCTCCCAGCATCAGAGTCTTTTCCAGTGTGTCAACTCTTTGCATGAGGTGGCCAAAGTACTGGAGTTTCAGCTTTAGCATCATTCCTTCCAAAGAAATCCCAGGGTTGATCTCCTTCAGAATGGACTGGTTGGATCTCCTTGCAGTCCAAGGGACTCTCAAGAGTCTTCTCCAACACCATAGTTCAAAAGCATCAATTCTTCAGCGCTCAGCCTTCTTCACAGTCCAACTCTCACATCCATACATGACCACAGGAAAAACCATAGCCTTGACTAGACGGACCTTTGTTGACAAAGTAATGTCTCTGCTTTTGAATATGCTGTCTAGGTTGCTCATAACTTTTCTTCCAAGGAGTAAGCGTCTTTTAATTTCATGCCTGCAATCACCATCTGCAGTGATTTTGGAGCCCAAAAAAATAAAGTCTGACACTGTTTCCACAGTTTCCCCATCTATTTTCCATGAAGTGATGGGACTGGATGCCATGATCTTCGTTTTCTGAACGTTGAGGTTTAAGCCAACTTTTTCACTCTCCTCTTTCACTTTCATCAAGAAGCTTTTTAGTTCCTCTTCACTTTCTGCCATAAGGGTGGTGTCATCTGCATATCTGAGGTTATTGATATTTCTCCTGGCAATCTTGATTCCAGCTTGTGTTTCTTCCAGTCCAGCATTTCTCATGATGTACTCTGCATATAAGTTAAATAAGCAGGGTGATAATATACAGCCTTGACGCACTCCTTTTCCTATTTGGAACCAGTCTGTTGGACCCTAAAAATGGTTATCTTTTTTTTTCTCTCTCTTTCTCGCTCTCTTTTTTGGCTGTACCACTCAGAATGAGGAACTTCCCTGACCAGGGATTGAACTTGAGCCCCCCACAATGGAAGTGTGGAGTCTTAACCACTGGTCCCTTAGGGAAGTCCTGGGGCCTAAAAAGGGGTCATAGTACCTGTTCTCATAGGATGGTTGTAGGACTGATTTGAAACCATGTGTGCTGAGTGCTCAGTACAATATTTGGTTAGAGATACACTCAATAAAGGGTAGGTGTTATTACGTTTTAGATTTTTGAATTGCTCCTGCAGGAACCTCCACCGTTTGCTGATGAGATGCCTGTTCCTCTCTGATTGGACAGAGTCTGACACTTGCTCATCTGCATCCTCTCATTCAGTGGGGAGGGCCTAACTCCTGCATGGTGAGCCTGAGTGACAATACTGAACTGATCCCTGACAGAGAGTACATATTCCTGAGCAAACAGTCCCTGCTCAGTAGAGGACATCTCATTTAGCTTCTAATGATTCCAACTAATTTATCACTCTTGTTAGATTAAAATAAAATCTCAGTTTTATTGTTTGGCTCTATAGAGTGTGTATAGGGGCGTAAGATAAAGCCACTGTAAATATCTGTTTAAAGCTCAGGCAATTAACCAAACCAAATAGCAATTTTGACTTTAAGGCTATTTTGATTCCTTCCAAATAGTCATGAAAACACTGAGAAAAGGGCAACAAATAAAAGGTCAACTCACAAAGTCTCTAGGCTGTGGAGCCCATCAAAGCATTTCTTTCCCAGGGAGTGGATTCTATTGTTATGGAGATGTCTGCAGGAGAACATTACAGACAGTCAGGAGGGCGCATTGCACATGGAAAGTGAGGCAAAACGTTTTGATTGCTGAAATCCAAAAACACTTACTCTAGAGAATGCACTAATTATATGTAAGAGATGCTTTGTTTAACATTTCTGTTCGCTTGCTTTAAAGGCTTTATGCCCCATTCACTCTTACCAGAGATGACTCTATACCACAGAATTTAACAGTCACAGTTTTACCTTTTGGGTTTGAGATATCATGGAGTGAATAATAATTGTGGGATTAGCAACAAGGCTGGTAAAAGTAAATTCAGGTTGCTCAGTGTGGTTTGGAATACAGAATGTTAAATAGAGATTCTGACCAACATCGACAAATGGAGGGTGGAGAGGAGGCGGTCTGAGGTGTGTGCAGTTTCCACCAAAGCTGATGGCTTATCGTCGCTGCTTTGCCAGGGTGGGGCCACAGGTTAATAGGAAACAACAATTTCAGCCACAGAGAATGGGGATCAGATTTTTTGACTGCCCAAGGAGATTAGTTATCTTGTTGTAGAATAAATGTGTCTGATTATCATCTTTGGCTCAATGATAAGTCGGTTACGTCAGGGCCAGTGAGAACAGCTGTGTGCATAACTGAAAACTGGACCAAGTTCCAGGGGGATTTTTGGGAAATGGGCTTAAGGGGGCTGGGGGGAGAGAAGAGCTGAATCTCTGTAAATTCATTCCCTCTAGTGGAAGGAAACATTAAAGCACCTACCCAGCTTCTGGTGGAACAGAAGCGTCATCTTTGTATATGAACTACTTCAGGATAGAAATTTGTTAACGTCACCCCACATGTCCGATCCTTTCAGACAAAGGTTGCTATTCTAATAAATATATGCTGGTATCATGTGAGATCTATGTGGCACTTATTGAGGATCTTTTACAGGCAACACATGACGGGAACCTCAAAAGATGGATGAGATGCTGGCCAGCCCTCAAAGGAGTACACACCGCAGGGCAAGAGACGGCCCTATCAACAAGCAAAGTGCAATGACTGAAGCCCGCGGTGGGCTGGGGGCAGGAATGCAGCTAAGGCAGAAACAGTGCATCAGGCGCTTTTCTTGAAGCAAGCTAATTCTCGAGACTTTCAAGCAGCTCCTGTTGTCCTCTGTCAGCACTGACTGTATTATATACGTGGGGCATATTGCTGCCCTCTTGAACCGTTTATTTTTCCTACTATTACTTGAGATCGTTTTAGTTTACTTAAAATAATGAAATCTAGACCTCAAAGGGAAAAAGCTTTACAAATGCATAACTTGTTGTTAAGGGTTTGTCCCTTGCTTCTGTTACCTTGGAAGGGGTTCAAGAGGTACTTATTAAACAATAAGAAGGGCATATTTCAATTTGACATGCATTACAAATTAGTATCAGAAATAAGGGATTTTTATTACCTTTGGTCATGGGACTAACTATACAGTGTGGTGATTACTCGTGTAATATACAATAGTTTCCCTGAGAGGTCATATTTTGTTATTTCTGAATGCCTAGCAGTGCTTAGCAGTTACCAGGTGCTCAATAAGTGTTTAATTCTTTTGCACGATTAGAACATTTCTGAGTTATTTTACGGGGTTTTCCTCCCTTAAAATGTCCCTCTTCAAAGTCTGAAGGGCTATCATTCTAAGGTCAAGGTCCCACAGAGAATTACAAGATCTTAGTGAATTTAGAAACTGTTGGGGGAGGTGGGGAATCAATAAAACTTACAGAACCACCAAGCTGGAGAGGTTTCCAAAGGCATAGTCTGGTATGTGGTGTATTTTGTTCAGGGCCAAGGTCATGGCCTGCAGTGCTGATAAGCTTCTGAAAGCCTGGACCGGGATCTCCGTCAGCGCGTTGTCATCCAGCCATAGGTGCCTCAGGGAATGCAAGCCGTTGAAGCAGCTGGGGGGCACGGAGCTGATGCGGTTGGCATCCAGACGCCTGGGGAAGAAAGCGAGAAAGAGTGGAAAGCAGAGAGCAGAGCGCAGGCAGAAGACAGGCTCTGCAGGAGAAAGTCCACACGCCGGATCAACAAGAGTGAGGCGGGGCTGGGGCTGCAGGAGCCCAACATCTGGGGTGTCTGCCTCCTGGTAGCCTCTGCTCCGGGTGCGAGCAGGACCGCTGCTGTGAGATCCCACATGGCTGTGAGTCTCTTCCAGGTTTGGGAGGACTATGATTTCCGGCAAGGAGGTGGCCTCCCCTGGGCTGTAGTGTTTCAGCTTTAGCTTTCCTCTTTGACACCAGGAGAAAAGAAAACCCCTCTGCTCCTTCCCACATCAACCAAGTCAGACAAATACTGTTGCCTTCCTGGACTATTTTGAAGACACAAAACATACTTATTTTGGTTCACTGAGCTGTGGGAAAAGATTATTTCAGCATTTGAAAAGGACTGAGTAATTTTTACAAGGCTAGGTCAGGGAGATTCCCTGGAGGAGGGCATGGCAACCCACTGCAGTATTCTTGCCTGGAGAATCCCATGGACAGAGGAATCTGGCGGGATGCGGTCTATGGGGTCGCAGAGTCGCATACAACTCAAGTGACTTAGCACGCATCCATGAGTAACTTTTACAAGACTGTTAGAGATATGCTTCAGGGAGGGGTAGGCACCCCTCGCCCCTTAGTACTCTGCTGCAAAGCCTAAAACAAGCAGGCTTTCTTGTTCATCCTAACCAATGGCATTGAGCAGATGTTTACTTTCCTTGACATTTTAAATGAATAGTAAAATTAATAGCGTTCCCAGTTTTTGCTTGCTTTTTCTACACATCACTTTTTTTTTTTAATGGGGAAATCCATCTAAAAATAGGTCTAGTTAATAAGCTGCTGCAGCTTCAGAGCCAGTAGAGGGAGTGCAATACATTTATTTTACCCTAATCCAGCCTAGAAGTGGCTGTAACAGCAGTGCCTTAACTTTTCTTATTGAAGTGACCAGACAGACACAGATTGAGGTTTTCTGTAAAGTGCATGAAACACAGGACCCTTGACATTCAGTTATGCATCCACCAGCCCTCACTTTTTTTTTTCCAATCTGTTCTTAAGACTCACACATTAATTTGCATTTTCAAAGCTAGGATTTAAAAAAGAAGAGTTGCATTTTAAGCAGTGCATGTATTAGGAAGGATTAGAACATCACGAGTGGATTTTGAAAAATGTTTTAGGAAGCATTTAAGACTAAACAGATGCAGGAAGCACTCGAGGATCACGAAATAATCCCCTGCAGACCAAATTTAAACAGCTTAGAAGCAGCATTCTCTGTGGTAGGGAGCGCCTCTCCACGAAAAGTGGCTTCCCCACTTTCGGTCACACATGTCATTCCACTCCTGTTCTGGCCCCTGCTTCTCCTGACTGAAGGGAGAAGGCATGCCCTCCAGGCCTCAACCCAAGCTTTTAAATTTAATTTTTTAATTGGAGGAAAATTGCTTTCCAGTGTTGTGTTGGTTCCTGCCATACCACAATGCAAATCAGCTGTAATTATACCTATAGTACCTCCTTCTTGAGCCTCCACCCCCCCCCCCCCCAGGTCAAGTTTTGATGCTGAAATAAGGTCACTTGGAACAAACAAGTCTGATGCCACAGTCCACTCACAATCAAATTTCCAGGAGAATAGCTATCACTGTAGGTAGCAGACTCGCACTTCCAGATATCTCGAGGTGCTGTCTACAAACAGAACAGGAAACGTTCAGGCAAACCCAACATGGTCCCTTTCCCTCAGTCCAGCAACAACATGCTCGGCCCATGTTTAAATAAGGTTCACTTTCATCAGAGCATGAGGAGGTGCTTGTTTTTGTTTGACTAGGAGTAAAGCACATATGTAAACTCTCCTTAATGACTGCACTGATTAAAGCATGAAGACGTTATTTAAATACTATGAATTTCCGAGTTTTTGTTGACATATTGTCTGATGATTGCCAGTGGCTTATGCGGTGAAACTACAAGTGGCTTCTAAGTCCTGAAAAGGACTGACCTTCAAGTTCATTGCAAAGGGCGAGCATGTACAGAAAAGGCTCTCTCTGCATTGAGTCATGGGCTTGTCTTTTTCAATATTTAAGTTACTACTAAAGTTTCTGCAGGATCTCAAGTGATTCTGGCATCAGTTCCCAAAGTTAAAAAGCCCATTTCTCAGGATAAATGTCTTTTACGAATCACTTCTCCCCCCAGTAAAAAGGATGTAATCTGGTTTTCACACCATAATCTTAGAGCAATGTACTATTTGAAACGAAATGAGTAGGACCGGGCAATTGTCCACATTCCGAATTCTAACACACCCAGATCTGTTACTTGGCATCCTGAGTGTGGCACTAAATGTTTCTCTGTCTCAGCAGTTTCTTCATCTAAGAAGCTCCCCATAAATATACTCCTTCTCATTGTAGTGTTTTGAAGTCCATGTCCATCTGGCTGCAGTGGTCCAAATCTATTTCAGAGAGTGGTATATTATTCATGCTCAGAGGTAGTAACCGATTTAATCTTAACAGAAGATCTCAAGACAAATCTGAGTGTGAAATTCATTATTCAGCCACTTGTACAGGTGGTTCTTACAGAACAAGGTTAAGACTGTGGACAAAGCAGGGCAGGGCACAAGTTGTGCCTATTCAGTGAGTAAACAAAGAGCTCATATTATGTCACCCTGGTCTTTAGAGGCAGCTGGACATTGTCCATTCACATACTTGAAAAATGCAATACTGAAGTCCTAGAGTTTAAGGAAAACACCACCACGCGGTACATGAAAACACATGTTGAAATGTCAGGAGCAGCAAAAACAACTATGTATGTAACTCCGCTTTTTAAGGCTTTCTTTGTCATCATTCCTATTTCCTGCAAGTCACAAGGGATGTGTGTGTATGAGTGTTCAGTCATCTCAGAATCTGAAAAAGTGAAGAAATTTGGGATGAGAAATTTTGAGTCCAAGTCAAATAACAGCTATATGACCATGACCAAGGCAACAGACCTCAGCTTTCACATCCATAAACTGGGGGTAGCCGCTCTATTTAACGGATGGCTTTACGATCAAAGAAAATAATACAACGAGACTTTGTAAACCATAAAGCCCCTTAATGACTTTACATTATTATTGCTTGAAGTGGGTTAACAGTTGGTGTTTTTGTGCTTTGACATAGAAACCAGTCAGAAAAAAAGAAGCAACTCACAGTTTCCCTTAGTCAAACACTGGCTACTTGAGTGTCAGCTGTCAGTAAATTTCAGTTCTGAGACATGCAGACAACTCTTTCATCCCTTGTAACAGAAGCAATGAAGTGGTGTCTGCAAACAGACTTAACAGAAGTCACGTAATTATCACTACGTGTGTGTGTGTGTGTCAGTATCACAAAGGGCAAATAGTTTTGTTCCTGTTACATTACTGAATAGTACATCTTCACTCTGAAGGCAAAGGAGAAGTGATGACATATGGCAGATGGCACATTGCCAGAGAAAGTTTCTAGCAATGATCTTGGCATTGAAATATCCATTGATAATATGGCAGAGGCAGCATAAAGCCTGCAAGCAGGTGTAGCAAAATAAAACACTTTAACATGGCCCCATCTTCTTTCCGACAAACAAACCTCTTAATTATGATCTTGAAATGCAGTATGAGACGTATGGAGAGAGTACCATGGAAACTTACATCACCATAGGTAAAATAGATAGCCACTGGGAATTTGCTGAGGGGTGGGTTGGGGCGGGAGATGGGAGGGAGGTTCAAAAGGGAGGGGAATATGTATACCTATGGCTGAATCACGTTGAGGTTTGACAGAAAAGAGCAAAATTCTGTAAAGCAATTATCCTTCAATTAAAAAATAAATAAAACAAACAGAAAAGAAAAGTAATGACTATATGGGAAATGACATGCATTGTATGCACCATTTGTTATAACTTACAGAAAATGATAGATAAAATAACACTTCACTGTACTTCTTAAAGTCGCATGGAACCACCTACATAAGGAATGTATGGGAAACTGGAAAGTCCACTGAATTAGGAGAAATAAGACACAGATTTAACTCAGATTGTCACTTAATAATTCTCAGATCAGGGAGCATCCTGATTAATTTCTCTGAGGGTCAATTTCCATTTCTGTAAAGCAGTATCATAACAGGTCACAAAATTATTATGGGAATTAAATGAGAAAAATGTATGTGGAAGGATTTTGTAAGAGGTAAATCACTTTACAAATGATAGGCTTTTTATGCGAGAAAAAGTTTCTCATTTAGGAAATGGCATCATTCCCCGCTTTCCCGGTTTCTTTTATTTTTTTTTTCTGAAGGCCTTAATCATTTGTAATGTCAAATATCTCTATAGTAGATTGCCTTTTTTTTTTTTTTTGTCATGTGAACCGGCAGGATGGCTGATTTTCCACTCACTGTACATCCTTAAAGTGCATGTTTTGATTGGTGTTATAGGAAGGCTTCCCTCACAGAGAAAAGAAGATACACAAATCTTTTGTGTTACTCTAGCAAAGGTCCAAAAAGGCCTCAAAGGCTAAAGTGGCTGAGGAGAAAGAAGATATCATCTGATGCCAGAACACAATTTTTATTAAGTATGAGCTTTTGCAATGTCACTTAGAGGACCACAACCGATGAGAAATGGATCTGTTCTGACTTTGGGTGTATGTTGAAACAACTTCTTCTCCGGGGAAGGACTGGAGGGCGGGGGCTCCACAGATGCCTACAAGGGTTTTATTGGACTAACTGCTGGGCCCAGGGGGCTGTTTCTCACGGCCCTGGGTCATGTCTTCTCATCACTGGCACCTGCTCAGGACCATCCACTTCAGCCTGATGGTCTTCAGTAACTTTGAATATCCAAGGTAAGCATTTGGAGTCGGGATAACTTCAGTCCCAGGAAGTTTCTGGGTTACTTCCCTGTGAGAAATGTCTTGCCAACACCTCCACCCCCCTCAAGCATTCTTTAAGATCTGTGTAAAAATATTCCTCTGGGGTGGGTGTGTCGTGCTGCCTGCAGAAGACTAGACACACTAATAATGGGTGTGTTGTGGGAAGGTCACGCTGGTAGCTGGGTGCAGGAGGAGCTGGGGGACAGGAAGTGACCAAAGTGGTTGTAGTCATCGGGGTGAGAAAGGATGCGTGCTAGAAAGAAGTGTGTAAAGGTGGAGGAAGGCCTGGGATGAAGGACATTAACTAAATAAGTAACCTGGCCAAACAGGGTGACTTGGTAGATATGACCAGAAAGTAAGGCACGGAAGCTATGGTGGCTCAGTGTTCCGGGCAGCTGGGCAGACGGAACTGTGCAGGGGTGAGTGTTAGCCAGTGTTAAATAAATGAAAGACGAAACAGATCTGCATGTTCACTGTGAATACAGTTCTGCAATATCAATGTAGCCTATGTGAGGTAATGGGCAAGAAAAAAAAATCAATGTTTAATGTCAGGAAAAAGCAAAAAAAAAAGTTATTTTCTTACCTGCTCTCTGAAGTTCTTCTCTATAGCTTCCATGCAAAAAAGCTTGCTTTTGCAATTTTTCTCTTTTAAAAGGAACATGCTGTTAATCTGTTCCACACTCTTGAAAGGAATTTTTGCTTTATAGATGGCATTATGATAGAGATTAGTGAGTTGATGAGGTCACTCCAGCTACTGTTTCTCTAGAAAATAGACCTTTACATGTATCTTGTATATGCTACCTTGCCCGGTGTATAACACAAACTTATATCTTTGAGAATATCTTTGATAAGCCATTAACTACAAGGAAGAAAGCGTTAGTCAAAAGATAAGCCATTGATCTTGGCTAATTCTCATCTGAGATGACTGTAATATTGTCAATTATTAACATGGATGACTCGAGGGGAAAAAGGGCAAAGGTGTGAAGAATGTTGCAGCTGCAGCTTTAATACAGTTTATGGGGACTCTTCCAATAAACAGACCTATGAAGCATAGCATTTGACATAGCTGTTTTATAGTTGGACGAGCATTTCTCTTCTTTTAAATAAATGATCAACTCTCTTGTACATTTTGTGAGGAGACCACTTTGAACAATTCCTGGGAGTCAAACTAGCACAGTGATTTAGTTCATTTATAACATTTTAAGAAATGGGAGCAGTTTCAATGATTATCCTACTTTTGCTACTAAATGAAAAGCGTGTAGTTCTAAGCTTGTATATGATACAATTTGACGAAATCCCTCAAGTCTTTGTTACGGTGAAATTTTACTGCTTAGAAATCGGTCATTGGAATCGAATTTGCCAGATCATTTTGATAATAATACTATCAAGATAGAATTTTATCCACATGAACTCTTATAGATTGTATTGATTTATGTGAATCTTCGTAATCAAATGAGTCACTTTTTGTTATTGTTTTTTTAAATTTATGAAGTTATGACAGTGTGGAATTCAACTTTCTAGTGAAATTTACCATCTATAACCTAGGAAGATACTAAGCATATGAATTCACATGAATACCATGATTGCTTACATGGGGATTTCTGCTTCTATCTTTCTATTGTCCATCTTATTTACTGATAAACTTAATGTAAACCAGGAAGAAAAATTATTGCTTTAGACTTACCTCTGAAAAGGTAAAAAGGTTTTTTCCATCTCTGCAACTTGGGGAGAGAGAAGGTGTACAGGTTTATGGAGGTATAATAATTTAGAGACGAGTCAGGTGACTCGTCTCTAAAGTGAATGAGACAAGTGATCTCACCCCGGATGAAGTGTCTAACAGAATCAAGCTTCTGTCTCTCTGGTATCATTGGGAAGTACAAGATTCCAATGAGAAACATATTTTAAAGTCAATTTACACGAAGCTGCTCAGTTTCTCCAGGGAAGGTGATGGCACCCCACTCCAGTACTCTTGCAGCAGCAGCTCAGTTTCTCAGAGGTTACCACTGCTGTGAATTTTTTAACAGGAAGATGACCCAGAACGAAAGCACCATGAGTATTAACTTCTTTCGTTTCACTTTTCTCCATAGAAAACCAAGACCTCCTTTTTGTCAGGGGCATCATTAGTCTCCCAGCTATCAGCAGAGTCTGAAATCTGGGGGTCATCTTCACATCTCCCATTGCTTTCCAGACAATCATTCTTCAAGGTTTCTCCATTTATCTTCATCTCCAAGATTGTTCACTTCCACTGCCTAGTAAAGTGTCTTATCGCTTCACACCTGCGTTATGCAATAGCCTCTAGCTGGTCCTTTTGCCTTTGATCTCTTATCTCTTTGATTAATCCTGAAGGCTGCTGCCAGATGAGTCTCCCTAAAATGGGGCTCTTCCCTGTTTTAGGAACCCACAGCTCTTCCACATTGCCATTCCTTTCAAATCCCAATTTTTTGTTCTGATATTCAGAGAGTATCCACATTATCTAGCCCAAGTTTTTTCTTATTTCTGTGTCCCATTCAAGCCCTTCCTCAGCTCCGTCCTTATTTATTTTTGGCTGTGCTGGCTCTCATTGCTGTGCGGGCTTCCCTTTGGTTGAGGAGAGTGGTGCCTTCTCCCGTTGTGGAGCATGGGCTCCAGGGCATGTGCGCTGTGGTCGTTTCAGCACGTGAGCTCAATGGTTGCGGTTCTGGGCTCAAGAGCGCAGGCTCGGCAGTTGTGGAGCACGGGTTAGTTGCTCGGCAGTACGTCGGATCCTCCTGGACCAGGGACTGAACTCATGTCTCCTGCGTTGGCAGGTGGATTCTTCACCACTGAGCCACCAGGGAAGCTCCCCACAGTGCTTCTGAGCCTTGTCTTTAGAAACAACTTCTACTCCCACCTATCCAAATCTCCCCAACCTGAGAATTTTATTACTCTTCTCTGAACCCTTCTCTTGAAGTAGGGAGTTCTTGCAGTGGGGTTAAAACAACGGAAACGCTCAATCTTGTAGATCAAGTTCTAAACCCTTCAAGGAAACAGTGGAATGTACAGCTCGGGAAGGGCAGCAGGAAAACCAGAGTACAGAGGTATGAGTTGGGAGCCAGGGAGACCAGTGAGTGCAGGCCACAGCCAAAGTGGGGAATCAGCTGAGCCTGAGCAGCTGTTTAGAACATCACTTAGAGTTTGAGGTGTTGGCTCAGTTCAGCAAATATTTCGTGGGGACTTCCTTTGCAGGTACAGTATGTGGTGCTGGAGATCTGGCAATAAAGCGGGCAGACATGTTGTAGTCTTTATGGAGCATACTTTCTAAAGAGTAGTCAATCAAATCACTACAATAAAGTATTAGGTAACAGGAAATGCATGGTAGAAGGACCTAACTTAAATTTCACTTTTCTTTGAGAGCCAGGTCTGGATTTCAAACTGCCTGTGTGACATCTCCGAGTTGTTCCTCTTCAGATAAGACATCTGGTCTTGAAAATGTTCGAGACCAAACTCATCTCCTCAAATATAGTCCTCTACTAGCATTTCTTATCTCAGTGATAAGCTTCATTAAGCACGTGATTACAGAAATCAGACAGTTAGGAAACATCTTCTACATCTCTTTCTCCTTCATTCTTCATAGTCAATTCATTAGCAAATACTGGTAATGTTCTCTAAAATTTTCTCAAATCCACTTCCCTTTTTTCATCTTTACTGCCCCCATCCTGACAAACTTCTCCTTTCTCTCTTAGACTATTTCATTAACACAGATCCAATCATGCCCTTTCTGGCTCAAAATCTTCCAGTGGATTCTCATTGCTTTTATAATAAAGTCTAAAATCCACGACATGTCCCAGTGTGCTTTCAAGGGGTCTGGACCCCACCTGCCTCACCAGGCTCTGGTTGCACTTCTGCCTTGCTGTTTCAGCTTCAACCATGCTAATCTTGTCTCTGATTCTCAATGGACCAGTTCCCCTCTCCCCACACCCGCACTACAAAGTTTTGCACACGTTGTTCCCTTTGCTGGAAAGTTCTTCCCTCTTGTCTTTGTCTAATCAACTTTACCCTTTGCAGTAAGGACAAGTTTCTCTTTCTCACCTATGGTTTCCTTCATCAGGAAAGTGGAGACAAGTTCCACCTCCCAAGTAATGAGGGAACGGACAACCAAATGCTCAGGAAAATACTGAAAAAGCTCTGACTGGCCCACACATGAATCAATATTGTTCTCTTCCCGTCATCAATTTATGGATTTCTTTCCTGAACCTCCACAGCCACATGCCTAAGCGACTATGTGTTCCCATCAGGCTCCTTTCCCTCTTGTTAGCACATTTTATCATGTGCTCATTCTCTGCAGGGGATTCTCTTAGGAAGACAGGACAGAATAGTGATAAAATAGTAAGACTTTCGAGGTAGAAAGGCCAGAGGTCTTATCCCATACTCCCCTGTAGCCTGACTCCGTTAAAAGACAAATGACCTTCGGGAGGCTCAGTAACACCTCTGAGCTTTCTCCTCCCTCATCACTAAGGAGGGGGTGACCTCAGATCCTGTCTCATGAGGTTGATTTTAGGGTGAAGTGAGATGATGCAGGTAAGAATTTGAATAAATATGGACAGCTTTTGAGCACTTCTGGTTCTATCTTTGTCTTGTTCCTAAACTTTACTGCTTCTTATGTGCCTTTTCACAATTCATCCAGCCCCCATTATTCCAGAAAAGGGGACACTCCGCCCCATTCACAGTGTGCCTTCCCAGAGTCGGCATCCTTTTAGCTTCTCGCTAGTCCAACCTACTTTTCAAAGCTAAACTTTATGTGACACCACGAGATGAAAGAGCTGATTTTACTTCTCATTCCATAACATCTATGTTCTCTTTTAGTTATTTACCTGTCTGATATGATTGTCAAATCTGTGCCTTATAGAACTGGTAGATAACCTGTAATAGCAGTTAACATAGTATTTCACACCTCGGGTCTTGCTTAAAGTGCTCACATTTTGCTTTTGATTTTCATCTGATTCTGAGGCTCCAATTTGAGCTCCCTCTTTCTGTGGAAAAGGGCTTTGCCTTTGAAAATAATTTTCTCCTAATGTTTGTTTTTCTTGACTTCATGGCATGTGGGATCCTAGTTCCCCCAACCAGGGCTTGAACCTGCACCCTTGCCTTGAAAGCATGAGGTCTTAATCACTGTACAACCAGGGCAGTCCCCTCTCCCAGTTTTTAAATGGGAGGAGGGGGACAAGGCAAAACCCTTTCTCCTCAGAACAATTCACTGGGTGCTGGTTTGCATGTGGTGTGTGAAATGAACTCCAGATAGCTCAACAGTCAAAAGTCAGTCTCCAGAACTTCCCAGTGCTCCTCCATCCCAAGACAGACCTAATGTACTGGCCTTGTGAAAAATGAAACCAAGACCATGGGGGATTTTAATTATGTAAGCTTAAAATTTCTTTCTGGACACTATTTTAGTGGAAGGAATAATGTCACTAATACTAAAACCATTGCTTTTTTTTTAATTTAACCCTTTTGATCTTTTAATCTTATCCCCTTGGTTACCTCCCTTTGCTTTCTTTTCATCTGTTTACACCCCGCTGTCTTCTGTTACTTCCTTTATCCTCAGGCTGAAACCCAAGAGGCTCCTGGCTGTTGACTGGGGGATCTGCTGCTGCTTCTAGGCTTGCCTTCCTTTCTGCTCAGCACTGT
Organism: Budorcas taxicolor; assembly: GCF_023091745.1. Classification (NCBI taxonomy): domain Eukaryota; kingdom Metazoa; phylum Chordata; class Mammalia; order Artiodactyla; family Bovidae; genus Budorcas; species Budorcas taxicolor. Next base: position 46,284,031 of record NC_068914.1, on the reverse strand, counting down.
GAGCCCTGCCTCTTCTTCCTCACCTCCTCCTCTTGCTGCTGACTCTCTTTTTGGATTCTTAGTAGCAAAACCCTACTCTGAAGAGTCAAGGGGAAGTTAGTGATGTTTCACAGGGTTCAAGGAGGAGGGTGTCTATAGCCCTTAAGGCGCTGTCACAGTGAGATGCTCAGGCAGCTCATATTCCAGCAAGAGTTAGATACTCTTCTCAGGTCTTAAAATAATGTCTGTACTCTAAAGATGATTATCAGCTAATTGGAGAGTAGAGACAATATTAAAGACATGTTTAATTCTCCTTTCATTTTCTATTTATCAGCTCATGATTTTTACAATTGTGCATTTTCCACAATTAGTTTCGCTATTGCAGAGTTGGCATGAAAATCAACATATATTAAATAGTATAGTACTTAATACTATTTAATATTAGCCAGACAGACATGAATATGTCATTGTCTTTGATCACCCTGAACTTCCACTAATGACAGGGAGATGCTCAAATATCATTAATGGCTGTCAGTCAATGAAGCAATGATTTTCTGTTTTTTCAGTGATCTCTTTCTTAACAATATATGTGAGGACGTGGGAGGGTTAAGTTTTGAGATTCCATCAAATCACTGTAATCTGATCCTAGTCCTCCAGTAACTATAATGCCAAAGGTTTCTTGGTGAAATCCAGTTCACTGTGAATTCTGATTACATTTCCTATTTCTTTCCAAAAAAACAGAAAGGAAATTAAGTTATATTTGATTACATTACAAAAAAGTCCAACTGGTGTCTGGGCAGTTACTGCCATGTCAGAAAGCTAGTGTACAAGGTACGTATTATACAGAGGCAGGCTCCGGGCTGCTGGGCTCGGGTACATGGACTTGCCCTCTTACTCTTTAGCTGAACAGTTTGTAAGCATCAGGAGAGCTCAAAGAACACAAACGTACCTATGTGTTCTCATTGTGAACAAGGCAAACTATTTGTTGTTTACATGGAACCAGTGAAAATCACATCCCTTGAAACATGAGTACAATTTGTTTCTTCCTCGCAGTAGATTACCAGTTTCCACGTATATCAAGTTTCTTAAGTTCGTTCAGTGAAGCCAAGTCTACATGGGAGGTGCTGATGCTGCTGTTCTATGGGTACATTTGAGAGCAGGGTAATACGCATGTGGCCTCCTCACTTCATCTACCCCAGGCTGTCAGTAGGACTAAATAGGGAGATTGAGCTATCTCAAATAAGCACAAACAAGCCAACTTTGTGAATGAAAGGCTCTTGACTTTCATTTCACATTAGTTCATGTGTGCGTGCATGCTTAGCCACTTCAGTGGTGTCTGACTCCTTGTGACCCCATGGACTGTAGCCCTCCAGGCTTCTCTGTCCATGGGATTCTCCAGGCAAGAGTACTGGAGTGGGTTGCCATGCCCTCCTCCAGGGGAATCTTTGTGACCTGAAGATTGAAGTCTCTTATGTCTCCTGCACTGGCCAGTGGGTTCTTTACCACTAGCGCCACCTGGAAAGCCCTATATTAGTTCCTGTGTGCTATGTGTGTAACTGCGTGTGTGCGAGTGCTAAGTTGCTTTATTCACATCTGATTCTGTGCAAACCTATGGACTGCAGCTCTCCAGACTCCTCTGTCCATGGGATTCTCCAGGCAAGAATACTGGAGTGGGTTGCCATACCCTTCTCCATGGGATCTTCCTGATCCAGGGACCAAACCCATGTCTCTTATGTCTACCTGAATTGGCAGGAGGGTTCTTTACTGGAATGCAAAATATGGGCTTTGTTATTATTTCACATTTGAAAAGAGTTCAGGAGGATATTTGCAAATCATCTCAGGACACTCATTTTCCCCAATACTCACTTAAGAACCACTTGACTATATCATTAAACCGGTTAGAAATCACTAATGTTTGGGTCTCCTACAGAGGTTCTGATTTTAATTGGTCTGGGGTGAGCCCTAGGCTCTCAGACTCTCCAGATAATTCTTCACTGCAGCTAAAATCAACAATTCACTTCAGAAGTTTCAAAGCCAGGAATGCACAGGGGTGATGCATTCCCAGCCCCTGGGAAGCGCAGAGTGCTTCTTCGAGAGTGAATGAATAACAAGGAAAATAATAAAGTGGAGAAAAATAGAGTGAATTCAAGAGAGAGAGAAAAGGAACTATTAGAAAAAGGGTGAGCAGGACTTCCCTGGTGGTCCTGTGGCTAAGACTCCATGCTCCAGTGCAGAGGTGCTGGGTTCAATCTCTGGTCAGGGAACTAGATCCCACATGCTGCAACAAAGAGTTCGACTGCCACAGTGAAGATCGGGGCCAAATAAATAAATAGTTTTAAAAACGTGTAAGTGGAGGTCTAAGGGTTGACGGTAGTCCAAGAAAAGCTAGACAGGTAGCTGAATGGAAGCCTGCCAGGTGTCGTGGATGAGCTAATGTAGCATGGAGGCTGATGTATGCATGGCAGACGAATGGCCAGTGGACAAGGAATGCATGTTTGTAATGACCATTTGATGCGAACCGTTTCTGTTTTCTCCTGCTTGAAAGAAGCAGGAGAAATATTATTAAAACACCAACAAAATTCTGTAAAGCAATTATCCTTCAATTAAAAAATAAATAAAATTTAAAAACAACAACAACAAAAGAACATCTTGCATCTGGGATAATAGTAAAACTTTAAAACAGCTCATAGTAGCCCAAATCTCCCAAGTGGGTAAGGGACGCCTTTGGTTGGTTCAGTATTGTGTCTGTGTGGCTGGTGGTTAAAGTTCATAATGCTCTTCTGTCCAATCTTAATGCTTGTATCAAAGTATTACAAAAACTGTGAGACAAGTGTCATAACAGCACACACTGCCAACATCCAACACCTCCATGGTCTGTTGTGTGCTGGCCAAGGGGACCCAGGACAAACAGCACATAACCGGCGGTACAATCCGGCGTGCACTGGGGACCAACCATCCATCTCCATGCCTCAGTTTGGATGTGCCAGCATCCCACTAGAAAGTTAACCCTCGGCTTTTTCGCAGGGAACACATACTTACAAGGTTTCAAACGCCATTGTTTTTGTGAACTGGACACCAAGTGCAAGAGACACCTGGTGAACAGTAAATGGCTAGATGGTCAGAAACTAAATCTGAACACCTTGATCAGAGAGGCACTGCGCAGTTTGAATGAACAAAAGATTCATGGTTCTCACTTTCTCAAAGAGTTCACTTCGGTGTGTATTCTGTTTGTGGTCTTCTTTCAGCTGATGGTGGCTTTTGGTTACAAACCCTTATCCTCCCATCTTCTGCCTGCCTCACAGCTGTTTAAAGTTCCTGTTGGCCTCTGCTATGATCTCGCTTTTCAATTCACCACTAGACCCTGTGCCCTGACACAGACAACCAGCTCCAGCGCTCTGCTGCTCTGGCTGCTTCTTTCCTTCAGGAAGAGGCTTGTGCAACAAAAGAGGGGGTGATACAGTGATGTCACTACAGAGCTCCTGAAAACGCCACAAAGGGGCTCTTGTGGGCTTGTTTATCTCTAGGCTGGTGAAAACCTAGGAAGTCACTTTGTTCAACTGGAATCAAAAGCTTAAAATGGTCTCCAGCACAGATCTACTTTCATTAAAAAAAAAGAGATCAAAGGAACAGAGTGTCATCTTATGTTCCTCCTTCTCTTGAGTCACCTTGGTAAAAGGCATTAAGCAAACTATGTATAATTATTAACCAATGGATTCTTTGCCATGATGTTCAACTCAAGTCTGCAATATTCGTCTTTTTTTTATACATTTATTTCCCTCATCCTTCTAGACCAGAAATCAGTATTCTGTTTGACAGATGAGGATCTTCAGTGTAAGTAAGATGAAAGCATATATTATACATGTGGATACTGGAAATCATGCAATATGTTGTAAACACATACATTCTGATGAGGTGGACATTGACTGATCAGGTACTCATGGTACAGTGTTGTCAAACAGTCACTGTAAACAACTGCTTATAACTCAAGCTCCAAAACATCTAGCTGGTAAGAAAGTTCTATCCGTGAGGAATAACCAATTTTTGTCCATTCAGAGGCTTTAAATCAGAGGAGGGTGGAAACTCCTGATGGGAAACTTGTGGATTCACACTAAGGACCACCAGCACCACTGCGGTGTGGGTTACTGTGCCTGTGTGTGGTGTGTGAATCTGGGGTGTGTGTGGTTTTCTGTGGGACTCTCTGAGTTAGTCTGTCTCCCTGTGTGGGGTGGTGAGTTCGCTCTGGTTTGGAGACCTGCCTGGTATGATCTTAAGACATACCATTAGATCTTAGCTTCCTGAATTGAGGCCCCCTGATGCACATATAGAACTTAAAAAATTAAGGATGGAGATTCAAGAGTGAGGGGACAAAAGTACACCTGTGGTTAGCTGTGTGACAGAAATCAAACCAATGGTGTAAAGCAATCAATCAATTAAAAATAAACTTAAAAAAAATTAAGCCTTTATTTGACTCAGCAAAATTGCATTACAGGGCAGCTCTGATAATCTAAACACAGAATAAACTGATGATGCCAAGTGGTCTAGATTTTGACTCTCATTTTTCTAAATAAAACGAGAACGTATCATTCCTGATTTGAATTCAGAAACTAAAATATTGTATAGAGGGGGGGATACCAACATATTTGAGTGTGTTCAGTCACTCAGTCGTGTCTGACTCTTTGCCATCCAACGGACTGAGCCCACCAGGCTCCTCTGTCCATGGGGTTTTCCAGGCAAGAATACTGGAGTGGGTTGGCATTTCTTCCTGCAGGAGATCTTCCTGACCCAGGGATCACACCTGCGTCTCTTGTGTCTCCTGCATTGGCAAGAGGATTCTTTACCACTGAGCCACCTGGGAAGCCCTGATACCAACATATACAACAGGCTTTTCATTTCAGGTCTTCTGATTAAGTCTCTGCCCTGAAACCCCAAACTCCAACACGGGTGTTTTCCATATATATTGTTTAATGAGGGTGCAAAGAACAATTTCGTTGTTGCTCTAATGGAAAGCCTCACTTGCAGCTTATTTAAGCACAGCCCCCAGCCAAGGAATTTACTAAAATGGGCAATTGGACATTTCAGTGCTCCTTCCCAAACTGACCCAGAGAACATGCTGGAATTTCAACTATACTTACAGGGACTGAAGGCTTCGCAGGTTCTGTAGCGCCTCTGTGGGTACCTGTCTTAGGTGATTGTTCTGTAGCATACTGCACATCAAAACAAATGGAGAAAATCATCAATGACAGCTAGTAATAATTAACAAAATCTGGCATAACAATGTCAGGTACTGTTCTAGGTGTCAGGGAAACAGCAGAGCATCAGACAAAACCTTGGCCTGTGGGAGCTTAAAGTCCTATGTGGAAAGATAGGTAATTAAAAATTAACAAACGAGTATATTACTTGAGGCAAGTGACAGGTGCCACACATAGAGAACAAAACATGGATTTGGGTATCATCCTTGTGCATAGGCCATGCTAATCTTCTCTGTATTGGGCCAATCTTAGTATACGTGCTATAAGCGTATATACGTGTATAAAGCGAGCACCATGGATTTGGCATAGATGGTGACAAGGGGGTGAAGGTTTAATTTGAAAGGTGGCAAGAGAAGATCTCTCTGAGGAGGTGACTTTTCAGGAGATACCAGAATGCTGTCAGGAAGCAAAACATTTGAACATCTGGGAAGTTACTGAGGAAGCGAGAAGAGCAAGTACAAAGGCCCTGAGGCTGGAGCTTGCTTGACTTGTTAAAGGAGTAGCAAGGACCAGTGTGACCAGGAGGGATAAGTGAGCACGAGAGACTGGGGCCAAGCTAAGGCTGTCTCGGGAAGAAGTCACAGTGAGAAACTCTCCTTGAAGGGTTTACGTGAGTGGAAATGTGATCTTATTCATGTTTCTAACGGATCACCATGGTGTCAAATAGATTAGACAAGATAGAAGTAAGGATAATAGTGTGCTTTGTTGCTCAGTCGTGTCTGACTGTTTGTGACCCCCTGGTCTGTAGCCTGCCAGGCTCCTCTGACCATGGGGATTCTCCAGGCAGGAGTACTGGAGTGGGTTGCCATGCCCTCCTCCAGGGGATCTTCCCAACCCAGGGACTGAACTTAGGTCTCCCTCGTTGCTGGCAGATTCTTTACCATCTGAGTCACCAGGGAAGGCTAAGAATACTGGAGTGAGTAGCCTATCCCTTCTTCAGGGGAACGTCCCAACCCAGGAATCAAACTGGTTCTCCTGCACTGAAGGCGGATTCTTTACCAGCTGAGCTACCAGGGAAGGATAACAGTAGGAGACTATTAAAGATATTCCTCCTTCTTACATGTCATATTTTGATATAAATTAAATGTTTTGTGAACTATTGTACTTCTGAACTATTGCAATAGTTCTTTCCAGAACACGGGGACTACAGAATGGAAACACCTGGCAACAAGGAAGTGAAATATATCACTGCTAGTGCAAAACAGCATGGAAAGAATTTTCATTAGATGTCATACCCTGCTAGCTTATTCATAAACCTTTATGACACTAATTTTGCAGGCACTCTGACTCCAAAGCCTGATATACTTTCCACTGGTTCTTGCAGCATTCTCTTGAGGAGTAAATGTATACATTCTCGGGTTGTACGCCTTATACAGTATGATTAAGAGCCTGGGTTCTTGGATCTGACTACCTCTTCCCTGCCAGTAGCCCCATGGCCTCAGGGAAATCATTCAATCTCTCCACATCTCAGTGATCAGTAATAATAACCACCCCCAGGGCTTATTGTGATGATCTAATAAGTGAAAGTACATAGAACAATACCTGCTGCCTGGTAAACATTCAATAAAGTTGGCCCTTTTTGTGTGAATTGTTAAACCTCTTCTCCAAACTAATGATACAGTGAGGCTGTACTGGATGTAACATTTTAATTAATGAGAAAATTGACCAATAAAAAAACTTCTATGCCTGTGGTTCTCAAATTTAGGGGTCATCAGAATTCATTGAAGACTTGTTGGAACAGTTTGCTGGGCCCCCACCCTCAAAGTTCCTAGTTCAGTAGGTTTGGGTACGGGCCAGGGAATTTTCATTTCCAACAAACTCCCAGATGACGTTGGTGCTGCGAGGCAAAGGCACCGCACACAAAGAACCACCCTATACTCTGCTAAGTATTTCTAAGAATATGTTCACCTGAACTTGAGGCTGTCTTGTGCTTGGAGATGAGGTCTAGTTCTGAGTCTTGGCAAACAAACCATTTAACTTTCTTGATTCTTGGTGGTTTTTTTTTTTTTTAATCTGTACAATGGGAATAAAATGATATCATCTGATTGATAAGGTGTTTGAAGGTTAAAATATGAGGGCATTTATTATACTTTCATATATGCTAGGGCTTTCCTGGTAGCTTGCACGGTAAAGAATCTGCCTGTAGTCCAGGAGACCCAGGTTCACTCCCTGGGTCAGGAAGACCCCCTGGAGAAGGGAATGGCAACCCACTCCAGTAACCTTGCCTGGAAAATTCCATGGACAGAAGAACTTGGTGGGCTACAGTCCATGAGATCACAGAGTCAGACACAACTGAGCAACTAACACTCACTTTTTCATATATGCAAATGTAAGCTCATATCGAATAAGAGGTGAAAAATATTTGCTGTGCTTAGTGACTCAGTCGTGTCACACTCTTTGAGACCCCATGGATTGTAGCCTGCCAGGCTCCTCTGTCCATGGGAATTCTCCAGGCAAGAATGCTGGAGTGGGTTGTCATCCCTCCTTCAGGGGATCTTCCCAACCCAGGGATCGAACCCAGGTCTCCTGCATTGCAGGCGGATTCTTTACCATCTGAGCCATTTGGAGATCGTAAAATCTGTGCTTTTCTCACTGGGACTGAGATTCAGTTTTCTAAGAAATATAATTCTGTCACTTGTAATCTAGTAGTTTTAAACAAGTAATTTCATTATTTTAATCTTGCATTCAATTAACATTTCATAAATCAAAAGTCTCAAAATATATTGGTTCTTTAAGAACAAGGTCAAGATTTAGAGAGACCTCACACTTTAATTACTGATTAGAGAATTGGGAAAATTGTAGCTCAAATGCTGTACTTTGCATAATTTACCTAAATATTAAAAGTTTACATTTCTGTGTTATTTTATACCTTTCCAAGCAGTTTTAATATATGATATAATTTTAACTTGACAAAAATGTTTTCTAAATGCCTCATTAATTGTGTGCTAAATTTAAAAGATAAGATGCAGATAATGGAATTAAATGATGTATAAGCTTTGTAGGTAAAATGTTACTGGCTCAAAGTATGTATTGAATTGTCCTCCTATGCTTTGCTAACCAAATACTGAAACTTTTATACTGTTGTCTTTCTAAAATATTGGAAAATTGGAGTAGAGGGTAAGAGATATTTAAATAGCTTTTCTTCACTGAATAGTTGCAAACTTTCTTGGTAGTTTTATATATTTGACTTCAGAAAATGGACCTTAAACAAACTTTACTAATGATGACTTTTAAAGCTACCCTGAGCTACCTCCCTGCAATTTAATTTTCTACCATATCTATCAGTAAAACACCAAAAATACAATTTTAAAAAATCACTTAAGTTCTGATCTCTCCCTAAATAAATAACTTTTGTTTAATTACTTTCAAATGACAAAACAAAAATAAATTATCTTCATTATAGACTTACAAGTCTCCAGTGAGCTAATTAGAAAATTCTGTTTTTGTTTAAGATATTCCAGTGGGAGACAAAACAAAGGGTTTATAGCACTATGGAGTACAATTAAAACAGAGTGCATTCACAACACAGCTGCTGATTTCTTTTATAAATAATCCTTTATTCAGCACAGTCAGTATAAGCAGAATTTACCATGAACTGAGTGAGGGCTTAGGTACTTACAACTTCATTTTTATCATTCACATATGGGTAAGAAAAGAAAATGAAACACTTTCTCTAGAGACAAAGGATGACCTCATATTTTCTTAATTTCTTTCCCCTAGGAGTTTTAAAATATTCACAATTACATTATAGCGTCCCCAAACTACTTTAACAATAAATTATCTTTTTTTTTGGCCAACAGCACTAAATAAGATCAGGTACAGGTACAGAGATGTAAGAGAGATGAAATTATATGTTGAAAGGGTACTCTGTAATACTGGCTTGATCCTTAGGTATTCTCTCTGCCTACTTGCCCCGTGTTTAGATACCAAGTAGTTTCCAGGCTCTTTTTTTGGAATGAGAGAACTCTGGGTAGTCGTGACACTCCGCTGGCTAGTTTTATCCATTCCGTCCATGTGGCTTTGGTTCTGGTGCTGGTGGCAAAAGAGGACAAGCCATTGCTTGACTGAATGGCTTACACAAGAGAATGAGCCTTTGTTGAGGGGAGCCTGGTTCAGAATTCCATGTGACTGGGTATTTTGCAATACCAAACCAATAATTAATTTTTATGAAGACCTATATTTACTGGAATAGTCATCTTGAATTTTAATGATCTTCCAGAGCTCACAATAACAAGATTTCTGATATAAAACAGCTCTCACCAAGAAGGGTTGTTGGGGTCTTCATTTCCCATCTTCTAGGAGAAGGAAATGGCAACCCACTCCAGTGTTCTTGCCTGGAGAACCCCAGGGACGGGGGAGCCTGGTGGGCTGCCATCTATGGGGTCGCACAGAGTCGGACACGACTGAAGTGACTTAGCAGCAGCAGCAGCAGCAGGACTGAATTACTACTATCTTTCTCCTCCTTTTACCAGCTGCCCTTCTTTTTACCTTCCTTATATTGGTCAGGGCCCGAGATGAATATTACTTGTATATTACCTTTCTCACCATGCCTCAGTATAATCAATTATTTCTTTCTTCCAATGACTTTTGGACTTTATAACTGCTTTGCTCAGCATTTTACCTCTAGCATTGTGGTTTGCAACCTTATTGGACCCAATTTTCCCTTTAAAACCAAATATTTTGTAATAAAGTTCATAAAAATAGAGCTATCTACACACATCTTTTTAAAGGAAAAGAATCAACATAATATACTGCTTTAACTGCATTATAAAGGAGAAATAGAAGTAATTTATAATAAGGGGCTATATGTATCATTGTATATGTGATGCTCAGATGTGACTATCTTAGAAGGTCTTTCTACGAAAGAGTCAGATGCTTGCCTCGGTTTTTAATGAAGATGGTTGGATATGAGAAAAATACATGATCAGAAGTTATTCCGTCCAAGAATAGGGAAATGAGAGTAGAGATCTAAATGGATACTAGACTAAAATCTACAGTTAAGACGTAACAGAATATGCTTACTTTATATTTTATGGGAAAGAAGGAAATAACTTTTATTAAAATAAAGATAACATGCCAAGACATATTACATTCTCACAAATGAGCATGGAGATTCTCACAAATGAATGCTTCTTATTGACAAGAGTGATATCAAAATAATCCTCTCCCTTTTACAAGATAGGACTGAAATGCCACAGAGAACACCCAGCCTATCTCAAAGTTCCATCACATGCTGAAGTGAGCATCTGTTTTTCAGTACTTCAAGAAGCCCTCGAGGGCAAATCCCACCACAGACAACAGGGAATTGAGGCTAAATTGGAAAAAAGAAACAGTCATGATACTGCCTTCATAGAAGCTGGGGTGGTAGACCCTCCTGGATAGTGGAAGAGTAAGATTAAATATGCAACAGGCCACCCCAAAATAAACCATTATATAGTCATCAAGCATACATTTTGTATGCTTGTGCTCCCAACATTTTAAAAGGCCATAATGTGGAATATTTATAAAGCAAACTTTGTTAATGAAATTCAATGGGAACCCTGTGTTTCACATTTCTCTGCAAATTTACTGATATTTTTAAGAAGATGTTTTACAACTTCACAGTTATATATCTTTAATTTGTTTTGTGATTTCTGAGGTAATTCTATTGCACTAATATCATTTTCAAACACATATGTGGGTAGAAATCACAGGATGTACAAACTGTGTTAATTATTCAATGATTTTTGAGAGACTATATTTATTTCATTTCATTTTTCAAGTACAGATTATTACACGTATGCAGAACTTTTGGTAAAACCTCTCAGTATTGTTACATATGACAGCTTTTTCTGTCACTGTTATTCATGTGATTTATTTCTGCCTCGAGGGCCTTTCTCCGGTTGTGGAGTGGGGGCTGCTCTTCAGTCACAGCATGTGGACTCAGTAGGGCACAGACTCAGTAGTTCTGGCACACAGGCTTAGCTGCTCTGTGCTTGGGGGATCCTCCCAGACCAGGGATTGAACCCGTGTCTCCTCCACTGGCAGGCAGATTGTTTACCACTGAGCCATCAGGAAGCCCGTGGGAGTGTTACTGATTGATGTCTGGTGTGGAGGGACAGTCAGAAGTCAAAAGGAATGCAGAGGGATTCTTTATGCTGGGCTGAGTGGCACATCGCAGGACAACCGACTACAAACGAGTCATCTGGAAAACTGAAGATGCCTCCCCAGATTTCCAAAACATTCTGTGGCAGGTGTGATGACCGTGGTGGAGAACCACGGCTCTAACACTAAACGTTGGGTTTCTCGTTTGGGTTTCTTCATTACATCGTATGGGAAAATCCAAATGAATTTTTTGGCCAATCCAATCCTTTCCAAATATCTAACAGCTGAATTTGCTTGTTGTCTTTAAGTTAGTAAAACAAAGGGAAGAGTGAATAGAAATCCTGGTACGGGTCTTGCTCCTTTTGAATCACCCTCACGTTGACAGTGGTCCAGCTGTAGTGCAAAGTCAGAAGCGTCAGTCCTTTGCTTGCATCTCTTTTCTGACTTCTCATCTTGCTCAGAACATAATACTGTCCAAGCTTTTCTGACATGACATACAGGATACCTGTGACCAGGACCCTTTCTCTTCTTCATTTCCTTTCCACTTTGTCCTGAATGCTCAAGCACCACTTGCTTAGGGCTGGCTGTCCTTGGTTCCTCCTGCCTGTGTCTCTGTGCATATTACCCCTCAATCAGCCACCTAATGCGCTTGGTTAGTCCCTAGTTGTGCTTCAAGGTCTGGGTCCCAGGTCATCTCTTTGGAGAAACATCTCTTTGAGGAAATAGAATCTGAACCATCAAACTAGATGGAGTCCTTTCCTCGCAGTTCCATAGAACCAGAGCGATCTGTTTGTCTTGGTCACACTATCTTGATCCCACAATCTACCATGAGATTGTAAGCTCTTTGAGGGCATGGCCATACTTACTGATCTTTGTATTTCCAGCAATAATGTGTTCAATGACACTTTGAGTGATACATGTGTGAGCATGTACACACACCCACACCCACATCCACACACACACACTCTAGTTCAGTGTATCCAATATGTATTCTGTTAAGTGATTAAAATAATTGATTCCAATATAATTTAACAAGTCATCAAAATACTTAGTGGTACCTAGCTCAATATAGGAAAAACATCTTAGTTGTTTTATCTAAATTTGATGTATCTAATGCATTTTGAATGGTTCCAAATATTTTGGTGGATTCATGGAAATAGAGGCACATTAGAATCAGTGCTACAGCCCTAAATTTTACCTTATGATGAATTAACATAAGGATTTGGTTGTATGACGACTTAAAAATCTTCCTACATAATAGTAAAAATAATTCAAGGGTAGGGAGACCAAACCCAATCACCTAAGTAGATCAAGACTAAATAACAGTTCTGCTTTTAAATTTAACTTTTAACAAAATATTAAGTGTAAATAAAATTGCTTTTTAAAATAGCCTGTGTATCCCTCAGGTCAGTGAAATGCAGTTTCCATTAACCAGAAATATATCAAATGCTTCTTTAGCATTCATAACATTTATCTAAAAGAAAGGAAATAGATGCTTGGGGCTGGTGCACTGGGATGACTCAGAGGGATGGTACGGGGAGGGAGGAGGGAGGGGGGTTCAGGATGGGGAATACGTGTATACCTGTGGCGGATACATGTTGATATATGGCAAAACCAATACAATATTGTAAAGTAATTAACCTCCAATTAAAATAAATAAATTAAAAAAATAATAAAAAAATAAAAAAAAGGAAATAAAATCAGCTTATTATCTCTGAAATAAAACTTTCTTGGTAGAGCTTTCAACTTGTGTTATCTATTTCCTCTAAAACATTCCCTTTTTTCCTACACGGAATAAACTGAAAAATTAAACAATGGGTACTAGAAGAAGAAGGTACCAATAATAAAGAGTTTTCTGATAGAAAATTAGGAAGTTGGACATTAGACAGTAAGAAAGCCCATTTCTCACAAGTCTTAATGAATTAACATTTTTCAATTAAAAAGCTACTCATTTTTACTATGCATTTACTATACCTTACTACTAGATTTTTATACATGTATTCACAAGTGGAAGATAAACTTGATTTTTTAGCTGATCTTTATTCAGTGACTATAAGGAAACAAATTCTGCAAATGGTTTGAGGCTGTAATCTCATTATGTCAGCATCAGTTCAGTTCAGTTCAGCTGCTCAGTCATGTCCGACTCTTTGCGACCCCATGAACTGCAGCACGCCAGGCCTCCCTGTCCATCACCAACTCCCGGAGTTCACTCAAACTCACATCCATCGAGTTGGTGATGCCATCCAGCCATCTCATCCTCTGTCGTCCCCTTCTCCGCCTGCCCCCAGTCCCTCCCAGCATCAGAGTCTTTTCCAATGAGTCAACTCTTCGCATGAGGTGGCCAAAGTACTGGAGTTTCAGCTTTAGCATCGTTTCTTCCAAAGAAATCCCAGGGGTGATTTCCTTTAGAATGGACTGGTTGGATCTCTTTGCAGTCCAAGGGACTCTCAAGAGTCTTCTCCAACACCATAGTTCAAACGCATCAATTCTTCAGCGCTCAGCTTTCTCCACAGTCCAGCTCTCACATCCATACATGACCACTGAAAAAACCATAGCCTTGACTAGATGGACCTTTGTTGGCAAAGTAATGTTTCTGCTTTTGAATATGCTATCTAGGTTGGTCATAACTTTCCTCCCAAGGAGTAAGTGTCTTTTAATTTCATGGCTGCAGTCATTTTGCAGTGATTTTGGAGCCCCCCCAAAATAAAGTCAGACACTGTTTCCACTGTTTCCCCATCTATTTCCCATGGAGTGATGGGACCAGATGCCATGATCTTTGTTTTCTGAATGTTGGGCTTTAAGCCAACATTTTCACTCTCCTCTTTCACTTTCATCAAGAGGCTTTTTAGTTCTTCTTCACTTTCTGCCATCAGGGTGGTGTCATCTGCATATCTGAGGTTACTGATATTTCTCCCAGCAATCTTGATTCCAGCTTGTGCTTCTTCCAGCCCAGCGTTTCTCATGATGTACTCTGCATAGAAGTTAAATAAGCAGGGTGATAATATACAGTCTTGAGGTACTTCTTTTCCTATTTGGAACCAGTCTGTTTTTTCATGTCCAGTTCTAACTGTTGCTTCCTGACCTGCATATAGGTTTCTCAAGAGGCAGGTCAGGTGGTCTGGTCTTCTCATCTCTTTCAGAATTTTCCATAGTTTACTGTGATCCACACATTCAAAGGCTTTGGCATAATCAGTAAAGCAGAAATAGACGTTTTTCTGGAACTCTCTTGCTTTTTTGATGATCCAGCAGATGTTGGCAATTTGATCTCTGATTCCTCTGCCTTTTCTAAAACCAGCTTGAACATCTGGAAGTTCATGGTTCACGTATTGCTGAAGCCTGGCTTGGAGAATTTTGAGCATTACTTTAGTAGCACGTGAGATGAGTGCAATTGTGCGGTAGTTTGAGCATTCTTTGGCATTGCCTTTCTTTGGGATTAGAAGCATAATAATAATTTATTCACTTGAATCAGAATGACTCAAGAAACTCACCCCAACTTCATAGCACAAAAAAGAAAGGGAAATACTCTTTCACAAGTTGGAGTTGATAAGCTGGTTATTTAGGGGCAAATACATTTTTGATATTAAGGTAAGAAAAGGAGAGATGAGTTTTTTTGACACATGAACCCAGCCAGATACATGGTTCTATGATACCAATGAAGACAGACTAGAATTTAGACAAATTATCCCATAGCTCTAAGTGGTTTATTAGAGGAACTCAGTCCTTACAAATTAATTAGCATCCACTTGACACTAAAGTCAGAACTATAACAAACAATACTTGGTTTACTTACAGAACTTTAAGACTGTAAAGGCCAGCAAATGCTCCCTTGGGAATGTACGTCAGAGCGTTTCCAGCAAGACGTCTGTGGGTTTCAAGCAGAGAGGATAGAGAGTAAGTATGGTTCTCTTCTTATGGAATTCATTTAGCTGTTAAAAATGCAATACGATTATGTTTAGACCATAAATGCCAAAAGCAACTCTAGAGAACCTTGTTTTGTCATGTTTTGCAAAAAATTTCTGTAAATCTCTCATCAAAAAGCAGGCAAAAGAAGAAATATAATAAATTACCTATTTTACAATAAATCATATAATCGCTTATACTACGTATATGCCACACTATACTATGTATACTATTATACTATGTATAAGCTATACTATGTATAAGCTATGTATAAACCTCTCTATCCATTCTCTGTCAGTGGACAGTCAGGTTGCTTCTATGTCTCGGCTATTGTAAATACTGCTGCTGTGAATATAGGGATGCATGTATCTTTTTGAATTATGTTTTTCTTGGGATATACACCCAGAAGTGGAATTGCAGGATCATATGGTAGCTCTATTTTTAGTTTTTTAAGGAACTTCCATACTATTCAAAACAGAAACAGACTTACAGACATAGAAAACAAACATGGTTACCAAAAGGTAAAGGTGGGGGGGGAGGAATAAATTAGCACTACTACATATAAAATAAATAACCCACAAGAATCTACTGTGTGCCACAGGGAACTCTATCACTGGTCTGTAATAACCTATACGGGAAAAGAATCTGAAGAATAGGCATATGTCTATGCATAACTGACCCACTGCTGTAACCTGAAACTTACACAAGATTGTAAATCAACTATACCCCAAAATAAAATAAAGATGGAAAAAAATTCACCTTAAAAGTTTTTTAATACAAAAGCTAGACAACGGAGTAGAGAGGGAACCACGGGCAGTGGTTGTCAGGGAGATGGGCCATCACTACAGGTCAGACATTCAATGGCTGGGCAGACCTCTCTGCTGAGAGGGCATTTCAGCAGAGGGCTGAGCCATGCAGGGACCTACGTGAAGGGAACAGGAGTACAAAACACCGAGGAGGGAATGTGCCTGGCATGGTCCAGAATCTGCCAGAAGGCCGGAGTGACCGGAATGGAACAACCAAGGGAAGGGAGACAGCAGGTGAGGCTGGAGGGCAGTCCAGGGGCCCACCATGCAGGGCTCTGGAGGCCACAGCAGGGACTCTGACCAGGGGACAGACGTGATCAGCTTTGTGTTTTAAAAGGGTCCTTCTGATGGGACCCTCTCGAAGGGGGAATAGGCTCTGGGGACAAAGGACACGATTTTTGTAAGACTGAGCCTCCCCAGGTGGTGCTTGTGGTAAAGAACCCACCCGTCAATGCAAGAGACTTGAGACTTGGGTTTGATTCCTGGGTCAGGAAGATCCCTAGGAGGAGGGGAATCCCACAAGGCAACCCACTCCAGTATTCTTGCCTGGAGAATCCCGTGGACTGAGGAGCCTGGTAAGCTACAGTCCATAGCGTTGTAAAGAGCTGGACACGACTGAAGCTATTTAGCATGCATGCATGTGCTATAAAAGAGTGCTTATTGAATTAACTGACTCAGATTGGTTGATGCTCACAGGTGGCTTAGCTGATCAGACTAAAATTAGCCAGGAACTGTTATTTCAGCCAAAATGTCCTTAACTATCCTGTCCACGGTCATGACTTGAATAGTACATTTTTTGAGTTCTAGAACAGAGCCTGAAACTGGGGGCTTATCAACTCTTACTGCTGCTCTGTGACCAAGTTCTTAGCTTGATGGTTTCTGAGTCATTTGAGTTTGGAAATGAAAAGGAGAAAATAAAATTGTTCTATTTATTTATTTCATTAGTTTAAATTATTGTTAGGGTAAATACCTTTCTGTTACATTTCCTGAAATATAGCTCACTTCACATGAATTGTTTTTCTTTTCTGCGCAAGGACTTTCAGAACCTCAGACCGTATTCTGAACTAATCTGTGGAACCAATGACCTCTGTTATCAGGGGAGTCTGTCTTAAAACAAATGAACTTATGATAGGCTATTAGCTATTTGCTATGCTGGTAGGAGACATATCTCATTGTCAAAAACCACAACTTAAGAAATCATTGCATTCTTCCTCTCATTTCTTTACCATGTGGAATGGTTTTAGCAATTTAAAAATGAAATACATATAAACTATAGGAGATCTTTTTTATATGAATGAATACAAAAATGGTGAGAACTATACCAAATCTTTCCTGTGAAGATTTGAACTGACATATTTTTGGGCAACTATGTTCCAATCATAGAGACCCACATACCATTTGGTTGGAAGGTTTAATTTTTCCCTCTGTTTCTAAAATTATTTCATAGAAATGTCTCTTTCATCTCTGTTTCTATAATAGGATACAACTTAACAGGAAAAAACCTTTATATCATTTTATATGATACAAAAATGTTTTTGTCCTTAAAGATACTTCTCCATAAAGAAGATTCACATTATCCTATCACTGTTAGTTTCACTGACCTAACTGCCACAAAAGGGGAAAATCAATACATTACAGTAGACACATCCATCTTCAAATGTTTATTTAAAGCAGATGTTTTGAAGCAGATGTTTGGGTGCTGTAACAACCAACTAAACTAGTTTGGGAATGTCTGTTTCTTTGACCCCATATAGTAATTTGAGTCCCTGAAGGAATCTGTTTGTTTTTGGTAGCTTCATTTTGTAAAAGGGTGGGACAAGAGCAATGCAGTCAGACGTGGGCTGTGATTTCTCCCCTCTGGACGCTGGTCTGGAGGGAAGAGGTGTGTGTACAAACTTGGGGGAGCACCAAGAGGGGAGGGGTGCCCGAGCCCACTCTCTGACTGGGACTCTCACGACAATGACTGTGCAGGGAACACGGTCCAACATAGGGCCCCTCGGCTGGGTAGTATTTTCCAAGGTAAGTGAATACGACGATCCTTATGATTTAAAAGAAGACATTTCAGACTACTTAGCAATTTCATTTTGGCTTTTAAGAATTACTGCTTCATTTTCCAACTTTTACAAAGTACATGAGATCTAGGAGGCATACATTCTATACATGCTGAATTAATTTGTTTCAGAACTTTGGTGAGGGCTAACATCAGGCTTGATGGTAATAGTTCCCCGCCCACCCCCTTCCCCACTTCCCCATTCTTAAGATCTGCCTATTTCCAGTTTTCTGGAAATACTTTTACTATTTTCCTTCTTTGTGATTTCCAGTATAGTTTCAGTGACTCTGTTCTTATTTCTGAATTTCTTTTCACTCTTCTGAGTTGTAATTCACCCAAATAATTATAGTTCAGCTATCACTTACACATAAAATTTCTGAGGTGTCAAAATATTCCCACTTGAAAAAAATATCCTAAAACAAAGTTAATGACTTTGGGTTCCTGTATATAGAAGCCAAGAGTCTGGGTCACTGAAGAGTTAGACACAAATAGGATGAAAGCCAGTCCAGTGTAATCTCATAACCTTGCCTCTGCTGGCAGAAATGCACCATCGCTGTAACTAAGTCCACCACGGTAAGTTTTCTTTTATAAGATGCCTGTGCTAGTTTGAAAGGCCCAGATACATGTTTCAATGCCATTCTCTGTCCACCCCCCCCCAAAAAAAAGAAAAAAGAAAGGCCCAGATACTTAGAATTTAACCCTCTGGCAATCATCTGCGGTAACATTTGCTGAAGCTACTCAGAAAACTTGAAAACAAGGATTATGACAATCTACCAACTGCTTTTCTTCCCATTGGAGAAAAAAGTATCTTAATATGCCTCAAGAAATTGCCACTTAAAAAACCTTCTCTCCCCCAATAAATTAAGCATATCTAATTGGTCAAATCCAGGCACAAATCATCCCTTCGTTAACTACGCATTTATGAACGGTCCATTTTGTTTTCATTATTGTGTGTATGCTCAGTTGTGTCTGACTGTTTGTGACCCTGTGGACTGTAGCCCACCAGGCTCCTCTGTGCTTGGGATTTTCCAGGTAAGAATGCTGGAGTGGGTTTCCATTTTTTCCTCCAAGGGATCTTCCAGACCCAGGGGTCGATCCTGTGTCTTCTGGGTCTTGTGCATGGCAGGCAGATTCTTTACCGCTGCACCAGCTGGGAAGCTCCAGTTTTCATTATTACATGAGGTTAAAAAAATCAGATTTCAAGGTTTAAGGGCTGAGGCCACTGGCCTGATACATGGACTCTTCAGGTCAGCAGGGATATCCATTTGTAGGTATATGGCCCTATAGTTTCTTTAGCCAGAGCATGGTGTGTGTTCAGTTATGTCCAACTCTTTGTGACCCAAGGCCCACCAGGCTTCTCTGTCCTTGGAATTCCCCAGGCAAAAATACTGGAGTGGATTGCCATTTCCTTCTCCAGGGGATCTTCCCAACCCAGGGACTGAAACTGCATCTTTTGTGTCTCCTGCATTGTGTCTCCAGATTGTGTCTCCTGCATTGTGTCTTTACCACTAGCACCATCTGGCAAGCCCCCAGAGTATGTGTGTGTGTGTGCTGACTCTTTGCAACCCCATGGACTGTAGCCTGCCAGGCTCCTCTGTCCACTGAAGCTCAGTTTTCAACTCTGTGAAGTATTCCTTAATTACCTCAGCCGACTTTCCTGTAGGTTATATTCTGTACAACACTATCTATAAAGATTCATTTATGTAGTCTACCTGACTTGACTCTTAAGCTTAAGAATCTTATCGCCTGTCTAGAGCAGGGAGCTGAATCAATAATTTACTGATGGATTGATCATTTGATCTTGTTTCCAAAGACAGTTTGCTACAGTGCTAGAGTTGCTTCAGGTCTGGTATAACTATTGCAAGATGGCTGGCTAGCCATTACATTACCAGATCAAAAATAGCTGAAGAATATTCCTTCTTCATCATGCATCAGATTTGGACTCAGCACTGTATTTGAGCACTTTCATATGCCACATACAGTCCTTTAGGGCTCACAAACAGTACAGACCTTTTGTAAAACTATTTATGAGTTCTAGGCACAATGTAAAGTGTGTTATATACATTGTGCTAATTATTAAAAATCATATTAAACAGGTGATAAGATTATTCCCATTTTACAAGGTAACTGAGGCTATGAGAGGTTATTTGCTCATTCTTACATAGAAAAGTTCACACAACTTGGCTCAACCATTGCATTTTGGCTCTGACATTTGAGATTTTAAACATGACTTTGGTTCAAAGTAGGTTGGTCTGGAGGTTGGGTTAACCAGGAGCAACCAGTCTAAAACAAGAGAAGCACAAGGACACGATGGGTGCATCACTTGAGGCACTGGCTGTGGAAAACTGACGTTCACCGTTTCTCATTCAAAGCTCTCCCGTTGCCCTCTGGACCCCAGTCTGCGCTCTTTCTGCTCTCACGACTATGACTGGTTGTTTCCCTCTCTTCTTGCAAACCCCTCTTTCTTTTAAATTGAAGTATAGTTGATTTACAGTGTTGTGTTAATTTAAGGTGTCCAGCAAAGTGATTCAGTTATACGTGTGTGTGTGTGTGTGTGTGTATATATTTGTGGTGGTTTAGTTGCTGTCGTGTCCGACTCTTGCAACCCCATGGACTATAGCCTGCCAGGCTCCTCTGTCAATGGGATTCTCCAGGCAAGAATATTAGAGTGGGTTGCCATTTCCTTCTCCTATATATACATATATATATACACACACACACACACACACATATGATGTATATATATGATATATGTGATGTATATATATGATGTATATATACATACATATATATGATGTATATATGATACATATATACATATACATATATATACACACACATATACATATATACAAATATATGTATGTATATACATATATGTGTGTGTATATATATATGTGTGTGTGTGTATATATATATATGTATCAGTTCAGTTCAGTTCAGGTCAGTCGCTCAGTCATGTTCGACTCTTTGCGACCCCATGAACTGCAGCACGCCAGGCCTCCCTGTCCATCACCAACTCCCAGAGTTCACCCAAACTATATGCATCGAGTGGGTGATGCCATCCAGTCATCTCACCCTCTGCCGTCCCCTTCTCCTCCTGCCCCCAATCCCTCACAGCATCAGGGTCTTTTCCAATGAGTCAACTCTTCGCATGAGGTGGCCAAAATACTGGAGTTTCAGCTTCAGCATCAGTCCTTCCAATAAACACCCAGGACTGGTCTCCTTTAGGATGGATTTGTTGGATCTCCTTGCAGTCCAAGGAACTCGCAAGAGTCTTCTCCAACACCACAGTTCAAAAGCATCAGTTCTTCAGTGCTCAGCTTTCTTCACAGTCCAGCTCTCATATCCATACATGACCACTGGAAAAACCATAGCCTTGACTAGATGGACCTTTGTTGGCAAAGTAATATCTCTGCTTTTTAATATACTATCTAGGTTGGTCATAATGTCCCTTCCAAGGAGTAAGTGTCTTTTAATTTCATGGCTGCAGTCACCATCTGCAGTGATTTTGGAGCCCCCCCAAAATAAAGTCAGACACTGTTTCCACTGTTTCCCCATCTATTTCCCATGAAGTGATGGGACCAGATGTCATGATCTTCGTTTTCTGAATGTTGAGCTTTAAGCCAACTTTTTCACTCTCCTCTTTCACTTTCATCAAGAGGCTTTTTAGTTTCTCTTCACTTTCTGCCATCAGGGTGGTGTCATCTGCATATCTGAGGTTATTGATATTTCTCCCAGCAATCTTGATTCCAGCTTGTGTTTCTTCCAGCCCAGCGTTTTTCACGATGTACTCTGCATATAAGTTAAATAAGCAGGGTGACAATATACAGCCTTGACGTACTCCTTTTCCTATTTGGAACCAGTCTGTTGTTCCATGGCCAGTTCGAACTGTTGCTTCCTGACCTGCATACAGATTTCTCAAGAGGCAGGTCAGATGGTCTGGTATTCTCATCTCTTTCAGAATTTTCCACAGTTTATTGTGATCCACACAGTCAAAGGCTTTGGCATAGTCAGTAAAGCAGAAATAGATGTTTTTCTGGAACTCTCTTGTGTGTGTGTATATATATATATATATATATATATATATATATATATATATATATATAGGCTTCCCAGATGGCACTAGGGGTAAAGAATCTAAGAACCTGCCTGCCAATGTAGGAGGCATGATTGACCGGGGTTCGGTCCATGGGTCTAGAAGATACCCTGGAGAAGGATATGGCAACCCACTCTAGTATTCTTGCCTGGAGAATCCTATGGACAGAAGAACCTGGTGGGCTATGGTCCATAGGGTCACAAAGAGTCAGACATGACTGAAGCAACATAGCATGCATGCATATGTGTATATATGTAGTCTTTTCAGTTTTTTTCCCTTCTAGATTTTTACAAAATATGAACTATAGTTCCCTGTGCTATACAGTAAGACCTTGTTGTTTATCTATTTTTATATATGGTAGTATGTATCTTTTATAATCCCAGACTCCTAATTTTTATCCCTTTCTCCCCTTCTTCCCTATGGTGACCATAAGTTTGCCTTCTGTGTCTGTGAGTCTATTTCTGTTTTGCATATAAGTCCATTTGCATCACTTTTTTAAGATTACACAAGTAAATGATGCAATATCATATTTGTCTTTCTCTCTGTTAGCTGTTCTTTTAATGCTCATCCTCCGAACATAGAAGTTCTTCAAGTTTCTGTCCTTGCACCTTGTCTTTTTTCCTGCTGCATTACATGGAATTGCAAAGAGTGAGACACCACTTAGTGACTGAATGACAGCAACAACAGTAGCACTCACAGTTGGCCATTGCCTTCAGTTCAGTTCAGTTCAGTTCAGTTGCTCAGTCATGTCCGACTCTTCGCGACCCCATGAATTGCAGCACACCAGGCCTCCCTGTCCATCACCAACTCCAGGAGTTCACTCAGACTCACGTCCATTGAGTTGGTGATGCCATCCAACCACCTCATCCTCTGTCGTCCCCTTCTCCTCCTGCCCCCAGTCCCTCCCAGCATCAGAGTCTTTTCCAATGAGTCAACTCTTCGCATAAGGTGGCCAAAGTACTGGAGCTTCAGCTTTAACATCATTGTTTCCAAAGAAATCCCAGGGTTGATCTCCTTCAGAATGGACTGGTTGGATCTCCTTGCAGTCCAAGGGACTCTCAGGAGTCTTCTCCAACACCACAGTTCAAAAAGCATCAATTCTTCGGCGCTCAGCCTTCTTCACAGTCCAACACTCATTGCCTTAGGAGTCATCAAACTTTCAGATCCCCAGGATCTAACTCAGGTTTAGTGAATCAGCGTTTCTGGAGGAAAATGCCTCAGAAATCTGCATTTTAAGAAGCAGCCCGGGTTATTTTAATATGGGTGGAGACCCACACTGGGAAGCAAAGCCTCTACCCTCTCTCTCAAGGTCCTCATCTGCCCCAGCACCTTCCATGATCACTTCTTTATAAACCACTCTCCAGTCATCTCTGGAACAGACTCAGCATGCTCCATACTCACACTCCAGCTTCGTTAGTGACATTTCCATGTGGATGCTCTGCTAGTACCTTGCACTTATATACCCAGACCAGGCAACCTCTCGCCTCCAAAATATCAGTTTTTCCCTTTGAATTCCCCGTTCCATTGACAGTGCCTCACCAGTCTCCTAGTACCTAATGTTATAACCTTACTCAGAGCTATTTCTCACCTTAAGACCTCGTTTCAGTCCCTATATCCAGTGATGAGTGCCTGACTCTTCTTTGTTGTAAAGCTTCAGCATATCCCAGTGGGTCTTAGCTCCCAAGACAGCTTTAAAACACTGATGTCAGTGTCTCCATTGAGACCCATTAATCTGTGGGACGATGTCCTGGTAATCAGTAGTTTTAAAAATGCTCTGGGTGTTTCTAATGTCTATGCAACGTGAGAAACTCTGAAATAGTCCTCACAGTTTTAGATTGATAAGATCACCTAGAGACTTTCATGGTCTCCATCCTGGGAGACATGATTCACTTGTTGATTATTGGGAGAGCCAGGAGGGGTGATTAGTTAACAATTTGAACAGTAATCCAGGGGAGACAGTAAGAACCTAAAGTAGGTGGTGATGAAACAGAGTGAACAAATGAGAAAGACAACGTGGAATTAAGCGCTTTAGGACTTGGAAACTGACTGATACAGGAGGTGAGGAAGAATGACAGGTGCAAGAGCAGTGATAGACACACTGATCACAACTTTGGATGATAAGAATGCTGATGGAGAGAAGGAAAGGCAGAACAAAAGCTGGTTGTGGAGGGTGATGTGTGTCTGTGCATGAATGAATCTGGTTCTACATTTGCTGAGTTTTAAGGCATTGGTGGGGTAGGTGGAGGTGTCACTTGGGAAGTGGAGGATTCTCAAAGTGTGGTCCCTAGATTCACAGTATCAGTATCACCTGGGAATTTGGTATAAATGCAAATTCTTGACATCTTCCCCTTCGCTGAAGACACTCTGGTGGGGCCCAGCGATGTGTGTTCTCACCAGCACTGTAGGCAATTCTGACGTCACCACTGGCCTAGGGTAGCAGTGCTTACTTAAACTTCATCATGCTTCAGAATCACCTAGTGAGCCTGTTAAAGGCAAGGTCCTGAGCTCAGAGTTTCCGGTTCTCTAGGCTGGGGCGGGGCACAAGGTCCTGAGCTCAGCTCAGAGTGTCCGGTTCTCTAGGCTGGGGCGGGGCACAAGGTCCTGAGCTCAGAGTGTCCGGTTCTCTAGGCTGGGGCGGGGCACAAGGTCCTGAGCTCAGCTCAGAGTGTCCGGTTCTCTAGGTTGGGGTGGGGCACACAGGTTGGGGTTTGCATTTCTCACAAGCTCACATGTGGTGCCAGTGCTCTGGTATGGGGACCACACTTTGAGAACCACTCAAAGACAAAAGAGATCTGAACTAGAAACATGGATTTGGGCCTCATCTACATAAGGGAGGTAGTCCAAATCTTGGGTTTCTTTCTCAGACAACTGCAGCTGTCTCCAAATGAGTTTTCAGCCTTCTAACAGGCTTCTCTGTTTCTGTAATCCTCAATGTATTTTGCATACAGAAATCAGAGAAACTGTTATTAATCTCAAACCCTCTCTGCATACAATCCTTCACAGGCTTCCCATTGCTCTTATTTGAATTCTATACACAGCCTGATCGGTCCAGCCTGATCGGTCCTGCATGATCTGGCCTCTGTCTTCCTCCTCAACCTCATCCCGTCACCTCCCCTCCATCTCCTTCTGTTCTGGCCACACTGATCTTTCAGATCCACGAACACGTCACAGTCTTTCCTACCTCAGGGCCTGTGTTCACGCTATTCTCCTACTAGAAGCATTCTATCGTAGGTCCTCAGACCACTGACTCACCTGAACCCTCCTGATCTCAGTTCAGACGTCACTTTCTTTGAGACACTTTCCTTCTTCGTCATCCCTTGTTATTTATTTCTACTTAATTGACCGTGTTTGTGTTCTTTATCTCTCCTGTCACAATCAGCAAGTGTCCTATGTGCTTGTTTCCTGGCTTATCCTCTATCTCCCCCTCTAGATTGTAAGCTCCCCTGGGTGAGGACTTGTTGACTACATGAAATGTAGCAAGTCATATGCATTCTTAGGTTCCCATTGGCTCAATAAATACATGTTGAATGAATGCAGAAAACAGACAACGGAGGCAACACAAATAAGTGCAGAAATCTAGGCAATGTCTATACTTCACAGGCATTGTGGGTGGAGGAGAAAAGAAGGCTAAGGAAAAAAAGAAAAGGAAGCAGAGAGGTAGGGCACTTTAAGAATAGTGCCCTAGAACTAAAGAACACCCAATGGTGAACAATACAATAATTGAAGTTAAAAATACACTAGAAGGAATCAATAATAGCAGAACAACTGAGGCAGAAGATCAAATGAGTGAGCTGGAAGATAGAATGGTGGAAATAACTGCCAAGAAGTAGAATAAAAACAAAAGAATGAAAAGAACTGAGGACAGTCTCAGAGGCTTCTGGGACATTAGATGCACTAATCTTCAAATTATAGGGGTCCCAGAAGAACAGAAAGAGAAAGAGCCCCCCCAAAATATTTGAAGACATTATAGGTGAAAACTTCCCTAATATGGGAAGGGAACATTGTCCTAATTACCATAACAATGGTCTACATACATACACACACATATATATTTACACATGGACAGATACCTAAATGTCTATACCCATCTATATGAATAGACATTTGGAAGAGAATAAAATAATGCTAGACAAAAAAAGAGATTCAAAGAAGCAGCGCTTGCTTTTTTTTTCATTAGTTATATTTTCAGTTCAGTTCAGTTCAGTTCATTTCAGTTCAGTTGCTCAATCGTGTCCTACTCTTTTCGACCCCATGAATCACAGCACACCAGGCCTCCCTGTCCATCACCATTTCCGGAAGTTCACTCAGACTCACATCCATCAAGTCGGTGATGCCATCCAGCCATCTCATCCTCTATCGTCCCCTTCTCCTCCTGCCCCCAATCTCTCCCAGCATCAGAGTCTTTTCCAATGAGTCAACCCTTTGCCTGAGGTGTCCAAAGTACTGGAGCTTCAGCTTTAACATCATTGTTTCCAAAGAAATCCCAGGGTTGATCTCCTTCAGAATGGACTGGTTGGATCTCCTTGCAGTCCAAGGGACTCTCAAGAGTCTTCTCCAACACCACAGTTCAAACGCATCAGTTCTTTGGCACTCAGCCTGCTTCACAGTCCAACTCTCACATCCATACATGACCACAGGAAAAACCATAGCCTTGACTAGACAGACCTTAGTCGGCAAAGTAATGTCTCTGCTTTTGAATATGTTATCTAGGTTGGTCATAACTTTTCTTCCAAGGAGTAAGCGTCTTTTAATTTCATGCCTGCAGTCACCATCTGCAGTGATTTTGGAGGCCCCCCAAAATAAAGTCTGACACTGTTTCCACTGTTTCCCCATCTATTTCCCATGAAGTGATGGGACCGGATGCCATGATCTTCGTTTTCTGAATGTTGAGCTTTAAGCCAACTTTTTCGCTCTCCTCTTTCATTTTCATCAAGAGGCTTTTTAGTTCCTCTTCACTTTCTGCCATAAGGGTGGTGTCATCTGCATATCTGAGGTTATTGATATTTCTCCCAGCAATCTTGATTCCAGCTTGTGTTTCTTCCAGTCCAGCGTTTCTCATGATGTACTCTGCATATAAGTTAAATAAGCAGGGTGACAATATACAGCCTTGTCGTACTCCTTTTCCTATTTTAAATCTTAAAATTTTTAAATATAATTGTTAAAGATAAAGGTAAAAAGGCAGCATTTGTAATCAATTTCTATGAAGAGGAGAGATGGAACACTCTGATAAGGCTAAGGGTCAAAAAGATTATTTACGGGCAAGGTGGTATTTTCACTTTACTAACACAATTCAATAGGTGAATTAGAGTTTACCCAAATTCTCTCATCAACCATTCATTTGATCTTCAAATATCTCAAAATGCAGGCAGGATAGCTCTCACTATTTTCAGCAATGTGATGATAACAAGTAGAAATAACAAGCATAGATTGTGCTTTCAGGAAGTTTGGTGGTATTTCTCATTATTAATTTCATCTGAAATAATGGATATCTACTATTTATATGGAGATTCTTCAAGGCCAACCATAATATGATCAAACAGTTCCAGGGAACAATAGTAACTTAAAAACAAACATCCCTAGAGTATCTCAGGTTTCTTTCCTAAACTGAGTATTTGTTTCCAATAACATTCAAATCTGGGAAGATTTAAATAGCACTTGGAAACAAAGGCCTTTAACTTAGACTGTTTAAAATGGTAACAATTCATTTTTCCTTCTGGTTTAATCAAGCTACTGATCTAAGTTTAAAGGAACATGTACCTGTCAGCATTAGGCACAATCTGTTAGTTTCTAAAATCTGAACCACACTCTGATGGACCAAGTGCAGGATCTATTATTTGTCCAAAAAGCAAACATGAAGTCCTCAGTAGAACTGAAGAAACAGAACTGGGAGAGAGACATTGGAGAGAAATGTAATTATTGCTCAGGATGTTCAAATTTGGCAAAAAACTATCTGTTTTGATTGCCTACATCCATTAAACCTCATAGTTAGAAAGGGTTTCCTTCACAAATCCTGAATCCCTGGGATTACTGCAAAAACAAGCTCATGAAATAGGAAAGAAAGAAGGGAGAATTTTCTTAAAAGTGTTTTCATTCAGGAACATAACTCAATATGTAAGTTATAGTTTACCAAAGTTTCTTCATCATCATTTCATTTGGTCCTCAGAATCTCAAAATACAGGCAAAGGCTGCGCTCACTGTCCTCTCCTGAGGCCCAGGAGGTCAGGTGGGTTGTCAGTTAGTAAGGGGCAAAGTCAGGGCAGGAGTACGGGGCTTGCTTCTGCCGCTCGGTGCTATCTTCTCCTCTCATCACAGCATAGGGTGGCCACACACAGATTTTTTCTTTTTAAGAAAAAGGCTCTCTCTCTTCCTTGTGCTATCATGTTGCAATAGCAAGGCCTTTGGCCTTGAATGTCTAGTGAATCTTGCAGATTCATAAAACATATATAATGATTAATAAACAAGATTTGAATGTACCAACACATGAGCCTGTGATACAGGTAGTAAGTATTCCAGAATGTCAGGAGGAAGAGAAGGAGACCACTAGTCGTGATGACTTTAACTCCTCTTAAATGTCTGCTCCACATAGTCACTTTCCCCAGAGTTACAATACTTTAAAAATATGTTAGTGATACCTCTGGGGTTTTATTGATTCTTAGAGGATTTTAAAATATGGCACCAGTGGTAGAGGAGAGATAAATCATGACTGTCTACACAGTTTATAACATAGTTAGATGGATTATATCAGGGAGATAATAAGTAGGTGGTTAGAGCTAAGGGCAAGGATGGTAACTTGGCTATCAATAGTGATTTTTTAAAATAATTTGAGTTTTGTGGTGGGAATTTTATTCATATATTCTTATTTTATTTATTTATTATATTATTGGGGCTTCTCTGATAGCTCAAATGGTAAAGAATCTACCTGCAATGCAGGAGACCTGGGTTTGATCCCTGGGTTGGGAAGATCCTGGAGAAGGAAACAGCAATCCACTCCAGTATTCTTGCCTGAAAATCCCATAGACAGTGGAGCCTGGTGGGTGACAGTCCATGGAGTCACAAAGAATCGGATACAACTGAGTGACTAACACTTTCATTATATTATTAATATAATATTCTCAATTATTAATTTAGAATATCAATAGCAGTTTTTGAATGAATGGGTAAAGAATAAAGCATAGAGATAAACTGAGTAAACAGACTGAAAGAATACTTTCAGAACAGTTTAACATTTCAACAGTTTGTCACAACAAAAGACACACACACAACCACAATGACAGATACCTAAATGTCTATGTCTAGCTGTGTGGATGGTAATTTATTAGTTCAAGAAGAATACCATATAAAACATGCTGCTTAAATATATGTATGCATATGTAAAAACAATAAGTAAGGTTTTGTTCCTGTTGAGTAATGTGAAATTGGTGAAATTCTGCTCCTGAAATACTTTTTTCAAAGCCAGTATTTGAGGATATTGAATGAATAACCTGAATATCCAATCTCTCCCTGCTGGAGAGATAGATCTTACTTGCTTTCTGTCTTGTTCTTTCTTTTTCATTCCCTCACATAAACCCATACACAAACAGATGAACACACCTATCATTATGAAACTCAGTTTAACAACAGTTTGAAGTGTTCAGGTGTTTAAACCACTGTACTAAGTACTATCAGGGAAAAGAAATGCACAGATGAATCACCCACAATTCCAAAGTCTCCTGCTTTCCTAGTATGGCTTTGAAAGCGAGTTTGCATTTTAGTTCTGATACTTACATACTCCATTATCTAGGGTAACTTCCTGTTTTCTCTGTACTTTAAAAAAAATCTTGAACTGAGAACAATAATGATATCTACTTTCACAGGGTTGTTAAGAGGGCTCAGTGGAATGACATGTGTAAAACATTTTGATCAGTGCCTGTCACAGAGCAAGCTATTATTGTTGTCATTATGTTATTATATAAAAGATTTTACACTCCACAAGAGAATATAGACTTAACCACAGCTAAGCCTAACAGAAATAATCAGCACGTAACAAAAGCATAATCAAAATGCTCTGCTCCATGGGGGTGTGTGTGTGTGTGTGTGTGTGTGTGTGTGTGTCTGCACGCGCCTGTGTGTAAACCCACAGAACCCTCCATTTAGCCTTGGGAAGAAAGGAATAAACTAAGCAGAGTTAATCATTTTTCCAGGTTCTGTAAATATTATCCCTTTTTGCTACTAAATCAATAATGATACCTTCAAAACATCATTTAACTGGAGCATGGAATTATATATGGGAAACTGATCTTGCTTTTAAATTCAGCAAGTTGGCCAGCTCAGCAAAGGGAATTTCAGAACAGGATAAAATGGAATGAATAGTCTTTGAAGGAGTTCCTCTACTTCTGAAATTCTATGATTCCATAATCAAGATTCTTGATGGAGTTTCCAGAGATATAAAAAAAGACAATTCAGAAAAACAGCCCTTTCCTATTGTAGTTCCTTCTCCCTTTTACCATACCCCCCATTTTTTTCTCGACTATCTTTTGAAGAACTGGTCTTAGATGAGCAATAATGTTTACTACATTAGGAAAGGGGGCTTCCCTGGTGGCTCAGCAGTAAAGAATCTGCCTGCAATGCAGGAGACGTGGATTGGATCCCCAAGTCAGGAAGATCCCCTGGAGGAGGACACGGCAACCCACTCCAATATCTTGCCTGGAGAATCCCATGGACAGAGGAGCCTGGCGGGCGACAGTCCATAGGGTCGCAAAGAGTTGGACACAACAGAAGCAACTGAGTATGTAGCATGCGTGAAGAAAGAGGAGTTATTCTGAATAAGCTGGGTCATCAAGGGAAGAACTCTATTAAATCCTTGAAGAAGTGGATTATTTACTGATTTGGCTTGTGGTCTAAAGTTGAGGTGTGTGTTGGGGGAGAATGGAAGTCTTTCGCCATTGCATATTATAAAGAAATTAAAGAGAAAAGCACTGGGAATGCATATTTTAGAAATATGGGGATAAATAAGACTAAGTATTGCATGTAAATTATGATGATGGAGAGTGGATGAAAAGAATGTAAATAAGAAAAAAACACTGATGTTTGAAATTTACTAAAAAAATCTAAAAATATCGGTTAATGTCAACTAAATCTGTTACTTTTTTCTAAGGTGGTGAACAAGCAGCTCCTTTTACACGTTTTGCTTTCTCATGAGTTCATTCATTCATCAAAAATGTATTGATTATTCGTTACATACCAGCAAACGAAGAGTAGGACAGATATGGTCCCTGTCCTGATGAGGGTTAATTTTTTAGTAACAGAAATGGCCAGAGAGAAAATAGAAGAGGAAAAAGAAGAGCCTGGACAAGCCAAAATGAAAATCCATTTTCTGAATAATAAAAACTTGCTGTATAATCTAATAATTTAAGCGTCCCCACCATACCCCTTCATAACAATCAGGGCACATTCAGCTGATTCCAGTAGTAAAACAATAGCATTTGTGAAAAAGGTAATGCCATCAAAAATAAATATAGATCCAGCTCTCAAGGGGAGAAATCTGAGAATACTATCCTCTTGGAAAAATATGATCGATGTACTGTAATCTAGTTGTGATGGATGGTTCTTCAACCTCCCAAGGTAGATGGTGTGGTGCATCAACAATTTAAATTACTCCTCAAATTGGACCCTGACTAGGAATTATAAAGGAAATATTTTCAAAAGAGGTCACTGCCTAAACAATTCCTTTAATCAACAGTCAGAGGATTTATTTAGCTGATGGTGCCAAACTTTCTTCATGGAGACTACAATGGTACATCCCCCCTAGTTCCCGCCCCTCAAAAGGGCAAGAGGATCAAAAGAATTTTTAAATGCAGATTTTGGTTTACAGAGTTCTTTTTCATCTTCTGGAAAGTGATTACCAGACTTAATCAAGATTCCTCTGTGTATCATTAGCTAATTTTAACTCTCTCTTTTTTTTTTTACAATGAGTTTGGGAAAGACCACTTTCAAGTCCTCTGTGAATTTCATGTTTTTCTGTTCAAGCCTTCAGGGAAGCTAAATTTAAAAGTAGAAAAATAGTAATTAAAAGTGATTAGAACAAGAAGTTTTGGTGCTATGAGTTGAGGACTCAATTCTCCCTGTCATAAGCTGAACCAAGAGGAAGTTTTTGGTTTTGATTATAGCTTCACTTGCTATTTTAATAAACATGAACCAGTATTCAAACTTCTAATATCCTGCTGCTTAACCATTTCCAAAGAGCCATCCAGCTCTTTTAAACAGCCTTTGTTTTAAAATTTTAATTTGTTTGGCTCAGTCTCACCTTAGAAAGTTGTAGCCTTATGGTAAACTCTTTTATAAGTTGATTTCCAGAATCCTAAGTGATTCTCTCTTTTCCCCTCCCAACTAAGTGTTTCCTCATGGGCCAAAACCGTTGGTGCTGACAGCTTTCTTGCTTTGTTTTATCTGGTTCCCAGAGTAAATATGAGAGACAAATGTGAGAACGTGTCCAGCACTGACTGGACGCACCATGACTCTGGTGATACTTACAGCTCCTCCAGGAAGCGCAGACTGTGGAGAGGACTCGGGGGCAGCTGACTGATGTTGTTCATACTGAGGTCCCTGAGGGAAAAAGAGGCAGCATGTGAGGAGCCGCGTTTGCCACCACAAGGAAATCCAGCTGTTCAGTTCACACATTTTCAAGCAAGACAGCCAAAGGAACTCATTCTTCTGTTTGATAAATGAATTGTTCTTTTGCATCTTAAATATATTCCTTTCCTCCCACATCCCCTCAACATCATGGGCCCTCAAATCAGAGATCCTAGGAGGAGCTTATATGGAATTCAACACGATTTAGACCATTCGTGGGCATGGCTGTAATTCTTCACATTTAAAATGACCTGAGGAGCACAGAAGAGGGAACAGACATAACGCAACCCTAGATGTAACTCAATGTTGGGTACTGCTTTAAATTTTGTGACAAAGAAAAATGTTTTCACCGTGCAACGGTGAAAGTCCTGTTTCTCTGGGACTATAAGCACCTTTTAAAAACAAATGTTTTGAATCAAAGAAACTTAAAACAAAACAAGACAAAAAGCCTATTCCCTCCTTCGAACGTGTTCCTTTTGCAGGTTCTCGGATTGCATTAAATAAGTGAACTGAACCATAAAACAAGGGTGTAATGTGATCCTGCTCTGTAGCACACTTCCTGCTGGGTCTGCACAGTAGTTCCTGGCACAGGAAACAAGAAGCCACTTTGGGCGGAACTCAATCAATTTTTGTTTTAAGTGAAACTCCGTGTAATTAGATTTTATTCCATTTTTACTTTTCTACTTCTTTACTGTCTTTCACACAATCCTACAGCATCGCTGGCATATGCCATCTGCATCTCAGAGGCCAAAAGATCAGCTGCTAGACAGAGTCTACTCAAGACAAGCTAAGACCACAAAACAGTCAGCTGAAGGTGGACTTAACCAATGACTTGCTCTAAGGAACAGATTTTGGACTCAGTGGGAGAAGGTGAGGGTTGGATGATTTGACAGAGTCTCACTGAAACATATACATTACCATATATAAAATCGATAGGCAGTGGCAGTTTGATGTAGGATGCAGGGCACCCAAAGCTGGTGCTCTGTGACAGCCTGGGGATAGAGTGGGGAGAGAGGTGGTGGGCGTTCAGGATGGAGGGGACACATGTATACCTAGGGCCGATTCATACTGATGAGTGGCAAAAACCATCACAATATGGTAGAGTGATTATCTTCCAATTAAAAATAAATAAATAAACTGAATTTTAAAAAATGACTCATTCAAACCTGAAGACTCAGAACTAACACCATTATCGTCTCAGAGCAAGTATACAGACATAAAGTTTATCTTGAGATAAAATAAAGAGCTTCTTTTTATTATTTAAAAATGTGTTTAATTGATATATAACATTGTATTCATTTTAGCATACAGCATCATGACATATTCATAAATTGTGAAATGATTACCACAATAAGTTAGTGGACATTCATTACCACAGTTACAAAAATTTTTTTCTTGTGGTGAGAATTTCTCTTAGCAACTTTCAAATATACAAGTATATTTGTTATACAAGTATTATAACCGTAACCACTATGCTGTACATTATATCCCCAGGACTTATTTCTCTCATAACTGGAAATTTGTATCTTTTGACCACCTAAGCCAATTTTACCCAGGAGCTTTTAAAAGAATCTGAATTATTTTTGTTATTGAAGAGATCACATCCATTGCACCTAACCAGCAGGTTTTAGTATTGACAGCTTGATGCCTTTATCAAATATTAACTTTTAATCAGGGATGCCAAGAATTAAAGGATCTGACTCTGTGCCTTTAAAAAATCATGAGCGTCTATGTCCGATGCAGGATACAGGATGCTTGGGGCTGGTGCATGGTGATGACCCAGAGAGATGTTATGGGGAGGGAGGTGGGAGGGGGGTTCATGTTTGGGAACGCATGTACACCCGTGGTGGATTCATGTCAATGTATGGCAAAACCAATACAGTATTGTAAAGTAAAATAAAGTAAAAATAAAAATTAAAAAAAAAATCATGAGCATGTATGGGGAATGTAAAATATTTTGCTAAATGTTTCAGAATATGGCAAAACCCCAGAATTATTATTTTTAATATGTTAATAACAATGCAGTAGCCAAGTAAGACGCTATATTCTCAAGCAAAACTGAACAATGCTAAAAATATAGACTAAAAATTTATGTTGCCCCTATATTCAGAATCTGAATATTTTTCCTGACATTGTTTAGATAAGAGAGGCAAATAACTGATTAGCAATTTTAGTTCCCAGTGCAGCTATTTCTCTGAAGTAGGAAGGTGGCTGAGTTCACTGAACAGGCATGTATTAACCTAACCAATACAGTTTCTGAATTCCTTACAGTGACTCTATAATCTCTGCAAAGACTTGCTAGTTCTCAGGGCTATTCACTTACTTTTAACTGACACCCCACTTATTTCCTAAAAGGATTGGGTGATTTGCTTTCCGAGCATGTTTATTTGTAACTTAGATCCAACCAGTCTCCAGAAGCTGGTGTGGATGGCAGTGACATTCCTTTCCTTTCGTATTTCCTTGTGTGATGTGCAGATCGGTTAGGGACAAACGTCGAGCTTGTCTATGTGCAGAAAGCTCTAACTAGAACAAGGAAATTTACACATGAAGGAGATTCATGAGCACTCCATATTATTTTACTGTTTATTACCCTATTTCAGGCGCCTGAAAGTGAAGCTTGTATCGGTGTGCATTCTCAGGGCTCCTCCCAGAGCATCTTTTGCGGCGGAGCGGAAGCGTGCAGGCGTAGTTGGAGTACAGTGTCTCGGGTTTGCATACTGCTTTCCCTGTGCACTAGCTGCACGGTCTGGAGGAAATGAACCTCCCTGAGTAGGCTTCCTCGTATTTAACCCAGGGTGCCCCTACATTGCTTCCCAGCTGTTTCAGTGGTAAAGAATACCCCTGCCAACGCCGGAGACACGGTTTCGATCCCTCAGTCGGGAAGATCCCCTGGAAGAGGAAATGGAAACCCACTCCAGTTTTCTTGCCTGGAAAATTCCACAGACAAGAGGAGCCCAGCGGGCTGCAGTCCATGAAGTGGTAAAAGAGACAGACACGAGTGAGTACACACTCAAGTCCCTACATTAATGGTTGCATACCCAAGGATAGCTGTTTCCAGTCAGGAGGGAGAGTGACTTAATTTGCTTCTTGGAAAGGCGAGTACCCCTCCCTCCCAACAGGAGCTAATCACTTCTCCCTGTTACCTGACACTGTGGTTCAGAAAAGGAGCTCATAACAGTCGGCCCCCCCATATCTGTGGGTTTGGCAGGGGCAAATTCAGAGGGCTGACGGTTTTCATTGGACCAAACCCTTTAAGGGACGTGAGCATCCTCAGATTTTGGTTATCTGCAGGTGCTGCTAGGACCAATCCTCTGAGCATACTGAGCAACCACTGGATTGCTAAAACAACTCTTTACCACGTGCTTGCTAATACAGGCTGTTTTCCTCTAAAGAGCCGCTAACAATGCAGATAAACCTATAGTAGAAAAAATAATAATGACGATTCAGAGTAAAATGAAATAGGTCTTTAAAATATACATTCAAAGCAGGTAGGGTAAAAATGAACTTGTCAGCATTCATCTTTTCTGTGTGCACCTTTTGCCTTGATGTTCAAATGTAATACTGGTCTAACTGAGTGCTTCCCAAGCTATCCATGGTAAAAGACCAACTTAGAAAAGTTCTGGTTTACTGTGGACTTGTATCTTTAGAAAATATTATAAAATTAATTACCAGAGAAGTCAAAAACACAAAGATAAACAAAATACAAGCCTCAATATTTTGTTATGTGACTTGATAGAGATTATTCAATTACTGTGAACATTTCTAAACTTTTACTCTCAAATCCTTATCTGTTGCAGATTGGTAAAAAATAATCCTGTTCTGGGTTAGGGTCTTAGACCTCTCGTTTTGGTGAGCAATGTCTGTGCTTTCCTTTAGGTCAAGAAGGGCAAGGCTTAAATGACTTTTAGCCTGTTCAAGTTAGAGTAAAACATAATAGAATGAGAATGTTTGGCTACTAGAGAGGGCTGGCACTCACCAGGGCGTGGACACCTGTTTGTAAGGGAAGAAAATGAAGTTCACAGGGGTGATGGGTCTCCAAGTCACAGTGCAGAACTCAGTGGGAAAGCCCCTGGGTTGAAGATTAGATCGATACTTGCCCTAGGATTTTTGCTTTTCCTTTCTTCCTACAAACTTTCCACTCTATACAGAAATATCCTCTCTCTTACTCTTAAATTATTTTCAAACTCTTCCTTTTATATTTCTGCAGTATCTAGCTTTTCTGACTCACACGAAACACATACAACCATAGCAGAATGAAGAGTTCTTAAAAAAGCTTATATCTGTGCCCTCTGTGTTTATATCTGTCTCATTTTTAAACTATCATTAAAAAGCCCCTATTTTATAGCATATTTGG
Source organism: Budorcas taxicolor (assembly GCF_023091745.1). Lineage (NCBI taxonomy): Eukaryota > Metazoa > Chordata > Mammalia > Artiodactyla > Bovidae > Budorcas > Budorcas taxicolor. Next base: position 46,246,902 of record NC_068914.1, on the reverse strand, counting down.
CCCACAGTTTAGTTTCCTAAAATCAGTGAAGCAATGTAATGCATTTCTTTACTTTTTTTCATCTTTTGCCAAGATGTTGGAATGAATTTTGAAGAACTGATCACTAGGTAAAAAGATTTCATCAGAAATGAAGGATTCATTGCCACAAGACGATCAAATATGTTAAACTATTCTGCCCTGTCTCTGACCCAGGTCTTGTCTATGCTGTGTTAATGACCATATCTAGAAATGAACAGGATTTGCAGAGTTCCATGAAAGTTGGTGACTATATATTGGAATCATCACAGGAGCTTTAAAAAATATGGATGCCTGGATCCCATCCCCTGAGTTTCTGAGTCAGCTGGTCCAGTATGGGCACTGGAATTTTAAAAAGCTTCTCATGTTATTTGAATATTCAGTCAAGAATGTGAACATTGCTTAAATAGATGGGGAAACAGTGGAAACAGTGTCAGACTTTATTTTTGGGGGGGCTCCAAAATCACTGCAGATGGTGACTGCAGCCATGAAATTAAAAGATGCTTACTCCTTGGAAGAAAAGTTATGACCAACCTAGATAGCATATTCAAAAGCAGAGACATTACTTTGCTGACTAAGGTCCGTCTAGTCAAGGCTATGGTTTTTCCTGTGGTCATGTATGGATGTGAGAGTTGGACTGTGAAGAAGGCTGAGCGCTGAAGAACTGATGCTTTTGAACTGTGGTGTTGGAGAAGACTCTTGAAAGTCCCTTGGTCTTCAAGGAGATCCAACCAGTCCATTCTAAAGGAGATCAGCCCTGGGATTTCTTTGGAAGGAATGATGCTAAAGCTGAAACTCCAGTACTTTGGCCACCTCATGCGAAGAGTTGACTCATTAGAAAAGACCCTGATGCTGGGAAGGATTGGGGGCAGGAGGAGAAGGGGACGACCTAGGATGAGATGGCTGGATGGCATCACGGACTAGATGGACGTGAGTCTGAGTGAACTCCGGGAGTTGGTGATGGACAGGGAGGCCTGGCATGCTGCGATTCATGGGGTCACAAAGAGTCGGACACGACTGAGTGACAGAACTGAACTGAACTGAACTCTTTCTAAATTTCTAGATGGGTGTTCTCAGTTTTACAACTTACTCAAAATTTAATAGGCTTACTGAAGGTACTGTTTCCTCTGGGTAGAGAGTTCCACCTAAGCAGGTGGTATCTTTCTCTTGAAAACGTGCTTGTTGCTTGCAACTTTATTATTTTTTCTTCATTTGACAAAATATTAATTGAGCATTGGGGCTTCCCAGGTAGCACAGTGGTAAAGAATTTGCCTGCTGATGTAGGAGATGCAAGAGATAGATTTGATCCCTGGGTCAAGAAGACCCCCTGGAGTAGGAAATGGCAACCCACTCCAGTATTCTTGCCTTGAAAATGCCATGGACAGAGGAACCTGGTGGGCTACAGTCCATGGGGTTGCAAAGAGTTGGACATGACTGAGTGACTAAGCATGCGCACACAATTGAGCATTCGCTGTGGTCAGGTCTGGGAACACAGTGGAGAATAAAGGCGAGTCTTTCCCCTTTTCTGCTGTCTCTAAGTTTGTTGCTGTTCAGTAGCCAGGTTGTGTACAACTCTCCGCGACCCCATGAACTGCAGCATGCCAGGCTTCTCTGTCCTTCACTCTCTCCCTGAGTCTGCTCAAATTCATTTCCACTGAGTCAGTAATGCCATCCAGCCATGGTATCCTCTGTTTTCCCTTCACTTCCCCTCACCCAGCATCAGGATCTTTTCCAGTGAGTCGGCTCTTTGCATCAGAGCTGACTATTGCTCTATGCTCCAATACTTTGGAGCTTCAGCTTCAGTCCTCCCAATGAATATTCAGGGTTGATTTCCGTTAGGACTGACCAGTTTGATCTCCTCACAGTCTAAGGGACTCTCAAGAGTCCTCGCCAACACCACAATTCAAAAACATCAATTCTTCATCACTCAGCCTTCTTTATGGTCCAACTCTCACATCCGTACATAACTACTGGAAAAGCCATAGCTTTGACTATATGGACTTTTCTTGGTAAAACGATGTCTCTGCTTTTTAATACATTGTCTAGGTTTATCACATTTTTCCTTCCAAGAAGCAAATGTCTTTTAATTTCATGGATGCAGTCACCGTCTGCAGTGATTTTGGAGCCCAAGAAAAGAAAATCTTTCACTGTTTCCACTTTTTCCCCATCTATTTGCCATGAAGTGTTGGGACCGGATGCCATGGTCTTGGTTTTCTGAATGTAGCTTTAAGCCAGTTTTTTCGCTTTCCTCTTTCACCTTCATCAAGGGGCTCTTTAGTTCTTCTTCACTCTCTGCCATTAAAATGGTATCATCTGCATATCTGAGGTAAGATGCTGAAGGTACTCAATGTTAATTCCGCTACAAAGCTTGCTCTGGATCTAGCCTCTCAGCTCTATCTTTGTCAGGTCCCTGTTCTGGAGATAACTGTTCTGTTCTCCTATGTACCGTGTCTCCTTATTCTAGGTCATCTACACCAGGGTCAGAGAGGTCACCCTGAAAATCCATCCGATCATGTCACTCCATTCAGCCACTGCTAGCCAATGAGAAAGGCACCCCCTGGGATGATCTGGAGAAGTGTTTCCCCTCCAGGAGGGGAGGGTGGTAAATTAAAGAAAAGATCATTTTCCTCCTGCTCAAGCAGCCACAGAGTGGGCTGAGTGGTTTGGCAAAGAGAGCTTGGCTTGGAGTTCAGCCCACCTTGGACAGTCCCTGTGCTGGGCATGACCTGCACAACCACAGCCAGCTTAGACAGCCCTGTCTGAGAATTTGGACTGACTCCAGGCTTCTTAGAGGAGCCAGTGTCCCAACTTTCTTAGGCCTAAAGCACGTTTCTGCCTTGATCTCATGCTACTTTATGTAACATGTGTTCCAGTTACGCTAAAATTCTCTCTGTTCCTCTTTGCCTCTGTCTTTACACATGTGATTCTCTTCCTTTCAAATGCATTATCCTATTTCCAAATAACTACTCTTGTCTTAACAGATGCCTGTGTTTCAGACATAACCTCTTCTTTTTCCAGCTTAGTTGTTCTCTATTTCAACCTCTAGTCCTTTGATACTTCCAAGATCAAAGCCTTGTCTTAACCTAAGATCACACTTCGATCTCCTGGATCACTATCTCACCATCACTCTCAACTGTCTTTTGTTTCACACTCCTGGCAAAGCCCCAGCTCTGGGAGAACACCGTAATTCCCCTTCTCTGCTACTATCTCAGTGCGCTGAGTGCTACTACAAAAGGAAGGCTCACAAACGTGCAGATGAGTTACTATACATTCATGGGTTTTGTGGGCTCTCAACACTGCTGTACAGTCCTGATATTTGCTATGGCTCAATTTACTCCTGTGGGGAACCTTCCCCACTGGCCTCAAACCTCTTAATCAACAACCACTCCCATCATGGGCACTGTCCCTCTGACTTTGTGGAATTTACTGGGATTCTTTGGACCCAACATGAAATCAGCCAATTTTTGGTTCTCTTTTGCCCCCTGCTTATGATACCCACAGCTTTCTCTTGCTCATGGATGAGCACCCTCCACCCTCCACCCTCAGGATGCTACAGCACATTATTTCATGAACAGTTCCTTCTATTTCCTGCATTTTCAGCTTCTTTCTCTTCCCTTCCAATGTATAAACATAGTCAAGTTTTTTCTGTGACTAAAACAAACAAGCAAATCCAGATCTTTGGCTCTCCTTCTTCCTCTACCTGCTACCCAATATTGCTCATTCCTTTAGGGCTGTTTCTTGTCTCTAATTGTAGCCTCTGCCTCCTATTCCCTTTCTAGCTCACCACACTCAGGCTTCCACCCTTGCACTCCAGTGAAACTGCTCCCACCATAGAAACAACGCCCTCCAGGTTGTCAAATCTAACGAGCACGTGACCGCCTGGACCTCTCCCTTGCACCAGACTCTCTTTCTGGAAGCTCTGTGCTCTACAGCTTCCAAGGCATTGTTCTCGCAGGATTCTGTCCATACTTTCCCAGCTTGCTGCTTCATAGACTCGGTGGCACTGTCTTCTATTTTCCTCTTCAGTGGCAGGGTTCCCTGGAGCTCTACCCTGGGCCTAGTGCTCTGCAATCCTTACCCTTTCTTCTTGCTGACTGGTATTTACTCTCATCAGTCCTGAATATTCATTAGTAGGACTGATGCTGAAGCTGAAACTCCAATACTTTGGCCACCTGATGCTAAGAGCTGACTCATTGGAAAAGACCCTGATGCTGGGAAAGATTGAGGGCAGGAGGAGAAGGGGATGACAGAGGATGAGATGGCTGGATGGCATCACTGACTCAATGGACATGGGTTTGGGTGGACTCCAGGAGTTGGTGATAGACAGGGAGGCCTGGCGTGCTGCAGTTCATGGGGTTGCAAAGAGTTGGACACCTTGAGTGACTGAACTGAACTGAACTTACTCCAATGTGTTTAAGTATTACTTAGATGCCCATAACCCTTCAAAGCCATATTCTTCCTCTTCATCTCTCTTCTTCAGAATTATATATCTAATTTCCTTCTGGATATTCCATTTAGCAATGGAATGCACCATGTCTAAAATGGAAGTAACTATTTTCTATTCCGAACTCATTTTCCTCCTGTGGGGCCAGTTTCTAGTTAATACCATCACCATATTCCTGTCAAAAAGTCCAAATATTAGATACTATTCAAGCCTTGCCATTTGCTTAATCCTCTCTGCCTATTCCTTTTTCTCTTTTCCAACTCTGCCCTTAGTACCTCAGACCCAGTCATCTGAAACTGTCTCCTAACTCCATAGGAGCCTGCTTCTAGAAGATTCCTATTTCTTACCCTCCAAGTGACAACTAGAGTGAGCTTTCCAGGAATGCAGAATTAGCCACCCTTCTTAAAACTTTTCAATTTCCCTCTCACCTTCCAAATGATATCCACTTTTGTAGCACACCTACCCTTTGCCACTTGGGCATATTGATTATAATTTATCCTTCAAGACTCCAGTTGTGTAGATGTCATCTCCTCCAGGAGATCTACCTCAGCTCTGAGATCAGGGTAAGTGATCTGCTCTCTGTCATCCTATATCACCCTCACACATTTAATGACATCTTAGTGAAATGCTGTGATGTGTTGATCTTCTGCAGCTAGGCTGTATTCCTCACGATCAGCGGCCATTATTTTCATCACAGTGCTTCTAATGTCTAGCCCAGTCTTTCTATGTAGGAAGCACTCAGTGAATGTTGAATTGAACCCTCTTCTATTGCAGCTGTCCTATGAGTGGGCAGATGATCTTCCCCATCTATTAAAATCAAGTGTCTCATCCAAGGACTACAGATCTCCTAAGTGTGAGCTATGTAATCCTTCTGGTATAAAACACTTTTGGAAGCAAAACCTACTTTGTGTTGTGCCCATCTTCCGTGATGATTTTTGCTCATAATTAGGGCTGCGGTTTCCCTTTTCAGTTGGTCCTCTCTGTCTTCTGTCCTAGGGATTCCTCAGAGATGCTCACCCACTGAAGGCCCCCTTCTACTCTCACACTCAAGCACCTTTATGCTGATGTCTCTCTTCCCCTCCTCTTTCTCTCCTTCTGTTCTTCTGCCCGGCCCCTCCTCATATTTTTCCTCCTCCTTCCTCTTCCCCTCTTCTTCTTCCTTCAACTTTTCCTTTTCTCCTGAAAAATATCTTTCTTATCATTTCCATGGATTCGTTGTAGGATGCATGACTACAGCAGGTACCTAGTCCATCATCTTAAAATCCAGCCATACTGTCTCTATTTGAGACCTGATACATGAACCAGTGAACAGAGAGGTCATTCCTTGTAGTGTGACTATTAAACAAAGAAGAAAACTACAACACATGGTTCTTTAATCTCTGCCACACTTGAAGACAAATATTTTCTTCTTTAGCAGAACCACACAATTCCTATTTCTTCTAATGACAATCATACGAAATTTGTTTTGGGAGAGCCAATAACATTTACCTTTTTGCCAGACACCTTTGTGAACTAAGAATCCAGGCTGGAACCATTTTGGCATTTTTAAATTGATCACTTTTTAAATAGGTTTCTAGAGATAAGCCCTCCTATGAACTTCAAAGAGAAAGGTGCAGGCTTGAGTAGCATTTTATGATGGCATGAATAATGTTATGTCCAGATACTTTTCCATATTATTGTCTTTAACTTTAGAACAATGTATCTTTGAAAAATACTTTTTACTGAATTATAACATATATGAGGAAAGGAATAAATCCTAATTGTCCAGCCCACTGAATTTTCACAATGGAAACACACCCTTGTAAACTAGCTCAAATCAAGAACTAATACACTGCCACCACCTCAGAGGCTCACCTTTCCTTCCACCCACTACTCCCCTCAAAAGTAACCAATCTGCTAACTTCTAATACTTTATATTAGTTTTCTTGATTTTATGTTTCTATGAATGGAATTACAGAGTGCATAGTATTTTTTTAAAGACTTTATGTTTTACAGCATCTTTAGGCTCACAGCAAAATTGAAGGTATAGAGATCCCCTATATCTGTCCCTTCTGCCGACAGATGCATAGCCTCCCCCATCATCAACATCCCCCAGCAAAGTGGTAAATTTGTTACAGCTGACGGACCTATGCTACGCCATAGTCACCTGGTCTGCAGCTGACGTTAGGGCTCATTCTTGGTGCTTTACAGTCTATGGGTTTGACACGCAGCCACCATTATAATATCATGCGGAGGGTTTTCACTGCCCTAAAAATCCTGTGTGCTCTGTCTAGTCATCCCCCATCCCCCAACAACTACAGATCTTCTTACTGTCTTCATAAGGTTTGCATTTTCCAGAATGTCAGAGTTAGAATCACAGGTATGTAGCCTTTTCAGATTGACTTCTTTTCACTAAGTATTACAGAACATGGCTTTTTGAGTTTTTTTCTCTAGTGTCTTTTACTCACTTATGAAATTTATTCATGTGTTGCATGTAGCAATAGTAAATTCCTTCTCAGTGCAATATAGTGTCTCATTTTATGGTTATACTACGGTTCATCTACTGGACTATTGACAAACACTTGGTTTTTCCAGTGGTCATGTATGGATGTGAGAGTTGGACTCTGAAGAAAGCTGAACGCCAAAGAACTGATGCTTTAAACTGTGGTGCTGGAGAAGACTCTTGCGAGTCCCTTGGACTGCAAGGAGATCCAATCAGTCCATCATAAAGGAGATCAGTCCTGGATGTTCATTGGAAGGACTGATGCTAAAGCTGAAACTCCAGTACTTTGGCCACCTCATGTGAAGAGTTGACTCATTGGAAAAGACCCTGATGCTGAAAGGAATTGGGGGCAGGAGGAGCAGGGGATGACAGAGGATGAAATGGCTGGATGGCATCACCAACTCGATGCACATGAGTTTGAGTGAACTCTGGGAGTTGGTGATGGACAGGGAGGCCTGGCGTGCTGTGATTCATGGGGTCGTAAAGAGTCAGACATGACTGAGTGACTGAACTGAACTGAACTGAACTGGGCTCTTTTTAGCCTGTGGCTATTATGAATGATGTTGCTATAAAAATTCTTGAATATGCCTTTAGTTGAACAGATATGCAAGTGCATATCTGTTCAGTATATATCTAGGAGTGGAATATCTGGGTCTTGGTATGTATGTATGTTCAGCTTTAATAAACCCTGCCAAATTGTTTCCTAAACTGACTATCTTGATTCATACTCCTCCAGTAGTGTATGAGAATTCCAGTTGTTTCATATCCAATTGTTTCCATTTGTTATTGCCAAAATTGGTATTATTTTGCTTTAAATCTAAGTCATTTGGGCTAAATGTATATATGATGGTATTTCATTGTGGTTTTAATTATCATTTCCTTCATGTTTAAGAGAGTTGAGTATCTTTTCCTGTGACTCCTGACCATCAAGATACTCTTTTTCTGTGAGGTACCAGAAAAATATCTTTTTTGATGACATTCAAAGTAAAATTAAAACTCAGTTGTTGTAACAAGTGAGACTATGCATTGATGTGTAAGGAAAAAAGCTAATCATTTCCTTACTCCTCTTCTAATAGTATCATTCTTCTGAGGCCTCAAAGTCATTCTCTGAGATAGTTGATGGTGTAATACTTAGGAGCATCTATTTTGGAGCTATTCTGCCTTAGTCCTGGCTTTGCTGTTTTTGAACTTAGTAACCCAGAGCAAGTTATCTAATATCTCTGTGCCTCAGTTATCTAATCTGTGAAATAATCTGGACCTAATAAAAGTATCTGCTTTATGGAATTTCTGTGAGAAATCATTGAGCTAATATGTGTAAAGTACTTAGAACAATATCTGACATGTTACAAGTACTATATATTTGCTATCATTATTATTATCACATAGAATCCCTTTTATGGTTTTACAAATGAAAACTCTTACCTGTCCAGATGTATTAAGAGTTGGGAAATGTTAGCCTATTGGTATTTATGATTATCTTGAAAGAAATCTCTTTAAAGTTACTGTTTAGAGATAGTAAGCTTATGTTCTAGTGGTCCCTTTGCTTTATTAGCATTAATTCTTAATAGAAGCTTTGAAAAGATGGAGCCTCAGAGCTCTGTCAATAATAAGAGAAGAGATACAGTTTTTTGGGTGGATCACTTACTTAAAAACCTCATGAACTCAGAACATGCCTCCAAATAGAGAACTAAACAAACACAGAACAAAATAAAAACAAATGAACAAAGAAAAAATTACCAACAGCAAATAAAATCTTTTTAACAATCAGAATCAGAAGCCCACAAAGCCAGTGAATGTTTATATACTTTTCTCAAAGGGAAAGGTCCCAGTCAGAAAGAAAATATTCTTTATTTGGACAATCTTGGTCTTTGTTTGTTGGTTTGGTTTGGTTTTGAAATTCACAGTAGCAAATTACCTGGGGGAAGAAGACTCTGTGAGGCTGGCCATGATATGGAAAAGCAGATTTAAGAGCTAAAATTACATCATCATCATCAATCACATTGATCTTTGTTCATTTAATGTAATAGTTCTAGATATTCCAAAAGCTTTCAACCAATTTGGAACCAAATTTTCCCTTTAAGTTAGTGAAGAGCTTTCTATGTTCTAAAGGATGGTACAAAATCAACAGAAAAGTTTAAGAATCGAGGAATACACTAAAGTTCTATCTCTTCTACTTCTCTCTATTCTCTGTGAACAATTCTAGCCTTGAACTTGCACCTGCACTACAGATGTTTGTTTCTAACAGGTTTATATTTGAACTTCTCCATGTGGTTAATTGGTCAGTCACCTAAAACAACGTATTGACTCCTTGTTTTCTCTCTTTTTCCCAAACTAGCTTTTCCCATTGTATTTTCTTATCTTTGGCTTTCCTAAGCTAACACTGGCACTAAGTGGCAGAGCTGGGGTCTGAACCTGGTCCACCTGACTTCAGAGCGTGTGCGATCAGCCCTGTGCAGCTACACCGGGCACTAGAATCCAAGTTCCAGCTTCTGTTCTTGGCTGTCCCAGCTTGAGTCTCTGTGGTTCAGTCCTGACCCCCTGGATTAGGTTTGTGTGCTCTGTAGGGGCTTCCCAGGTCGCAGAGGGGTAAAAGATCTGCCTGCCAATGCAAGACATGCAGGAGACTCGGGTTCAATCCTGAGTCAGGAAGGTCCCCGGAGGAGGAAATGGCAACCCACTGCAGTATTTTTGCCTGGAAAATTCCACGGACAGAGTAGGCTGGCAGGCTACAAGTCCTTGGGTTGCAGAGTCCCTCTAAACCCTTCACACAGTCTATATTCCAGTCACACCAGGTTGCCTTTTATTCTCCCAAGATGTCCTGAAGTTTTGCCCTCTAGATTGACACAAGATATATCTCCAGTGAACTTTCTGGTCAAGGGAAGGGATTTGGAGGAAACTTGTCCTGTGATTTCTTATGCCCAGGCTTTGCAGTAGTCATGAAGACCAAAGAACGTGCAAGTCAAGTGCTGGGCACAGGCCCTGTGCAGAGGAAGCTGCCATCACCCCTCCTAGCCACGCCAGCCCAGCAGTATCCTCCCCATCTTTCGTTCCTAAGTGTTCCTCCTCTTCCTGCTTCTACTCCCAGCCCCGCTATAGACGCTCCACACGGTGGCAAAATGGAACTTTTCAAACCAGAAATAGAGAATTCCCTGGGACAGCCTGAAGTTCCCCAGCACATTCCAGTTTGCTTGTAGGTTAAATCCAAACCCCTTAGCCTGGCTGAAAGGCCCCGGGTGGCCTGGCCCCTGCCTCCCCTTCCTGACTCACCTCATTCATGCACTTAGCTTATGCCTGTCATGGGGCGGCTCCCCCTAGACCCCAAGCACTCTCCCTCCACAGATCTCTTCCATGTGTTCAGGCCCGTGACACTCAACTACACCTCACCCTCCCTTCCAAAGGTTGCTCCTCTTCATTTTGAAGCATCACTTCAGATAAGCCTTCTTCCGATCTAGAATAGGTCCTTTCCTGTTTCTGCTTGTTCTTTTCCCACCTCCTTCTACTCCCCTCCCTCCAGAACCACGGGCGCCACTGGCCACCTCCCACCACAATTCTTTTCACTGAAGAATAGTTGGTGGTCATGTCTTCATTTATTTTCCTGTCCTCCTTTCCTGAATGCCATGGGGGCAGAGGGCTGCTAAATCTCCAGCTTTTTGCATTTCTTTTCCATGGGGATGGTCTTGATCCCTGTCTCCTGTACAATGTCACGAACCTCCGTCCATAGTTCATCAGGCACTCTGTCGATCAGATCTAGTCCCTTAAATCTATTTCCCACTTCCACTGTATAATGGTAAGGGATTTGATTTAGGTCATACCTGATGGTCTAATGGTTTCCCCTACTTTCTTCAATTGACTGAATTTGGCATACATTCTACTAGTTTGCTATTGAATAGTATGTGAGCCTGCATAGACACATCCCCTTCTCTCTAAATTGAAGGCTTTCTCCCATTAAATGAAACAATCTTTACTGTTCTTACCTCAGCTATATGGAGAACGAGAATGCAATGTTTATAAAATGTATTCTGAGATCCTTTGAAGTGCCTACCATATACTTAATCAACTCCTGTCATTTTTGCAATGCTTTAAAGCATTTAAAACTCATGACAAAGTAGTACAAACAGAAATGTAACTCTCCAAAAAGCCAGAATGCTGCAAGGTTTGAATTGAATTAAATTACCCAAGAGTTTGATTTAAACATTCCTTTTCTTTAAACCAAAATAATCCTGTACACTGGCTTGCATTTGAAAGATGAGAGACAAAAATTTCCCCATGTGACAGTGGCACTTTTCAGTTATGCTTTGGGAATAATTTCCTAGTCTTCATTTCAATCCGAGGCTGATACACCAACTCTAAAGAGAAACTATTCAATTTCAGATAAACTCTTTCCATTCAGTTTAAGCAAGATTCCAGTAGAGGGAGCAAAGTCAACAATTAGAGAAGAGAGACTTAAAACTCAGATATTCATTCAACAGGGAAAAGACCAAGGACTGAATTAACCTGAGAAATACGTAAGACCTAATTTTACCTACCAATAACTTGGCTTATCCATTTACTTTCTAAAGTATTGCTGTCATAAAAGCAATTGTCTGCCTTTCCTTAACAGCTGCTACAGAACATTCGTTGATATGCTTCCAAGCTTCTCAAGAGCCAATAAGTCACTGATGAACTTTTAAAAACAACCAAAGTTGTAATCATTCATTGTTATTGGTTAATAAGTTGCAAAGCTTGAGAAAATGTAAAAATAAGTGTAACAGAGTCTTTTAGATCAAGCCTGACTACATATACAATCAGAAATTCCAAATGTTAGTGTAAGCCGTATCAAATGTGCAATTATGAACTGAAAAAATGGAAGAGAAAAGAATGGGGAAATCCTACAAAGGTAAAATCCATGCTTGAGTCTTTACATCTTGTGAAGGGAACTGAGCCAGATACGGGAACACAAGGAGCGCGTACTGGTGATGAAGCCGGAAGAGCAGCGCGGGTGAGAAAGCGGACCAACTGCGAGGGAGCGCGTTCACAAACCTGACTGCAAGCGGGAGGGAAGTAGATGCTGATGCTCGTGGAGACTTGTCGTCAGCTGTCACACTGCCAGTGTCGGCTGCCCTGGAGTTGGGGCATCCACAGCCTACGTGCCTGTGCATGGCAGGCTTACTTACAGGTCCCTGGCAGTTCATCGTCATGACAGGAGGCCGTTATTAAAAATAAGAATCCCCAGCACCACTTGTGGAATCAATGATCAGTAACACAAGAAGGATTTTATGAATTAATACAATAGTGTGTAGTTTTAAATGTGTGCTCACGAATATGAACTTTTTATTCTTTTACTTTAAATTATAATTACATTTAAATATTATTTTAAATCAAAATGATTACATACACATATATGTTTATGCCTGTATACATATATACACACACACACATATAAAACAACTACAAGCCTTATAAAGAAAAAACCAAATACAAACACAAAACCTAAGCCCGCAGGCCCCTATTGCCCTTTCTGTTCCTGAGTCCCACTTCTCAGAAGCAACCATTTGCACCTCAGAGTCTCAAGTCTCTCAAGATCACTCTCTTTAAAGTGCAGTTTTCCAGTCTTCTGCCAGAGTTACTCCTTGAGGCAGGAGTTTGCATGGTGATGTTGCAGTTGTCTGACTGTCTAAGCTAAGACGCTGAACAGCTCATTATTAAAAATTTCAGTGAATCTCCCTATTTTCAATAACTTTTGACCTTAAAAGGAACCCTCTTCCAGGGATTTGCCTGCTGGTCCAGTGGTTAAAAACCCACCTGGCCCATGCAGGGGACACAGGCTCACTTCCTCGCCCAGGAAGGCGGCCTGCTGCGGAGCGAATAAGGGCGAGCTGCACCTGCCGAGTCCACACGCTGCAACTGCGGAAGCCGCGTGTCTGAGCCCGGGCTCTGCAACCAGAGAAGCGGCACTTTGAAGAGCCCCTGAACCACAAGCCGGCAACAGCTCTGGCTCACAGCAACAAAGAGCCAGCGCAGCCAAAAACACACACAAAACAAGAACCTTTTCTAGGAGTTTACACAAGAATTGACTTGCTTCTTGACTTAGTCCATGCCATTTCTCTGCTTATTCACTTCACACATTTGTTAACACATCCTTCCCATTATGATTTTCTCTCCTGTTCTCTTTATTTTTGTAGGTTTATGCTTTTTAAATTACTTTTCTGCCACTTGAAATAAACATGGATTTAATCTGCTTTGTTTTTGATTTTTTTTTTCCCTTAAGCTGAAGCCACATACCAATTATTCAAATATCACTTTTTTCAGGTATAATATTTCACTCTTAGAATCCATAACAGCCTGATTTTAAAAATAGTCATGATATATTCTTTTCATGACGTTTCTCCTAGTCATACGGAGGAACTTTGGTCCCCTAATTTTCTTTACGGATTTTCTTCCCAAATCATTCTAGAAGTTCCAGCCTTGGCTGGGATGACTCATCTGCATGCCAGGAACTAGTTCTTTTGACCATAGTGTGGTATCTACTGTTTACCCCTTCTTCTGCCCTGGCTTGCCATGGTGATATGTGAAAATGCTATCAATGATCACTCAACTGTGCCCCAGATGCTCCAAGTATTTTCCACTTGAGACTAAGAAGTATCTAGGGCTCTGTTGGTATCACTGGCCCATGCCACCACCATTGGCAGTGCCACTGCTCTTGACCCAAACTTTTGCAGGTGGGCACAATTCCTTTTACGTTCATCCGTCGAGGGTCTTGGTTCCTCCCTGTGAATAAGCTCTTCCTCAGTTATGCCTGAATCCCAGAGTAGAGACAACTTGGGTGCAAGTTAAGTAACTTACCCAGAGCGATCTTACTTACAAGTCTGTATGCCTCCAAAACACAAGCCTTTTATTTCTACGTGTCCATAAAGCTGTCAACACATTTTCAGTTAGTTGGGAGGGCTTCTTGAGGAAGATGAGATTTCAGTAGCTTTTTTTTAGTGTCAAAAGAAAGATAGTAAGGTAAGGTGGGCATTCAGAGGGAATGGCTGGAGTTCCAACAGGTGGGTTTGTGTATCTCCATTGTGTAGGATCTGATTTGGGTGGCTGGACAGTGTTCTATTTTTCTCTCATTAATAAGTGAGCCCCATCTGACCATCTACTCAAAGAGAACAACCTTCCTACACAGAGAAATGTTATGTTTTAATTGTTGACATATTGGTGATTTTTCTATCCTATTAGCTCTTCCAAGCTAACTCTCAAGGTCCCAACGTAGGAGTAAAATGACCAAGGAGGAGGTGAGATATACAGAATAAAAGCTTTTGTTTTAAAGTAAAATTAAAATGTTAAAAGCTTCATAGGCCTATGAATCTAACATAAACCTCCCCATAAAATCTCTCCCAGACCTTAGCTGGTTGGGAATTTATCTCTTCTTTCACCAAACTCTCTAAGAACTTTCTTGTTACTTATATTAAACAGTTGCTGCTGCTGCTGCTGCTAAGTCGCTTCAGTTGTGTCTGACTCTGTGCGACCCCATAGAGGGCAGCCCACCAGGCTCCCCTGGCCCTGGGATTCTCCAGGCAAGAACACTGGAGTGGGTAGCCATTTCCTTCTCCAATGTATGAAAGTGAAAAGTGAAAGTGAAGTCGTTCAGTCATGTCTGACTCTTAGCGACCCCATGGACTGTAGCCCACTAGGCTCCTCCATCCATGGGATTTTCCAGGCCAATGACATTAAACAGTTAATCATGTTTTTATTATCACAGTTCTCAGAGGCATCCAATGTTTAAACTGAGTCTTAGAGAGATGTGTTGGCTGAGATGAAGGGAGGGGTGAAGAACTTTCTAGGCGAGGACAGCATGCACAAAAGCATCTGGGCATAAGAGAACAGGCTGCTCTCCAGAAACTACAAATAGGCTGGCATAGTTGAGTGGAGTGCTTGCAATGCAACATGACCCAACATAAGACCTATAAAGCTTCAAGGGCCAGGACCAGATCAAGCTGGCCTCATATGTCATGTTGAGAGGCTCAGAGTATCCTGGAGACTCTGAGAGCCACTGCAGGATTTTAAGCAGAGAAATGACATCATCTTTGGATTTAGTAATTCTCTTGGGTGGTATTTCTTTTTCCTTTATTTAAAGACTTTTAAAGGCAGTGATATTTTGTTTTTGGAGATCGTGTAGTATATTTTAGTTTATTTTCACTATTTTTTGATAGCACACATTACTGTGTTATTTTTTGGTGTATATTCCATATTAATTTCAAATTAGACACACTGACAAGCTTCATTAGAACAATTCTTCACACGTTCTTGCTTTTGTGGCCAAGCAATCTTCCTAGATGCATTTTTTAAAAAGCTTTACATGTCTCCTAGCTTTAGACAGGCTGTAAGAATCTTCCTGAACTTATGTGCAATTCCAATTAGTCATAGATTAAAACATTAATGTGGACAGATTAAAGCAGAAGCCCTCATGCTTTATTTCCTAATATCATTTGTCTTTGCTTTGAAAATCACACCAATGGAATCTTCTGCATCTGTACACCCCAAATGCAATTTAATCTCCCTTGGCCAACATTAAAGCTTTAAAGTAACTCTATGCTATGATGTATTTTCCTCCTTTTCCAAAGTCAAGCCTTATATAATCCACTTTTTATCAGCCTCATTCTTTAGGTGCCCAGTTGCCACATTGTTTCTAGTTTTAACATCATCTAAAAGGAAACCTGAAAGTTTAAAGTTAAGCAAATTGATTTTTCCACACACTGTCATGCGGAACTGAACATAGGCAAGACATAATCTAGACTGCATTAACCTATGTTGCTTTGTAGTATTTTTATTAATCCACTGTTTCAAAAGATCTTGGAAGTAAACCACTCATTTACAATCCTTAAATGAAAAATGAGCAATTTCTCTCCAGTTTGGATCCATTTTAGAATACATATTCTATTTAGATATGGGTTTCCCACATAAATTGAATATCATCCTTTACATTGCCTAACTTCTAAAATGTTGAAATTTCAGATATAAATCTTAAATTTATAAAAATTCTATAAAGCATTCTTAAGAATTAAATTTTTTCTTGATATTTATGGTTGCTATCATAACAGCAGTCCTTGGGCTGGAATATCTTTTGACTACTGAGTGATGTTGGTAGGATTCCTTCTCTGTACACCAAATGATAGAAGATAGATTTGCTTTATTTGCAGGATCTAATAGTTTTTTTAAAGTGTGTGTGGGGGGGTGGGGGTTGCATTTTAAAGTCTTCATTGAATTTGTTACAATATTGTTTCTGTTTTCTGTTTTTGCTTTTTAGCCCTGAGGCATGTGGGAATTTGGCTCACCAACCAGGGTCTGAACCTGCATTGGAAGGAAAAGTCTTACGCAGTGGTCTGCCAGGGAAGTCCCTGGGGGTCTAATTTGGGAGTATACTTGCTGATATTGATTGGACTATCAGTTGATAAATCTTGCAGTTACCATTGAAAAACAAAAGACGTCTTGGTGTTTAGCTTTTATGTAATTGCCATTTATATTTAACATGCATTCAGAAGCTAAATAATCGAGCTTATCAAGTTTCTACGTAAAAACAACAAATAAGATATGAAAGAGAGTCAAAGGCTCCTTTTTAAAAGAGGCTTTAGTGCATGGGATTTGTACAGTAATATTTGACACTCAAGAGTCACATTAGATTTCTTAGCTCTGTTATAAGTGGCTGAAGTGGGGCCTTATTCATCAGGTTGGTATGACACTGACTCTTGGAGATGAACACAAAGTGCATCACTTCAGGGTCTGAAGTTACATGACTATTTTATAATTACTTTGTTTCACACAATAACAACAGTAATTTTAAAAACTGAGTAATTATACTTTGAAAGTCGAGGGTGACTTCCATTATCATCCCTGATTTACTCTTCTTTTTAAATCAAATCTTAAAAACAGTTTAAAATGAATTTTAAATGTTTCTCAAAATAAAAAACAGTGTAAATTAGAGGAAAACTTGCTGACTTTTCAGTCTCTTTCTAAAAACTCAGCTTGTCACATTAATTCATTCAAAGTTCATTCATATATCAATCAACAAATTGATAATGAACATTTTAAAAAGTATTGAATAAATGTTTATTTATAAATACTTTAGTATAATTTCTCCCTAAGTCATAATTCATTCACTCATACATTCATTTATTGACTCAACCAACATTTATTGAGAACCTTTTATATACCAGGACCATGAAAAGTGTGGGAATGTATTAAGACATCAGTTCAGTTCAGTTCAGTTCAGTTCAGTAGCTCAGTCGTGTCCGACTCTTTGCGACCCCATGAATCACAGCACGCCAGGCCTCCCTGTCCATCACCAGCTCCAGGAGTTCACTCATACTCATGTCCATCGAGTCAGTGATGCCATCCAGCTATCTCATCCTCTGTCGTCCCCTTCTTCTCCTGCCCCCAATCCCTCCAAGCATCAGAGTCTTTTCCAATGAGTCAACTCTTCGCATGAGGTGGCCAAAGTACTGGAGTTTTAGCTTTAGCATCAGTCCTTCCAAAGAAATCCCAGGGCTGATCTCCTTCAGAATGGACTGGTTGGATCTCCTTGCAGACCAAGGGACTTTCAAGAGTCTTCTCCAACACCACAGTTCAAAAACATCAATTCTTCAGTGCTCAGGTTTCTTCACAGTCCAACTCTCACATCCATACATGACCACAGGAAAAACCATAGCCTTGACTAGACGGACCTTAGTCAGCAAAGTAATGTCTCTGCTTTTGAATATGCTATCTAGGTTGCTCATAACTTTTCTTCCAAGGAGTAAGCGTCTTTTAATTTCATGCCTGCAGTCACCATCTGCAGTGATTTTGGAGCCCAAAAAAATAAAGTCTGACACTGTTTCTACTGTTTCCCCATCTATTTCCCATGAAGTGATGGGACCAGATGCCATGATCTTCGTTTTCTGAATGTTGAGGTTTAAGCCAACTTTTTCACTCTCCTCTTTCACTTTTATCAAGAGGCCTTTTAGTTCCTCTTCACTTTCTGCCATAAGGGTGGTGTCATCTGCATATCTGAGGTTATTGATATTTCTCCCAGCAATCTTGATTCCAGCTTGTGCTTCTTCCAGCTCAGAGTTTCTCATGATGTACTCTGCATATAAGTTAAATAAGCAGGGTGACAATATACAGCCTTGACGTACTCCTTTTCCTATTTGGAACCAGTGTGTTGTTCCATGTCCAATTCTAACTGTTGCTTCCTGACCAGCATATAGGTTTCTCAAGAGGCAGGTCAGGTGGTCTGGTATTCCCATCTCTTTCAGAATTTTCCACAGTTTATTGTGATCCACACAGTCAAAGGCTTTGGCATAGTCAAAACACTGACATAGACACTGTTAAAATCTTTCTGCCTAGATTGTTAATCTCTTTGAAAGCAGAGATTTAGTGAGAAAACGAAAATGTGATTATGTTCAGGTATGAATTATTTATTATATAGTATATTTCATCTGAAGTCTCGACCAATGGATTCACTGAATACTGAACAAGAGAGGGAATTTGACCTGAAGTCATACAGTTTGCACCCAGATGTTCCAACTGAATTCTGCTATCCACTTAGGATTAGTTTTGCATCATCCTTTTTGATCATAGGATGTGCTTCATACACATGCATGCTGCGGTATGCATATGCCATGTGTAACACATTTTTTGCTACTGACTACGATGATTGAAATCAGATGCTATAAGCACTGGTTTAGCCAGTATTCTTAATAATGTCATAATGCCGGTGTTGAGAGACAAGCGTCTCGCCTGTGTGGTACAGACCCCCCAGGCCTACCTTTCTCAGGTTATATTTGTTTAGCAGCATTCTTGAGACAAAAGCTCTGCCTATTTCCATTTCAAAAGAATATTTCATATTGTAAAATCTCAGACAAGACAGGAAGGCTTGTTGTGGCAGTTTGATGTGGGAGATGTGTTTAAAAAAGGAGAGCATTGTGGAACCTGTCATATCCATTCAGGCAGTTCTGTCTGTAGACAATTACCCTACTTGTGATGTATATATATGTGGGCACACTTGTACATGGGAGAGCCTGGTGACCTGGGGGTCAGATGCCTTCCATTCTGCTCCTTACAAGCAAGTTACCCTCAGCCATAAAAAAGAATGAAATAATGTCACTGCAGCAATATGGAAGCACAGAGATGGTCATACTGAGTGAAGTAAGTCAGACAGAGAAAGATAAATATCATACAGAATCACTTATATATGGAATCTAAAAAAGGGGTACAAATGAACTTGTCTACAAAACGGAAATAGACTTGTAGCTGTAGAAAACAAAGGCTGTAGCCCACCAGGCTCCTCTGTCCATGGGATTTTCCAGGCAAGAGTACTGGAGTGGGTTGCCATTCCCTTCTCCAGGGGATCTTCCCAACCCAGGGATCGAACCTAGGTCTCCCGCATTGCAGGCAGACGCTCTACCATCTGAGCCACCAGGGAAGTAATCCACAGTATAGCGGTTATCAAATGGCAACTTCCTAATCACTCAGAAAAAATCTAAATAAAAATAATTCAGTGAAATGCCAGCAGCAAAGACGTTTTGTTGGTTTTCATCTATGAACTCTTGAAAGGCAGTAATTGCACCTGTCTGGGCTCCTACCCATGGCACAATGTCTAGCACACTGTTAGAACTCAATAGAATGAGATAATTTTTTATCCAGCACTGCACCTGGGAAGACTGGCCGGCTGCCACCAACTAGATGGCCGGTGTACTCGAGTGATGCCTGTGCCTTTATGTAGAAGTAGGAAGTCATGAATTACAGCACCTAGACAGACTGCTATGAGGATTATCAGTTGAATAGAACCGTTTTTTTGTTTGTATTTTTTAATGAAGACAAAATATACTGGTATAATCCTTTATGAATCAAGGGGGACAGAATTGAAGGAGCAAAGAGGATTATAAATTTATGTTACTTCTGTATCATCAACTCTGAAAGGGCTTAACATTCCTTCATTTCATTCTAGCAATGTTTTTCTTTTATTAAATGGAGTTTTTAAAATTGCAGGTGTTCTTACTAAGCTTGCAGTAATTCTTCTTGCTGCTAAAATCTTAGGTGGTGTGGAATTGAGGGTATCATGCAGAGAAAAATCATGTTGTGTTGACACCTTTAAACAGGAAGACAATGAAGAAATGGAAAGCAAATGTAGCAGATTAAGCTTTTAAATCATTTGTTTGGTTTGGGGGATAAAAATGAAGTAATACAAAGGATGTTCTGCATCTATGCTTTTTCATGATGATACTATTTTTGCATTTGGGTTACCTGCCAAAAAAAAAAAAAGAGAAGTAGATTCTACATGTGATTAACAGTTTCCTCTGTCTGCCCTGGCCTTTTATGGGTTGTATCTAAGGAAGATCTAGGAAATTATAAAGAATTGAAAAGTTAAAAGGCTTTCTTGGTTATCTAAGGTCTGGTTGTCATTTTCAGATTTTCCAAATTTAAGCTGTAACTAAGGTTCTTTGGGGAGCTATTATTTAGTGAAGCTGGCAATATTTCCTCCTTGGAAATACAGAGAATACAACTAATTTTAACACTGCAGTGAATCTTGAGTGATAATGAGGGTTACCAAAATAGTTATTTGAGGCAGGGTCTGAATACTTGGAGGATGAGGAAAGCAGAAAGAAAAATAATGTAGATCAGATTTTTTTTTTTTAGCAAAAATAGTCACCATTTATGATGTGCCAGACTGCCCCTATGTTATCTTATTTACTCCTGATATTAAACCAGGGAGCTTTGCTGTTTCTGTTCCATAAGTAAATGAATAAAAATAGTTAAATAATTTTCTGAAGTCACAAGCCTAATAAATAGTGGAGAGAGAAACTGAAAATAGGTCTGTCTGATTCCAAAGCCTATGCCTTCCCCAGGACTTCAAGAAGATTTTTCAGATATGAATTTTGTCTTAATGATATCAGCTGTGATGACAATCTTCAGTTGCTTTCAGAAGGCTGAAGTTTTAGTTAACAAAAAAATTACTGTAAAAGGTGGTAAAGGTAACTATATTTGAGAGAGGATAGTTCAAGATTTCACTGGTGTGGCAATGCCTTTTGGAATGAATTTGCTTAAAGAAGTGGTGGCACAATAAATACCAGGGGACTCAGTACACAAGATACTGTACATTTCCCATTTGCCATCAGTTTCAACATCTGCATCAGGAATGGCTGGTTGTCATCTCAATTGTGGCTCTGATTATCATGATATTTCCTGGGGTAATCAAAGTGGTTGTGTTTGTTTGACAGTTAATGGTGCTGTTTCTTAAGTAGAGTGTTATCTGCAAGTGAGGTCAGTATAATAAGTAACATCAAAAAATATTTGGAATGATGATAGAAATCAAAGCTGATATTTTCCACTGGACCTGAAAAAATAGAATAATTGACACCAGTTTGGCAGGTTACGTGAAAATGATGTGCACATAAATTTTTGTTGCCATACTTCTGAATACTTGTGCCTATAAACTATTCTGTTCATGTCATTTTCATGACAATACCGTAAGTTCTAGAGATCAACCTCAAGTGAAATCCCTAATTAGGTGTACTTTGCATGCTAAGTTGCTTCAGTTGTATCTGACTCTTTGCAACCCTATGGACTCTAGCCTGCCAGGCTCCTCTGTCCATGAGATTTCCTGGGCAAGAATACAGGAGCGGGTTGCCATCACTCCTCTAGGGGATCTTCCCCAACCAGGGATTGAACCTGCATCTCTTTCATCTTCTGCATTGGCAGAAGGGTTCTTTAACACTTGCACCACCTGGGAAGCCCCAGGTGTACTTTAACCTCATAAAAATCCAATGAAGTATTTTGTTCAAACGTGTATAGCACCACTGCATCCAACGATCTCACAGAGCCTTATCTGAATTCTTATTAATTCTCACTGTATTTCTTTAAAATTGAGATAAATACTTTTTAAAATATTATATAAACCAAGGAACATTATGTAATAGTAATGTGTGATAAGCAGATTATTTTTCACCAGGTGTTATTCATTTTTAAAAATGATAATCAAATATTGTTCATGCTTTAGCCTTCATTTATTTTGTTTCTATGTTTGCTCGCCAGAAGCTGTGCTGTAAATGATGAACTGATAAGTGAGGCAGTACCCAAGACAGGTACACACAATTTGAGCAAGACCACCGGTGCACATGGAAGAAGAATTGTCTGTTTTAAATAGTAACAGTTGTAAAGTTGTCAATCTAAGGCTTTTATTTGAACTGATTGCGCTAGATAAAAAATAACAAGCTGTGACAAACAGAAAGGCATGATTTTAGTATTCACTAAAGAATGTCTCTACTCAAAGCTTTGTGGCAAAAAGTGTCTTGTTTGGGGCACAATTGCAGAGTTGAAATAACAGTGCATGAATACCCTGGAGAAATGACTATGTACCCAAGGTGAATGCTGAAGCCTCCTGTCTTGAATGAGCCTTTTAATCAAGGCATTATGTAGGCTCTGAAAAAGTTTTCAGTGCTCCTACCTAAAGATTAATGGGAAAAACTGAAACTGAGTTGGCCTATTTGCAGAAACAATTTTAAAGATTTACTGATGGTTGACAAATGCCTTTTAAGCCTTCAAAGTCAGCCATATGCTTTCGGAAAGGATTTAAAGGAAATCCTCCCATTATAGGAGGATCTCTTTGGTAGGCTCTGGTTTTTAGGTGTGTGGATGTGTTGAGTTTTCTCTTTCCTGCCTTTTTTCCCCTACATCTTTGCTGAATTGCTACAACATATGGCCCAGAAAAAGAAGACAGTAAGCCTTCTGCTAACATATTCCTGTGTCAGTAAGTACCTATATTTCTTTTGTCAGTGAGAATTAGACAAACTTTACTAGGGAATTGTGCACATAGCGTATCTTTCTCAGTTACCTTTTTATTAATATAGGGCTGTGCATAGCACCCTAGTAGTGAAAGTTTAATGCAACATTGTCCGTGTACACAATTAAAGGTTTTGAAAGATGTTTAGATATTGTTTTTGTATTTATGTTAATGCATAGATTGTTTTAGACTTCTGAAATGTCACAGACACATACATGTTATCAATCAGACTTTCATGAATAGGCTTATCATTGTTTTTCCATATTCATTCTTCTATGCATCTTGCCATTGTATTCAGCCTGAAGAGTTACACATTTCCAAAAAGATTATATGCAAAATGTTTCCCTAACAGGGTAAAAATTTGCATACAGTTTAAAAATACTGCCCAGTCACAGTGTGGATGAGAAGTGGCCCTGCGGTGCACTTGGTTGCCCTTCTTGTGCTCACCGCAGTGAGATCTGAGGGCAGCCGCACAGTCCTCCCATCTTGCTCACGGATCCCCAGCGATCCGGGTGAGCCGCTCTGTGCTGGCCGCCACCTGGTGGGCTCCATGGCCCTGTCCTGCCCTGGGCACCCAAGGGTTAGAGGCAGCATTCTCTGGCCTTGTCTGCCCATTTCCCCGGGTCGCTGACAGTGATCTGACAGAAAGCGACACTGACACAAAGAAATCGAAAGGGACAGGAGACGGGATGAGATCAAAGCAGAGAAACTGAGAAAACCCAGTGAAGTGGAAGCTGAAAGGCTAAACATAGGAAGGCTCCCCTCAGTGGGCACACCTGTCTCCCCAGCCCGGTAAGAAATGCTGCCAGCTAACTGCCTCAGTAATAGTTAAAGGCCCAGGGCCCTGAAGAACACTACCACACAGTTGCACTCATCTCACACGCTAGTAAAGTAATGCTCAAAATTCTCCAAGCCAGGCTTCAGCAATACGTAAACCATGAAATTTCAGATGTTCAAGCTGGTTTTAGAAAAGGCAGAGACACCAGAGATCAAATTGCCAACATCTGTTGGATCGTCAAAAAAGCAAGAGAGTTCCAGAAAAACATCTATTTCTGCTTTACTGACTATGCCAAAGCCTTTGACTGTGTGGATCACAATGAACTGTGGAAAATTCTGAAAGAGATGAGAAACCTCTATGCAGGTCAGCAAGCAACAGTTAGAACTGGACATGGAACAACAGACTGGTTCCAAATAGGAAAAGGACTATGTCAAGGCTGTATATTGTCACCCTGCTTATTTAACTTCTATGCAGACTACATCATGAGAAATGCTGGGCTGGAGGAAGCACAAGCTGGAATCAAGATTGCTGGGAGAAATATCAATAATGTCAGATATGCAGATGATACCATCCTTATGGCAGAAAGTGAAGAAGAACTAAAGAGCCTCTTGATGAAAGTGAAAGAGGAGAGTGAAAAAGATGGCTTAAAGCTCAACATTCAGAAAACTAAGATCAGGGCATCCAGTCCCATCACTTCATGGGAAATAGATAGGGAAACAGTGTCAGACTTTATTTTTGGGGGCTCCAAAATCACTGCAGATGGTGACTGCAGCCATGAAATTAAAAGACGCTTACTCCATGAAAGAAAAGTTATGACCAACCTAGACAGCATATTAGAAAACAGAGACATTACTTTGTCAACAAAAGTCCGTTTAGTCAAGGCTATGGTTTTTCCAGTGGTCATGTATGGATGTGAGAGCTGGACTATAAAGAAAGCTGAGTGCCAAAGAATTGATGCTTTTGAACTGTGGTGTTGGAGAAGACTCTTGAGAGTCCCTTGGACTCTCCAAGGAGATCCAACCAGTCCATCCTAAACGAGATCAGTCCTGGGTGTTTATTGGAAGGACTGATGCCGAAGCTGAAACTCCACTACTTTTACTTTATACTGTGAATTACAGAGATTGCTTGTTTTCTCATGTTCAGTTAATCAGTTTATATTACCTGAAAAGGGGTTCTGAGGTAAGTTCCTAATCGAGGAACTGAGAAACATACTTTTGCTGTTACCTGGCAGAAGGCTTACCCAGTGGACAAGGAGAATATAAATGTAGGAAGAGAGGAAGTTTATGCTGCTAATTGGGAGTTGAAGCTAGTCTGGTAGTATTTTGAGGCTCTTGTAATTGTCTGGGGAATCCTAGGAGACAGAGTTTTGTTTAAAAGACAGAGAAAAACCAAAGAGTATAAACATTATTTGGGACGTTAGAAATGTATATATATAGGCTTCCCAGCTAACTCGGCTGGTAAACAATCCGCCTGCAATGCAGGAGACTGTAGTTTGATTCCTGGGTCAGGAAGTTCCCTTGGAGAAAGGACAGGTTGGTTACCCACTCCAGTATTCTTGGGCTTCCCTGGTGGCTCAGATGGTAAAAAATCTGCCTGCCAATGCAGGAGAGGAGGGTTAAATCCCTGGATCAAGAAGATCCCCTGGAGAAGGGAATGGCTATACGCTCCAGTATTCTTGCCTGGAGAATTCCATGGACAGAGGAGCCTGGTGATCTACAGACCATTGGGTTGCAGAGAGTCAGACATGACTGAGTGAGTAACATACAACACAACTGTAACTGTCTGAGGAATCCTAGGAGACAGAGTTTTGTTTAAAAGACAGAGAAAAGCCAAAGAGCATAAACATTATTTGGGACAGTAGAAATGTGTGTGTGTGTATATATATACATATACACACACACACGCATATATATATGGGCTTCCTGAGTAGCTCAGCTGGTAAAGAATTGGAGACCCTGCATATATATATATAAAGTGAAAGTCGCTCAGTCGTGTCTGACTCTTTGCAACCCCATGGACTTAGTCCACGGAATTTTCCAGGCCAGAGTGCTGGAGTGGGTAACTTTTCCCTTCTCTAGGAGATCTTCCTAACTCAGGGATTGAACCAGGGTCTCTTGCATTACAGGTGGATTCTTTACCAACTGAGCTATGAGGAAAGCATATAAGTGATACATATATGTGATTGAGACAGAAAAGGAACTGGCTGAAAAGTTAAAGGAGTCTATGCAAGAGAAGAGAAAGAAAATAAAGAAGGAAGAGAAGGAGAATTAAAGTCTAAAATAATTTCCAAGATCCTATTGAGGGCTGGCTATTCTCAGAGGAGCACTGCCTCACTGTGGTAAGTCAACTCGGATTACTTTGCTGAGAAATATGGCAGCCTGACCTATTCCCTCACTCTTCTAGACAAAATCTTTCTTGACCAGTTGTAGCGATATTAAGGTGTGCAGCTCAGATGCCCCCCTCCGGACTGAGTTGCTCCTCCAGACAGCTAGAGCTCCCGCTGAGTCACCCTGCTGAGCAATTAAAGTGATCCTCCTTGCCCAAGGTCACAGTCTAGGGGTGAGGAAGGGTTGGAAGGAAGAAACCTACATCTAATAACTGATTGGTGTGAGGTATGAAGGCACACTTCTGAAGGGCCCTCCTACCCCAGTGTCAGAGCTCCTGGAGGCTTGGCTAAGGGCTTGCTTACAGCCTCATCTGAGTTCAGCTTCTTCCTCTGCCCAGTCCTGCCTCCATCACTTCCCTTTTTCCCTACAGAGATGGTCCTGAGGGCATGCCCCAGGAAACTTTCTGTACTCACGTCTCCAGCTCTGAGCCTGCTTGCCAGCAAGTCTTTGCTTTTCTGACTTACACTCTTGTTCTGAACATAAAAACTGTATGCCAATTTTTAATGCTCAGAGAATTTCAAATTAAATATCACTACTAGAATAAATAAAAACAATTATGATATTGAATGTACTTAAACAGTGGACATATCCTCAAGCTGCCTGGCCTGTTGAAATTCACTTTAATGTGGGCTTAGGGTGGTTTCTTGTTTGTCTACTTGAGGGCTATAATTGCAACTTATGGAATATAATCCTGATTTTTCTTAATTTGGTTGTTCATTTTTTCATCTCTTTCATTCCATCTTCTGCATCAGTCTGGAGCCCTACTTCTCCTCTATTTATGTTAACCCCTCTGGATAGTCATCATCTTCCTAACACATTTATTAAGTATACTGGATGGTACATATTTCTGAATATGTCAGATGCCCCTAGCTAGACTATAAACTTTGAATACTTCACTTGCAGTTCAAAGTTTATTCTGTATATTGCTTCTGGTTCTGTAATAACCACTCTGTGTGAGAATATATAGATTCACTCCTCCATTTCTCCCATCTTCTTTTCTTCCTCTCAGTCAACAAGGCCTATTGACACTCCCTGTGTGGCAGGCACTGTGTTAGGCTCACAGGATATTACACAATTCCTGTCTTTCTAGAAGCTGACATTGAGATATATTTGTCATGAAACCAGACATTAATCATAATGCAAATAATATTTAATTACAATTGTAACTGTGAAGCAAAATAAAATATAAAACCATGATAATAATCTTTTTAAAACTAATATTTAAACTCACTATATAATAATATATTCTGGCAGAGGCATCTATATCATTTTAGCCAAACATTTACACTTCAGAGAGCCATCAAGTCACCTCCAATACAGTGCTTTGCTTTTACCTATGGCAACAAAGGCATCCAAACACTTTCGGCTTAAAAGCCAGACAAGGTCAAAAACTTTTATATGGTCACATTGTATTGGAGATTACACACACACACATAGATGCACACGCATGCACACATACATATGTATTACATACACAAAATATAATCCATATAGGCTAAAATGTATTGGAATAACCTACAGAGAAATAATAAGAAATGCAACACAGTAATCCTTTTAAGTTGAGTAATCAATTAACTTGTGTTACTGTTCCTTTCAGTACTCTGTGAAAGAGTTTTGAATTAGAGATTCGAAGAGAGAGACTTAAAAATCATCATTGTCATCATCATAACTGACATTTATTGATCGTTCTCCATAAGTTAGGTGCTATCCTGAGTACTTTGTTGACTCCATCTAGTTTGTTTTCTTCTAGAGTGATTATTATCATTGTATACAGATGTAGAAACTGAGGTTTTGAGAGATAAAGTAATTTGCTCAAAGTCACATATTTAAGTGACAAAGCTAAGATCCTAACCTTAGTTTTTTTCTCTATTTTTTTAGCTGAAGTATAGTTGATTTACAATGTTGTATGTATATATATTCTTTTCAGATCCTTTTCCTTTATAGGTTATCGTAAGATATTGAATATGGCTCCCTGTGGTATACAGTAGCTCCTTGTTATTTATCTATTTTATATATAGTACTGTGTATCTGTTAATCCCAAACTACTAATTTATCCCTAACCTAAATGTTTTGGGGTTTCCCTGGTGGGTTAGACAGTAAAGAATCTGCCTGCAATGAGGGAGACCTGGGTTCAATTCCTGGGTCAGGAAGATCCCCTGGAGAAGGGAATGGCTACCCACTCTAGTATTCTTGCCTGGAAAATCCCATGGACAGAGGAGCCTGGTGGGCTTCAGTCCATGGGGTCGACTAACACTTTCACTTAAATGTTTCTGATGTTGAAGTCTGGGTAAAGCTCTTGACTAAGGCTAAGAGAATATGAAGTCAGAACTACACAAGGGTGTTGCCTAGTGTTCTGTAGCCATGCACTGCACAGTTCCTGGAGGTGTGCGGTCCAGAGATCCTGATAGCATGAGGTCCTGTTCAAAAAAGATGCCCAGGTTCATTTTTCAGATCTACTAAACCACAGTCGCGGGGTGGCACCAGAAATGTGGACTTAAAAAAAAAAAAATCCATGAGTGATTCTGATTTTTGCCCCAGTTATGAATTGTTGAACTAGAGTATAAATGCATTCAAATATTTATGGAGTTTTATCTGCTCTATTATTCAGTGGCTTAATTAAGTATGCTACTGCCATAACTCTGTGACCAGATTTTTAATAAAATATCACCACAGTTGCTGTCTTTTTAAGCACAGTTTTGCTTCTTTGCTCATTTTATACTAAGTTGTAAATGCATTATCTTAGTCCATGACATTGAAGATTAAAAATTCAAGCCCCTTACAGCATACTGGCCTCCACATACAACCTCAGCTACATTGGCTTAAGTTTGCCCTGAAGAGTGGTTGACAGATGAGAGGTTTAAAGTTGTCTGGGACATTTTAGTGAAGTGTTTTGAAGTCTTGGATAAAGATGTTGGGTTTGAAACACTGGGCAATGTTAAGGCAATGGTGCGTAAGGAGTGGCACAGACAAAGCTGGCAAGAGGAAGACAGAATTGGCCCAAGCGCAAAGGTGAGACAACGGGGCAGGGGAAATTGTGAAGAGAAAACTGCTGTGGTCCAAGCAGGACTTAACACGAATGCAGTCATGTGCTGTGCTGTGCTTAGTCGCTTCAGTCATGTCCGACTCTGCAACCCCTGGACTGTAGCCCTCCAGGCTCCTCTGTCCATGAATTCTCCAGGCAAGAATACTAGAGTGGATTGCCATGCCCTCCTCCAGGGGATCTTCCCAACCCAGGAATTGAACCCAGGTCTCCTGCCTTGCAGATTCTTTACTCTCTGAGGCACCAGGGAAGCCCATGATAGGAGTGGGTAGCCTATCCCTTCTCCAGGGGGCCTTTCCGACCCAGGAATTGAACTGAACTGGGTCTCCTGAATTGCAGGCAGATTCTTTACTAGCTGAGCTATGAGGGAAGACAATGCATTAAAAATGCATCATAAAAGAGAATGACTGGCATCCGTCATGTGGGACAGTTATTCCCGGCCATGGAATTGGAGGCAGTGCTTGCGAAGGGCCTGGAAGAAGGGTTTTCACAGTGGAGATGAAGAAACAGCCAATCCAACCAGAAAGACTGGTGGGAGCAGAGGTATGGAGGCAGGGAAACAAGGAGCAAGTAGCAAACAACGGGGTCCGGTCCAACCCGCCTGAAGACAAGGA
Organism: Budorcas taxicolor; assembly: GCF_023091745.1. NCBI lineage: Eukaryota > Metazoa > Chordata > Mammalia > Artiodactyla > Bovidae > Budorcas > Budorcas taxicolor. Next base: position 46,217,361 of record NC_068914.1, on the reverse strand, counting down.
ACAACGGAAAAGTACGGAAAAACAAAGCCACACCCATTAAAGGCAAAATCAGAGAATGTAGAACTAAGAGGAGCTTCACATTAATCTAATCTTTCAGTTTGCTAATGAAGACACTGGAGACAAAAAGATATTAAATGATATTAAAAAGATATTAAATGAGGGCCAGAAGGAGGCCAGTCTGAGTCCAGGGGACCATCTCCCTCTGCTTGCTCCTGAAGCATTCCTGCAGGTTCCTGCTGTTGGAGCCCACGTGGGCCTGACCGAGCTGCCTGTGGAGACGTCGTGTGCAAGGTGATGGAATCGGAGCTTTCCAGTCTCTGGATGTTGCTGGAGCTTTCTGAACAGGGAAGTTTAGGACGACAAATTTGGCAGTAGCTCATGTATGAGATGAGAGGAAAGTAAGGAGAACAATTAGGAAGCTGTCTGTGTGTGGGCCAGACAGAGATAATAGGCTTTATTAGCCCCATTTTACAGATAAGGAAACTGAGCTTTGGACTGTAGCCAAGCCCAGGCCTGGCAGATTCCAAAATGCATGCATTTGGAGGTTGGAACTGTGGAGAACTTACCCTGCTGGGGGATGGCTGATAGACTCCACTCCAGCAGAGCAGATAGGAAGATTGAAGGCTGAGAAAAGATCAGCTGGATTTGGCAGGAGGAGATCTGTGGTGGTGTCTCAGAAGGTGATTTCAGTTGAACGGTGGGGGTGACAGGCTGATTTCAAAAGGAGTGAAACAGTGAGTGGGCGGTAATGAAATGGTGGCAGTGAATATAGCCTCCTCATTCAAGAATTCTGCCAGTAAGAGGAAGCAGAAAGAAGCGAGAACAGTTTGAGGAAACAGCAGAACAAAGGGAGGAACCCCTCATTCCACCCATAGAAAAGATATATTATAAAACATGTATAGGGGCCAGGTACTGTGCTAGGCGGTGGGGAACATGATGATAAATAGACCGAATAGGGACAAATAGAGGATACCCTCATCATAACTACCTTAAAGTGGAAATCCTCTTATCAGATAATGTGCCTGGTTACCAAATTTAATATAGTATGGAAGAAAACCAACCTTTTTGATTTCAAACTTCCAGAAGAAAATGACCTGATATTGTTTCTATCTTTGTGTTCTTCCAAAGCACACTGCATGGCGCACTCTCAAAAATGTCTGCTCGATAAACAACCCATGCATGGGTCCCAGGAGATAAGACGGAAGTCCAAGATGGGGGTAGCTTTGGAAGAGAGGCAGGACATGTCCCTTCTGAGACCTGAAGGAGGGGGAGGTGGAGCGGGGCGGGGGGACTCATAGGTCACCAGAAGTCTGGAGGTCTAGATAAAGCTAAACTGCGGATTGCAGCTGCAGCGCTCATGGCCGCGAAAGGTGTCTGAGTTGTGATTATGGCCCCCAGATGAGAACTGATAAGGAGTAGTTCCTGGGGGCAGATCTGTCATCCTGCTTTCAGCAGAGACAACAATGGACTCAGAAGTGGGTGGGGTTAAGTTTCAAGACACAGCAGAGTTGAGAGCATCGTTGAGAAACCATACATTCATTTATTCTCATCTTGGAGAGTGGGAAAAAATGTGGAGAAGGAAGAAAATCATCCCTCTTTAACGACTGGAAATGGAAGCAGAGTCTAAGGCAGATTGGCATGGAAGCCACTGTGTAAGGGAGGAGGAAGGTGTGGAGCCGGATGACTCCTGAGAAAAGAAGCTGATATGGAGAAAGCGCCCCCTCCCCCGCCTCCCCCCATTTGATTCCACTTCTACTTTTCCACAGGTTTGTGGACCTTCAATGCCTGTGAATTGAACATGGTTGGGCATTAATTTGCAAGTCAAGCATTCCGTGCTGTACATGAAGTTAACCCAGGCTGATATTTGCACTAAAATGGACATTGGACGGATTCTCTCTTATTTGTTGTTCAGTCGCTCAATCATGTCCGACTCTTTGTGACCCCAGGAATACAGCACACCAGACTTCCCTGTTCTTCACTATCTCCTGGAGTTTGCTCAAACTCATGTCCATTGCATTGATGATGCCATCCAACCATCTCATCCTGTGTTGTCCCCTTCTTCTCCTGCCCTCAAGCTTTCTCAGCATCAGGGATTTTTTCAGTGAGTTGGCTCTTTGCATTAGGTGGCCAAAGTATTAGAGCATCAGCTTCAGCATCAGTCCTTCCAATGAACATTCAGGGTTGATGTCCTTTAGGACTAACTGGTTTGATCTCCTTGCTGTCCAAGGGACTCTCAACGGTCTGCTCCAGCACCACAGTTGGAAAGCATCAATTCTTCAGTGCTCAACCTTTTTTATGGTCCAACTCTCACAATTACACATGACTACTGGAAAAACCATAGCTTTGACTATATGGACCTTTGTCAGCAAAATAATGTCTCTGCTTTTTAATATCCTGCCTAGTTTTATCATAGCTTTCTTTCTAAGGAGCAAGTGTCTTTTAACTTCATGGCTGCAGCCACCATCTGCGGTGATTCTGGGGCCCAGGAAAATAAAGTCTGTTACTGTTTTCATTGTTTCCCCATCTATTTGCCATGAAGTGATGGGACCAAATGCCATGATCTTCATTTTCTGAATGTTGAGTTTTAAGCCAGCATTTTCACTCTCCTCTTTCATCTTCATCAAGAGGTTAAGTTCCTCTTTGCTTTCTGTCATTAGGGAGTTATCACCTGCATATCCGAGGTTATTGACATTTCTCCTGGCAATCTTGACTCCAGCCTGTGCTTCACTTCTAGAACGCTAGTTCTAGAAGGTCTTCATTTCATATACTCCACCAGAGCACTTTCATAATCTTAATAAGATCTACTTAAATAAGCATTTTCCTAATGTCTGTCTCCTCTGTAAAGGCAGAGATTGTGTTCATCTTGGGCACTGTGATACTCATTTTAGCACAGAATAAGCAATGGGAAATAGATGAGGAAACAGTGGAAATAGTGTCAGACTTTATTTTTTGGTGCTCCAAAATCACTGCAGATGGTGATTGCAGCCATGAAATTAAAAGACGCTTACTCTTTGGAAGAAAAGTTACGACCAACCTAGATAGCATATTCAAAATCAGAGACATTACGTTGCTGACTAAGGTCCGTCTAGTCAAGGCTATGGTTTTTCCTGTGGTCATGTATGGATGTGAGAGTTGGACTATGAAGAAGGCCGAGCGCCAAAGAATTGATGCTTTTGAACTGTGGTGTTGGAGAAGACTCTTGAGAGTCCCTTGGACTGCAAGGAGATCCAACCAGTCCACTCTGAAGGAGATCAACCCTGGGATTTCTTTGGAAGGAATGATGCTAGAGCTGAAACTCCAGTACTTTGGCCACCTCATGCCAAGAGTTGACTCATTGGAAAAGACTCTGATGCTGGGAGGGATTGGGGGCAGGAGGAGAAGGGGATGACCGAGGATGAGATGGCTGGATGGCATCACGGACTCGATGGACGTGAGTCTGAGTGAACTCCGGGAGTTGGTGATGGACAGGGAGGCCTGGCGTGCTGCAATTCATGGGGTTGCCAAGAGTCGGACACGACTGAGGGACTGAACTGAACTGAAACATTATTTTGTGAGTGAATGAATGAATATGGAGGAACATGTGTGTGTGCTCAATTGCTTAAGTTGAGTCCAGCTCTTTGCAACCCGATGGACCATAGCCCGCCAGGCTCCTCTGTCCGTGGGATTCTCCAGGCGCAACACTGGAGTGCATTGCCGCGCCCTCCTCTGGGGGATCTTCCTGATCTGGGGGCTGGTTCTTACCATTAGCGCCACCTGAGAAGCCCCGTGGAGGGAACATGAGACAGACACTATTAACATCTCCTCCACACCGTAGATTGACTTCTTAGTCCTAACAGTTACCCTCTTTTCTAGATCTTGTGATATTTAGCCACAAAGTAAAAACAGACTTGTTTGCATTTTTAAGCAATGCTATTATTAAGAACTTTTATGACAGTGATAGAGAGTTAACATGTTTGCTGACTATAGCTGTCCAAACTAAGGGGAAGACATGGGAAAGTAAATCAAATGATTTTGAGTAATTTAGAATAGTGCTCTCGTTTTTCAGTTTCCTTTGGAATTGTTCTATAACAATTGTTTCTATATAACTTTGAAACTTGGTGAGCTCCAACCTCACCTAGAGATCCTTTGAAAAAGATCTACTTATTTTATAAGACACAGTGAGCCTGACATGAAATGCATACTGTGGTATCTAAGAACCCTAGCAAAGGAGATTAGTAACCAAAAAAGCAATTAAGTTTACAGTAAGGTTACAGATACCGTATCTAGTACAACAGCTTGGAAAAGGAAGTAATGCAAAGGTCACATCAACAAGAGAAAAAGTAACACTAAGTAGTGGATTTTTTTAAAGAAACTAAATCCTATATTCCAAAATCTTTCCTTCTCATCTAATAACTACACGTGTTTGGGTGTTTAGAAAAAAACAGGAGAGGAGGACGTGGCATTACTGAAGCTGGTAACTGGCACAAAAACCAGTGAACCAGCCTGTGAAATTTAAGCATCTGGGGAGTCAGGTTCCCAAGTAGCTTTTTCAGTTTGATCTCAGATCTCACTCTAGTATATCCAGGATTGTAGGATCCCAAGTAGGTTGTATCTGCATGCTTTAGAGGAGCAGAGCTTTACAGTTCAAATAAACACATCCAACTACTCCAACCACTTAAACAACTTAAATACAGAGCTTTTGGAAAAAATCAACAGTGTTTTCAGGATGAGGCAATAATCCTACCTTTTCACATGAAGGTAAAGGTCTCTTCACAAAAGGACAGGGCTATATGACAGATACCAATTATAAAACACCCTTTGTAATTCTGTTTAGTTACATAGCACTGTAGGCCCCAGGATTTACAATGGTTGTGCAGTCCATGAAACTATCTTTAGCCAGAGTTCCTCTTCTGTGTCAGTATTCTATTTTGAACTAACAATGCTCTCAGATGAACCGAAAAGATGTATTTAGCTCCCACCATTACAATTTCTGATCCTCTTTACTTTAGCTCTTTTGAAATAACATGAAAGCTTTGGCTTGCTAATTACTTTTATCCAGCCGATAGAAAAATTAGTTTATCTTCCTGATCAAAGCAAATTAGGCAGATCATGGCTGATTAGAATGCAACAGTAAAATCGCCATACTTTCTCTTCCATCCCCTTTCTCTCAGAAATAGGGCCTGTGTCAAATATGTAGGTATTTCCCACGGCCAGGCCGGGCTCTGTTACCAACAGGGACTGCAGCTTGGACAATGGTTCTTACACAGACACTAAAGTTCTTTAGTTCAGTCATTGTGTTTGAAAAGAACTAGTCACCCCTTAGCTAGCATTTGATGAAACATCTAGATTTACATATTTCCTTAATTGCATTTTTGAATGTGAGTGAGATTTATCTGACCAGAGTTAAATGCCTCCTTTATTCCCCTTCCTACTCAAGCCAAAATTCAACTCCACGCTCTTAAAGAAAAGTGAGGTGGGGGTGTGTGCACAGGGAATCTTACTCAATTCTGATCTGAATGAATTTTAGGGTTTCCATGAAGTAGGACGAAGGAGTTACATGACCAAAGACAGGAAAGGGAAACTTTTACCTCTCAAAGTGGAGATGTCAATTTCTAAAAGTTTGGCTCTTTTCAAAAACCTGTTTTGATTTTTCATAATGAATGTGATCCCTTGTTGCCAAATTCCTCCAGTCAGTAGCTAAAAAGCGCCAAAATTATCGTTTGTAATTTCTCACTAAAATTCCTATATGATCATAAAAACTTGAAAGTTGGATTTTATTTTCTTTGTTTATTTACTATAAATTAACAGTAAATCTTGTATTTAGCTCCATTTAAATCTCCCTCTGCAGCTGCCCATTTGAAAATTAAAATGGTTGCCTTCTCTCACTTCAGTGGGCACAATACAAAACATCCATTGAGCTCTCTCTTTATTGCAGCTGCCGATGCCCAGCCGACTTTTAGCAAACCAACCAAGCGGAATCACGACGCAGCTGCAACACTTGATGGTATTTCTGCTGGTTCTCCTTTGAGACTGAAGGTGTTAATTAGGAATCAAAGAACACAACCCTGCCAGCTTTCTTTCACAAACCATACCCTGGTCACTGCAGTTTTCAGAAGAAAATAAATCTAATAAAGGGATAAAAATGTTGTTTGTCACACCAGTAAAGTGTACTTAAGACCCTTTGATCAAAAGCTTTTTATGTAGTCTTGTCAGATGGGCTGGAAATATTGTATTTTTCCCTTTTCTCTCTTTTCTTCATGCAGACCTCTCTGAATTTTGAATTTAAGACTGTCTGGAAGAAAAAAAAAACGATAAGTGTGGTTGTATGGGGGATTCTTTATAGGTGATAACTGGTCTCAGAGAGTAGAATCATTTTGCTTCTTAGAAAATTATTCATAGTCAACAGTCCATCATGTTACAGCTTCTCACAACACTGGGCCTTCTATTAGTGTATTTACGATATTCTAATTACAGGTTCTCATGCTCACACTTTACATATGCATCTATCAATACCCTGTTTAGTGTAATGATTATTAGGTGAATCTCAGTGTTTTAGAAGATCTTTTTTTACATCATAGAATTGAGTATTTTCATAAGCATATAAACCATATAGCTATACACATACATATGCATGCAAACACATAGAATGTTAGTTCATCAAATAGTTTGTCATTTTGTATAGTTTTTCTATGCATCCTGAATATCATGCATTCACATGTAACAGCATGAAGTCATTACCTTTAATCTTCAGTCAAAGTTAAAAGCTTAAAGTAAGTTTATGAAGTTAGCACTGCTGGGAATTAGTCAAGCCTGCTAGCTCTCTCAGCACGAGGTTTTGCTGTAGATGCACAAATCATGCCAAAATCCATTAATCCTGCTTGAGAGAGGCAGAAAGAAGGTCTACTTGTTGATTTAATGTTAATGAAATGAATAGGCTCCTGAGGCTACCTACAGAGGCCCTCTAAACTGTAAAACAAATAAAGTCATTTTAAGTAACACTCACTGCGGGAGAGTAAACAATGTTCCCAGATTTGTTGCACAAAATGGGCTTGACTGTGGGTGTGTAGAAACCTCCCATTTTCTACAAGACTGGTACACCTGCCCTAGGACAATACCCTCACATGTCAAGCTGATGGATTCACAGAATGATCGAACTAGGAGCAAGCTCTGAGCATGTGCACATTTCTCTTGCTTTACAGATGTGAAAACTGAGGCAGGGAGCTTCTGCCTCTTATGGAGATTCGATGGCTCATGAGTGGGCTAGCTAGACCTAGACCAGGGGTCCTCAAAATTGACTGCCTGTTGCATTTCCCTTGAGTGAGTAAAAGTGACTCAGTCGTGTCCAACTCTTGTGACCGACCTCATGGACTGTACTGTACATAGACTGAACTGTACAGGCTCCCCCGTCCATGGGATTCTCCAGTCAAGAATACTGGAGTGGGTTGCCACTTCCTTCACCAGGGGACCTTCCCGACCTAGGAATCGAACCCTCGTCTCCTGCATTGCAGGCAGATTCTTTATGGACTGAGCTATGAGGGAAGCCCAGATTTGCTGCAAAAAATGGCTTTGACTGTGGCTGTGTAGAAACCTCCCGTTTGCCTTGGGGAGTGAAGAATCATTCCGATGTCTAGCTTCTTCCCTCAGAGATTCTGATTGAGCTTAGCTTGGTGTGTGATCTGGGCCTGGAGATAGTTCCCACGAGGTCTCATATGAAGCTGAGCTGTTGACAAGCTTGAGAACCATCGATTTAGGCTAATAATCTAGAGCACTGCTCCTCTGCATGCTTCAGGGGTGTTTTCCCTTAATTTATTTTTAATTGAAGGATAATTGCAATATCGTGTTGGTTTCTGCATACATCATGGATAAGCCATAGATATACATATATCCCCTCCCTCTAGAGCCTCCCTCCCAGCCCCCAACCCACCCAACCCCTCTAGGTTGTCACAGAGCCTGGTTTGGTTTCCCTGAGTCATATAGCACATTCCCATTGTCTCTCCATTTTGCACGTTAGTGTGTGTGTTTCTGAGCTGCTCTCTCCATGCGTCCTCCTCTCCCGCCCCCCGTGTCCATACGTCTGTCTCCTGTCTGTGTCTTCACTGCTGCCCTGCAATAGGCTCATCAGTACCATCTTTCGAGATTCCATCTGTATGCATGAATATGTGATATTTGTTTTCCTCTTTCTGACTTACTTCCCTCTGTAAAATAGGCTTTAGGTTCATCTACCTCATTAACACTGACTCAGATGAGTTTCTTTTTTATGGTGGAGTAATATTCCTCTGTATATATGTACCATGGCCTCTTTATCCATTCATGTGCTGATGGATATCTAAGTTGCCTCCATGTCCTAGCTATTTTAAATAGTGCTGCAATGAACATTGGGGTACATGTGTTTTTTTCCAATTATCGTCGGCTTTCTTTGGTTTTGCTGCACTGTGATGTTATGATTTCCCAGCTCCTAGCAGTGTGTCAGTTGCCTTCTAGATAGAGTAGATACATGTATTTTGAGATTTGGAGGTTGTTTTCAAAATGAGTGTCCATTGTATAAATGAATAGATGAGCCTGTGTATATGTGTGTGTATAGACCCTTGAAGGACCAAATGCTACCCTTTGGCTGAGTCAGCCTCACAGCAGAGACAGTAGCCAGGGTCTCTGCAACACTGGGCAGCCCGTCCTCTGGTCTCACTTTCCTTGTGATCCTGCAATTCACCTTTGAGTCTCTCTTGCATGTGCATGTTCGGGAGTTCAGTTGTGTCCGATTCTTTGTGATCCCATGGACTGTAGCCCACCAGGCTGCTTTGTCCATGCGATTTTCCTGGCAATAATCCTGGAGTGGGTTGCCATTTCCTTCTCCAGGAGATCTTCCTGACGCAGGGATCAAACCTGTGTCTCTTGTGGCTGCTGCACTGCAGGCAGATTCTTTACCACTGAATCATTTGGGAACCTCACCACTTTAAAAACTCTTTTCTTATTTGCCACAGTTTCCTCTGGACTGTCACTTTCTTCTTACTCCTGTACTTAAAGAACTTTGCTTTACCTAAGATAGAGACCCTTCTGACATTTCATTTGAAATTGTTCAAGTTTTGCTGCCTTCTAATCCCCCTTGGTTTAGTGATTATTCGAACTGCTTAATGAAGCTGGGCTGATGGATCCCACGTCTCCAGTCTGTGCTGCTGGATAACACGTAAGGTCTGTCTGAAATTCCCTCTCGTTTTGGCTTTGGGGCTGCAAAATACATCAGTTTCTCACTTTAGTGATTCAGTAGACACTCGAGAATTCCAGAATCATCTTTTCACATATTGTAAGAGAGAAAAGTATTCCTACAGGGGAGATTTCCCTTTTTCTTTTCAGACTTGCTCTCTTAATTTCACTGGTCAGGGGTAAAGCAGCTTGCTTCTTCTGCAGAGGGGCACCAAGCATCTGGAGAGATGGAGACATGGGCTCATCCAGCAAAGTTAAAGACTCCTTGGTCTAGTAACCTCCCACCCATTGCCCATCTCCTCTCCCTGCTGCGGATCACTGGGCCTAATTCCAGAGGCCTCCTGCTTAAATACAAGCTTGGTGGTGCTCTGACCCCCTATTTTACCTTGAGTCCCTCCCTCACTCCCAGATTCACATCACTGATATCCAAGAGTCCCCAAGAAATAATTTTAGTCTCATTGTTATCACTGACTGCAAAGATCCTTCCTGCAATTAATTGCACTGAACCAATTGCTTCTTCACCAAAGACAACTACTGAAATTCCTCATGAAAGTTCAACTCTTTTGAAGATAATTTCAGGTAGACAAGCATATTCCTTAAATCAGCTTTTATCTCCTTCAGTTCAGTTCAGTTCAGTCGCTCAGTCGTGTCTGACTCTTTGCGACCCCATGAATCGCAGCACACCAGGCCTCCCTGTCCATCACCATCTCCCGGAGTTCACTCAGACTCACGTCCATAGAGTCCGTGATGCCATCCAGCCATCTCATCCTCGGTCGTCCCCTTCTCCTCCTGCCCCCAATCCCTCCCAGCATCAGAGTCTTTTCCAATGAGTCAACTCTTCACATGAGGTGGCCAAAGTACTGGAGCTTCAGCTTTAGCATCATTCCTTCCAAAGAAATCCCAGGGTTGATCTCCTTCAGAATGGACTTATTGTTTCAGTTGTTAATATTAAAAAACTCCACGTCCGTTGTGTTGACAATTTGTTTTTTCCCTGAGTTCGTCTTTGGCTCTGAGAAAAGGTGGGGCTCCCCCTCTCCTCCAAGTCCCCTGCATCCATCATTTCTCCCCTTCTGCCACAGCAAGACCACTGCTGGGATGTGAGCTTCTGAATGTCCAAGAAGTTATCAAACTCCATTTCCCCCACATACTCAGGGAAAATTGTGAGGATGGGTGACAAGAAGGAAGAAGATAAAAGTAACTCAAACCCAGGACCACGAATTGCCATCCATGACATTGTGCTGGAGGACTGCACCCCTCACAATGGGCCACGCGCTCACAGTCTGTGACGAAGCCTGCACTCAATGGCCCACCTGGAGGCTCGTGCAGGGTCTACAACACTCACACACCCGTGAAAATAGGGATGCCATGCAATACACGGAATCTTTTATCTATTTGATACAAAAAATCGGAGCTGAAAGTTAGTATCTTTTTACTTAGGGACTTTCCTGGTGGTCCAGTGGCTAAGACTGAAAGCTCCCAGTGCGGGGGCCAGATTCAATCCATGGTCGGAGAACTAGATTTCACATGCTGCCAACTGAAGATCGCAAATACTGCTTAAGACTCGGCACAGCCAAATACATAGATACATACATACATAGAAGTCTTTTACCTGAACAGGTAGTCGGTGATGTCTTACTCATTTCAAGCTTCCCCTACTCTTGTATCTAGTAGGCACCTTGTTCTTCTCTTTGTTTTTAACATTAAAAAATATTGTTTAATGAAAACTGCAGTTACACTTGTAACATTTTAGGCCCATGGACAGCTATTTTTCTGGGGGTGGATAATAGTAAGAGGCGACACTGCATATTTGAAAAACATGGGTTTAGTGTTACCACTGTGACCAACTGTACCACTGTGACCAACAAGACCAACAGCACTGATGTTTTATGCACGCGCCACATGGGAGGTACTATGGAAAATTTTTACATATGTTAGTTTACCAGCCGTCACAACAATTCAGTGAGGTAAATGCCATTATTGTTGCCATTTTACAGATGAGAAAACTGAGATCCGGAGTAAGCTGCTAAGGTTATTCAAGATGAGGCTGTGAGCTTTGTCAAAAGATGTTCTCATTTCTAAAATAGGGGTATTCATAACTTTTATGAGACTCATATGAAAACACTGGCGGTAAGAGTGTTAAAAAGCATTGCAAAAAACATTTTATTCATTCAGCTGCGCCAGGTCTTAGTTGCAGCACTTGGGACACTCCATCTTCGCTGTAGCAGGCGGAATCTTTAGCTGCGACATGTGGGGTCCTGACCGGGGACTGAACCCAGGCTCCCTGCACTGGGGACTTGGAGTCCCAGCCACTGGGTCACCAGGGAAGTCTCCCCTAAAGAGTACGTTCTGATTTTTTTTTTTCCTTCTCTCTTGGGAATTTACAAACAATGCAGTCTGCCAAGTTTAGAGGGAAGGATTTCCTGGTCACCACATTATAAGATTATACTGGAGATTCTATCAGCTCATCTCCCTGTTACACATTTGGTGGCAGTTTAGGCATGGATGACAGACAAGCCTTATGCAGTGTTTAAGGGAATAGGGCGGGTCCCCTAGAGAGAGAAAACTGGGCTGACTCTCCCTCAAGTGCACCGCAGCCGCAGCTGCTTCTGAAGCTGACTAGGCACAGGCATGCAGGGGCAAAGGTTTTTGTGTTATTCAGGTATGGTGTTGCCCCTAGAATTCAAGATGACTGCTAGCAAAAGACAGCTTGTCATTCACGGTGGCCAGGCTTCCCCCCTTGGCTCAGGGGCAAAGAATCCATCTGTAGTGTAGGAGACACAGATGTGTGTTCGATCCCTGGGTCGGGAAGATCCCCTCTAGGAGGACATGGCAACCCACTCCAATTCTTGCCTGGTTAATCCCACGGACAGAGGAGCCTAGCGGGCTGCAGTCCATAGCATCGCAAAGAGTCAGACACGATGGAAGGAACTTAGCATGCACGTTGCCAAGAGCAGGCGGACATATCGGGTCAGGACCACATGGGTGACAGAAGGAGAGGGAAGAAAGCAGGGGCTAGAGCCTTTGTTGTGGTTCCCATGGGAAGAGTGAGCAGGATAAGCAGACTTGAAATCGGCTAGTTTGAATAATATCAGTCAGGCTCAAGGTGTAGCTGTGGCCCCGAGTTATCTGGTACCCGGCCCGGAGGGATTAGCACAGGAAATATTGATCTAGAGGGTTAAATCCCTGCAAGAGCCTGATAAAGAAGGTGGTGGGGTATGGGCTTGCGTTGCTTGGTTTGCACATGAAAGGCACACTTACAGGGGAGTTGCTGCTGCTATCACCAGGATTAGATAGCCCTTCTGTCCCTCCTGGGTATGCAAGGGCCCAAGATAACAAGCCATCATAAAATACAGAAAATGAAAGCCATGGTTGGTACATAGAGAGTCTGTGTTCTAATCCAGGGAGACTCCTTTCTTCTTTGTTCTAAGAGAATCAAGGGGTATATGGAGTCCAGTAGTGAGAACAGATCGAGCACGGTAATCACGAGAGATGTGTGCTGGGACAGGGCTGGGCTCAGCATGATGCGGAAGCACCAGAGACTGGCGGGTCACGGAAAACTGGAGGAGGTGATGCTTGAATTAAATACGGGAAGACTCACAGAAGCTGTGAAGATGAAGAAGAAGAAAGGCATTCCAAGCAGAGGCAGACACATCTGAGAAGCTGGAGGCCTGAAACAGGGAAACGACAGGATGTAGTTGGATATGGCTGGAGATCAGAGGACATGGGGCTGAAGAGGGGAGGGCTGGCAACAGGCTGTCGGTGGGGGATGAGGCGCGACATGGTGATTCTGTAGGTTAAACTAAGGAGTTAAACTTTACTGTGAAAGCCACGGGAAACCACTAAAGGACTGAATGGAAGGGGGACATGAACAGACTTGCCTCCTGGACAAACTCATGAAGTGGCAGGGAGTGCGTGTGTGTTGTGGGGCTCTATGCAAACCAGCACAGGAGACTGCAACAGTTATCCACACAAAAAAATCAGGAGAACCTGAATTTGGGGCTAGAGGAGAAAGGGAACAGGCAGGACAAATATGAAGGCAACCTGAATTTGGTCAAATTAAAATCCCAAGTGAAATTTAAATGACAATAAAGACATGTTTACTGACCATGAACTGAAACTTGGGACATTGTTTATTCCTCAAATTAAACCTGTTTGTTTCTCTCTGCCATACAGATTTTTAGGTGAGAGAGAACTTTATCTGTGTCTGCAATGCAACAAAATTTTATTGGGTTAAGATTCCAGCACACACCTAGAAATGAACATATATCATGCCTAAACAACAGGATACTTGGCAACATCTAGAGAACTAATGGAGTATTTAGAATTCACCTGGGTATCTGGCGTTGGTGCAAAAACGTGAAAAAAAGAATTATTCAACTGAAGTTTCTGGGAGACTTGGGTTCTAATACCGTCTTTACCAGCTATGTGATTTGGGGCATGCTGTTTATCTCTTATGAACATGAATTTCATCATCTGTGAAAATGAAGGTGTTGGATTAGGGCAACTCTAAGGTCCTGTGGTTTTTCCAGTAGTCGTGTATGGATGTGAGAGTTGGACTGTGAAGAGAGCTGAGTGCTGAAGAACTAATGCTTTTGAACTGTGGTGTTGGAGAAGACTCTTGCGAGTGTCTTGGACTGCAAGGAGATCCAACCAGTCCATTCTAAAGGAGATCAGTCCTGGGTGTTCTTTGGAAGGAATGATGCTAAAGCTGAAGCTCCAGTACTTTGGCCACCTCATGCGAAGAGTTGACTCATTGGAAAAGACTCTGATGCTGGGAGGGATTGGGGGCAGGAGGAGAAGGGGATGACAGAGGATGAGATGGCTGGATGGCATCACCGACTGGATGGATGTGAGTCTGAGTGAACTCCGGGAGTTGGTAATGGACAGGGAGGCCTGGCGTGCTGCAATTCATGGGTTGCAAAGAGTCAGACACGACTGAGCGACTGAACTGAACTGAACTGAAGGTCTTTTTATTCTAAAGCCTATGGTTAGATATAGCTTTTGACTCCTCAAAAACCTCTGCAATCCATCCAAGTGATTTTAATTCTGTTTATTTGGGCAATTAGGGTAATACTCTAGCAATCATGATTAAATTTCAGTTTTGCCCTATGTAATGTGACCTTAGGTATACAGCTTAGTAATTCTGGTAATTTGTGGATAAAAGATTAATCCTTTTAATTCTTTACAGTAGAACTTACTCTAAATGTAGTTAGCTCAACCTCTGAATTAATTTTACTGTACTTAATATAAATCTCCCCAAATCAGCCTTTCTTTTCCCTTTATACAATTAACTGTGTTCTGAGGAGTTCCTCCTGCTAAGGCAAAGGGGGCTTCAAATTACTATGTAATAGTTATTCGGGACCAGACTGTATCCATCTGACACTTTTCACTGTTACAAGACCTTGGGGCAGTGGACTTTATGCTCAAGGTCAGCAGCTTCAGGGTGGAAGGTGGATCCTGTCAGTTAATCATGTTGCTAAAACTTCTGAGATCTTCAGATGAGATTGGCTTACACCCTGGGAGAATCTGGTTCAACTGGGATTTCCTTTTGTTACTCGAGCTTGAAGACTCAATGAAAAAAAGATCTTGAACTTCCTCCTGGACTCTACTGCACAGAGCCCCAGAGAACAACAGCTGCTGGGGTGTGGGGGTTTCAGTGAGTTCAGGTCTCCCACCAAAGCAACAGTAATGTGGCTTCCTCAATTTAAAATCAAGGACCCCAATTTTGGTGCACTTAGGGTTGATAACTTTAATCCCCAAGATTCTTCTTCCTAAACTTCCCTTCATCTTGTAGATTGCAGTCCTGGTGCGGAAGAGTGTCTGCATTAAGGGAGATGTGCCCTTCAGTCCTCCTCTGATACTATCTGATAGAGAGGGATGGAGAAGCATCAAGAGAAACCCGAGGGAAGGGTACCATCCGAGGCTGAATGTCTGTTTGGGGCTTGCTGTCTCTCTCTGCTCTGTCTGGGTTGCTTCTTCGAGTGGCTGATTTCCCCACTTATTCTTTCCATCTCTCTTGCTATTTTTTTCTAGGTTTTACTCGACTGGGCAGTTAACACCACTAATTATAGAGTACATCCATGGCCAAATGCAGGCAGGTCTAAGGGTCCCTTCAGGACAGGAAATAAGAGAAAATAAAGAGGGAGATTTCTTCTTTCAGTCTTTACTAGAACACTCCAAACTCATCCTGTAGAGTCATTCAACACTCACAGAGAAATAAATGCTTATTGTGAAAACCTTAATTTATACACATAACAGATGATTAAGGAATGTAGCTCCTTCCATGGAAATTTTTATTTGGTTTTTATAGCTAAATAATCTTTTATGTATGTAAAAAGTGAAAGGTTATTTTTATGCTGATAGATTTAAAGACCAATGGATTATGTAAGAGTTCCTTCAAGTAAGTGCCTCACAAGAAAATTTATAACCTAAAACCTTTAAGCGCCATGTGGTGTTTTGTGTGTTGAACCAATAAACTCATTAAAATAACATTGGGTAAACCCAAACACAACACAATGAAAGTTCTAACACAGCCCACATTAACCAACCAACTTTAAAATAATATCTTTGTTATGTGCTAAGGTTAAAAATTCAGCAAATTCTTTATATTTTTTCCACTTGAGATCATGTGTGGTTTTGTACTTTCCTGAGAAGTACACTTTTGTGGCTTTTTTGATCAAAGGAAGGTTATTTTTGCAGAGCCATCTTTTGCAGAGGTCCCTGTTCTACTTAATCAAGATTTCAAAAAAAGAAAAAAAAAGGAGCACAAGAATATTTACTAGTTTTTTTTTTAGAGAAAGAAAAATTCTTAGATTCTCTTCTTAATGCAGACTTTGGAAAGGAAAGCATGCATGTAAGGTTAGTCATCATTTGGTGTGTATGTGTGAGAGAGAGAGAGACAGACAGAGAGAGGGCAGAAGAGGAGGTGGAGGAGAAAATAAAGGAATTTGGCTGCAAAATTGAGTAACAGTTTGAAACACTTGGCTTCCAGTAGTGAAAGATGAGCAACACTGGGGAAAAGGCTGGACTAACAAGGGACCACTTGAGGAAAGCTTAATCTCAGCTGGCAGGCTGATGAGCAAGGTCAGCTCGGTGCACGCGTTCTCAGCTGGAGCTGGGCTCCCATTGCCAGGACAATTGTCTTCTGCATTTCAGCTTCTGAAGTGAACTGAAGGTGCCTTCACAGGCAGCTCCTCTTCTCTCCCCTGAAAAGGGCTGGCCCTCCACTGCCATGCCATGTCAATGTGTATCATTTCCACCCATTCCACGGAGCAAGTGGCACAAAGGAAACTGTTTCTTATTGGAGTGTTGCTCTGTGTGTGTGTGTGTGTGTGTGTGTATGTGTGTGTGTGTGTGTGTAACATGCATGTGAGATGGCTTTCTTTCTCCTTGACCATCACAGTCTCTGTTAGAAGGTGAGGTCAAACTCCTGTAGCAAAGAAGGACAAAATGAACGTGGAAAAATGTGCATATGTTAAAAACGAGACACTTGACAATTAGGGATTGCTGAATAAATTTTTACATATACATGCTTTTTCATATTCTTTTCCATTATGGTTTATTACAAGATACTGAATATAGCTCCCATGCTATTCAGTAGGATCTTGTTGCTTACCTATCTTATAGGTAGTATATAAGTAGTTTGTATGTGGTATAATTTTAAAATTGTTATTGTTCATAGAAAACTGACGTCAAGCATACTGTTGTAAGAGTTTTTAAAGACTGTATCTCAAAGTAACCTAAATTTTCTAAACATCAGTTCTTACTTGAGGAGGTGTTCTTTATGCTGAATATGCTTTATAATTAATTGGTCAACTATTGGTTTTTCATGTCAACTTTGTAATATAATAAATGATTAACACATAGGTTTATAGCAGCAAATGAACTGAAGGACTGAAGAAACTAAATGGATAGTTCAGTTCTTCTTTGTTTGAAGGAAGGGACTTTTCTCTGCCTTATCCAGATTTCTAATTTACACAGAAGTCTGTCTCACTGGCTTAATTGTTAAACCATGCAGAGCTTACATAGTGATCTTACAAGTGAGCTTACAAGTAGATAAAACCTTGAAATAATTCTCTATTCTGAACCAAATAAATGATGTCTCAATTCATCTTACCTTATGAAGGTAAACACAAACTTAAATAAAATTGGCCTATTAAGAAAGTTCATGTCTCTTTTTAAAAAATTAATTTTTATGGGAGTACAGTTGCTTTGCAATATTGTGTTAGCTCCTACTGCACAGCAAAGTGAATCAGCTCTATGGATATACCTCTCTCATATCTCTCGGAATTGAGAAATAGTTTCAAAGAAGTTAGCTACTTTATTTGATGCATAGATCTGGTCACAGAAAAAAAGAGTTTCATTTTCAACTTGGAAGTTATTAGTCAGTTGATCACTCTTTATAATACTTGGGCACCACCACAATTTATCTTTGACTTGGAGACCAGAGAAATAATTTCTGTGGATATAGGAAAAGGTAGCTACTAAACTTAACATATTGGCTCTAAGCTATATTATATTATTCTCATCTTATCAAAAACCGAAGACTACATTTCCTAGGATTCCTTGAAGAAATATTTCTCATATAAGGGCTTCATAAGTTATGTTCCTAAGAAGAAAAATGTGCTGAAATATTTCAGCACTAATTACAATTACTGTGAGGCATAACTAAACATTAGAAGGATGGTTTCCTTGTTTTCTGATAAACTAGCCCTAAAGATAATTTCAAAGAGGCCCTAAAACATGTTGAGCCTTGGAAATAGTTTTGCAATAAGCTAACAGGCCACTCGAGACAGGTATGAGAATAGTACCTGTGTCAAAAGGTTGTTGAGGGGCATGGGATTGAGTAAAGTAGCCCCATAATGCCGGGCACTCAGAAAGAATAATATAAATGTCAGCTGTCATATTATAATAATAGAGTAATTTAGACATGTAAATTCTGGTCTGTCTGTTAAACAACTCATAGCATCATTTAAGATAAGTAGAATTTAACTATATTTCCAAGGGGGCTGAGCTGCAATTTTGGGATACCAGCAGATTTGTGTTGTTCTGTTACTTGCAGACAATTCTCATCTTTCTCTGAGCCCTTTTAGCCATTAGGATTTCAGCAGCTGGTTACGCCAATTCTATTCAATTCAACATTACGAGTATTTACTGCTGCTGCTAAGTCACTTTAGTCGTGTCCGACTCTGTGCGACCCCATGGACTGCAGCCTACCAGGCTCCTCTGTCCATAGGATTTTCCAGGCAAGAGTACTGGAGTGGGGTACCATTGCCTTCTCCTCAAGTATTTACTGAACATCCCTTAATTGCCAGGTACTGGTCTGAGCAGTTGGGAAATAAAGTGAAAAATTTCCTAGCCTGGAGGAGCTCACAGTCTAGGGAGGAAGATAAACCCTGAAGGAAAGAGAGCATATCATTACCTCCTGGAGAATTAATCCATCTGATTTTAAGGAAGATGGTTTCATGGACAATGGATGGTTCTTTTGCATACATTCAAAGTAAATTCCAGCTTCCCTGACCCATATTAAACATTGAGATTTAAATATTGAATAGATAAAACCTTGAAATAATTCTCCATTCTGAATCAAATAAATAATGTGTCAATTCATCTTAAATATTGAGAATGGGGATATGAGAAAGGACTCCTGCTTTCAAAGCATCTTAAAAATATTTAGTTAACCCAATGTGTGGTTAATGGATGTTAGCCAGACTTACTATGGCTATCATATCATGATTTGATACAAATTTGAATCATTATGTTGTACACCTGACACTAATGTTATAGATCAATTATATCTCAATTAAAATTAAATATTTTTTAATTAAAAAATTTAACCTTCTAATTCAAACACCCTGTTAACCATCTTTTAGTATTACTACTAGATAACATAATTCCATTTTTTTGAAATCAAATGATTAACCTTCTTTTACCTACTATTTTCAAATAAGACATTTCCACTGGACTCAGTGCAAAAAAAAAAAAAAAAAAAATCAACTTAAAGAAGTGGGAAAAATGCCAGAGATTTCAGAAATGAACCTGCTTCCTACTATGTCATCTATGGAGAAACAAAATAATTTTGTATTATGAAGATATTTATGAAACATTCCACCTTATAGCCTACGCAGTGTCTCCTTTTAGCTAACGAATTCCATGGGTGAAACTGAACATATAGTTGGTATCTATGATGACTGAATAAAACTGTGGATTGAAGCTGATAGAATCTGGGAATCAAAGAGTTGTAGTAGGTTGGAATTCATGGGTAATTTAACAAATGAAATTCTAAGATACTAAAAAATAGCAATAGGACTAAATTATCAGCTTGTTATTTTTGATAAGTAATCAAATGACTCTAATGCCAGTCTGATTCATCTTTCTATTACAAAATGAGACTGTATAAAGTGAAACATTGCGACAGGAGTGAGGACGTTGAGTCTCCTAGGAAGGAATTTGCCTTCTTATGAAGAATTCAGTTTATCAGAAATATCCACTTGTGGGGTGTTCACAAGGAAATGTTCTATTCAGCATTATTCTAAATTTATATAAATAAGTGAATAAAACCAAGAGAATTACTTGACAAAATTGTTCAGTGCAGTGCTCACTACTGTTTTTCATTTCTAACTTATGGTATATGATTTGGTTTAATGGGAAACATACTTAAATTTATAGCTAAAACGACTTCCATGTATAAATTCAATAGAAGAAATATAAAAAGGTTTTATTAAAGTAAGTAGATATTAGGTGCCAGTTGTAAAACTGTAAATATTCTACAGTGTCTTTAATTTATGACAGCTAATTGTTTACTTGGATATTATGTCTATACCTTTGACAGTTATATACTTTGGGAATTAAAAACTATCAAACAGTTCAAAACTTGACTTTGAGAAATTACAGACTAGTTTTGTGTTTCTAAGCTTTTTCAAGCACATCCAAGTAGGAATGGTTTCATTATTAAAATATACTTTTATTTAATTACAAAGGTTAGTTTTTGATTCGTCTTCTATTCATAACTCATTTGTGATTGCCACTTTTGTTGCTGATCAGAACTCCACCTTTACTTTGAAGAAAATATTTAAAGAGAGAAAAGATTGAAGATCTGAGTGAAGATTATGCTAATTATATGTAAAAATTCAGTACTGTCACACAAACTTTGCCATGTATGTGTTGAACATAGTCAGTAAAATTTTTTTTTGTAAATCTATACCATTAAGATTGCTTGAATTAGAAACACTATCTCAAAAAAAAAAATCACTCATACTAACTCAGTCAACTAGTTTCAATAATTATCCGCCATAACAAAAACACTACTAGGAAAACCCAGACATCCTGGAGAAAAAGAAAGAATATTAAAATGCAGAAAAGTCACTGATATCATTATATTTTTAATGAATTTTGCAAGTATGTTGTAGAGCACACTACAGTTTGCAACTGACCTAAATTTTAAGACTGTTGTAACAATTAAGGCTTTTGCAACCATCTCTAAAGTACAAAAATTTCCTTCATTTACAATAGTTTTCTTTGCTTGAGGGAAGTAGAAACATATTAAACAATTTTCATGGAAGATTCTGAAAAGATTCTTTAAATTTGAAAGTGTATCTTAAATGCTTTGAATACATGTATGATACCAGGGCCGTCGCTAATTGGTTATAACCGAGGTTTTTGATGGGTTTTTATTAAAACTAGTTTTACCAATTGTGTGTAAAATTAAATTTTGTTAGGAAGTTACATATAGAAAAGTAACCAAATTGATAAAATTAAAAAAAAATTCTTTCTCCTGATAACTGTTTCATGGGACATGTATTTGCCTGTGGCTGAAATGTTCATGTTTTTAAGCAATTGCAGGAAAAAACTCAGTTTTCATTTAAAAATAAAATGACTGTTCAAGAAAAGTACATTTACTACATTAGGAAGTTCATTAGGATTTAGTTTTCTATTTGGATACTACACTAACTGGATGAAAGATACATCAAAGTAGTACACGAGCTTATTTCTAAGACCCTATTAGCAAAAATGTCCAATTTGATGCATCGAAACAACTTATCTATAAGATTAGATACTAGAACTACTTCATTTCTGACAGATTACTACTGGTAGGTTGAGATGTATTAAACACTGGAAACAGTTATTATCTGTTTTTATGTCTTAATCTTGGTGTGTTCCTTATTTTCTGCTAGGTGAACATAATTAGTGGAAGAGAGAATAAGAGAGAGAGGTTAAGGTTGAAAATTTCCAGTGCTTCTACCACGCATGTTCAGTGGCCCAATTACAGATTCACTGGAGAATGCACTTCAGTAAGAAAAGAGAGTTAATGTTTGGACTGGCTTAACATTTAGCTTTTCTAGGGAAGAAAGATTATAAAACTGTACAAAAATAACTCTAACCTCCTATAAAGAGGTTTAGGAAACTTTCCTTACCTATGGGTTGGACTAGCCAGTTATCGGATTGTGGCAAATCTATTTGCCAAATGTGTACAGCTGCAACTTGCCATCATGAAGCTGTTTGAAGAAAATGGAATGCTTGTTCTCTTCTAGGGAGGGGAGGAAGATTAAGAGATAACATTTTGACTCAAAGAAATGGTGCTAACTTAGTACAAACAATAAGAGATAGTAGTATGGCCTCTCACTCACATTAGTCTTTGCACACAGTAACTTTCCCATCAGAGCTTCATTACCACTGGGCCCTCCGTGGAGCCGGGCTATAACTTCATGTTTCTTTTCAAGAGCAAAAAGAAGTCATCTCTTAAAATAATATAACCAGTAAAATACAAGCTTATTTATTCAGATATGAATAAATAAAGATTTCTCTTTCAGGGTGTGACTGCACAAGCGAAGGAGAAATGGTCACTTAATGCTAGGTGTAACCAAAAGAGGGCACCGTCTGCACTTCATGTCAGCAGAGTTCCTGAGGTTGTCAAAACAAACCCCTCAAGCCCCAAACCCCTCAAGCCACTAAGCCAGAGCATCCAGTGGCCTCTGGCATTATGTCTTAGATAGGGAGACCAGATTCTAAAATTGCTTATTATGGACAACATCAGTCTGGTTATTTACTTCAGGATTGATTTCTACATTTAGCCCTCACATTCCCTGAAAAGTTAACCATTAGATACAAGTATTTGGCATTCACTGTGACAGGTTTTTTTCACAGACACGTTGGGTTTTAATAATATATAAAACACTGAGAAATTTCACTTTAGGCCAGATATAGGCTGTCATCAACAGCACAGAGAAAGCTGACAATTACCTTCCTAATGGTATCTTAACTCTGAGGGAGTATCTATAATGATAGCCAGATAGGAAACAGTGGCAGTCAGATCTGCCCAGCACATGGAGGAAGCAGTTAAATGCATTTGAGGTATGAGGGAAATGACTGGAAGTGGTATTTTATGCCAACTTTTAGTAACAGAAGCCTAATAAATAAGAGGGAAAGAAAAAGTCCCGACATTTATTTTCCGTATGCTTAAGGAGTTTTCTAACAACTGTATGGTTTACATAGAGTTTGAGGGGATTGCACACCTCCCTTGTATATAACTAGTTTCTTCAGGGTGACGGGCAAGAGCAGTTCTAGGCTCTTGAATGCAACTGCCAACCACTAACAGAAATGCACCATGCAGAAGAATATGTGATTCCTGAAACACTAAACTTAGCAGTTAAATCCAGAGACTGGAGGTAAGTAGTACAGACTGCTTTGTAGTACAGAGAGCTGTTTAGGAGGAGGAAATGTGAATTCTTAAGAGAATGATCACTTAGGGGAGTGGATTTCCATTGCTGTAAAAATATCACTGCATCACGCAATAAGTGCCACTGAAGGGAAACCTTGTGGGGAATAGATTAATTCTATAATCTTTTCAGATAAGGAAAGCAGCCAAAATAGTTTTATGGTAGGTGAGGAGGGGAACTGCCACCTACTAATACTAAAATCTAGCAGGATAATCCCTCCCTTTCAACACAAAATCAAAGCAAGCAAAAAAGAATTTTTTTTTTCCTCACTCTGTCTCTAGAAAAAGAATCACTATCTAGTGTAAAGCATTGTGCAAGCCTCTTCATGTTTCTTCCCTCCAGAAAACAACTAAACAGAGGAAAGACCGAGTTCACAAACATTCCAGTTTGCTCCTGCCAAGGTACATCAGAGAAGCCGAAACTGGGACTGCCAGGGTTTGGGGTGGGTTCACCGGCGTGCCTGGAGTTAAAACCCAGACGTGTAACCTTGCGGTCACGAGTGCCTCTTTTCCCGAGTGGTCCCAACCCCTAGTCTCTCTGCCCGAAGGAAGCGAGCCTCAGATGGGGAGATGGACAGTTGTCGCCTCGGTTCCCAAGAATCGGGGTCCCCTTGGGTCATCTCATCCACCCAGCCACCTGTTACCCTCCAGGCCTGGATTTTCCGGAGACAAAATTAAGAAACGAGCCGCTGCCTCGTCTCCGCAACTGGGGCTTTGGAGGCTGTGATGGGGGACGGGGGGGTGGGGGTGGGAGACGGGGTGGTAGGATCCCCGAGGGATGACAGAGAGCTTCAAGTCTCCACTTGGGTGTGGGCGCCGCTGTTTACCCGCTCCGCCGCCTTAAACCCACTTCCCTTTCCTCCCCGGGAGGAGGAGATGGTTAAAGATTACAAAGTGGCCGCGGGCACTTCAAAGGGCGGCTCGGGCAGCCAAAGGTAAAGATAACGTTCTGGCAGCTCTAATCGGGGTTTGTGGTTGCCACATTTTAATCACTTCATTTAAAAAAGGGGGGTGGAAGGGGTAGAAAGAACAGAAGGGAACAGAAATAGGTTACATCACGCGACAGCGCAAAGGATGAAGAGTAAGTTCCTTTCGAGCTGGACAAGTTGCAGTTCTTCTTTGGGGAAACTTTTTCCAGCCCATCTCTTCGCGGAACGTGACAGGACAAGGAGGCGGAGGTTGGGGCAGGGACAAATTGGGCTGCCTGTCCTTGGGTTCCAGGTTCAGGGGCACAGATGTTCACATCGCAGACAAATGCCTGCAGTCGGAGGAATTCGCGCGCCGACCTGCCTAGATGTGGACCGCAAAGCTGCAGCGCACCAGCGCTTTCCCCAGGGTTGCACTTGGAGCCGCCGTTTCTCTGCAGGGCCCACAAAGTGTCGGCGCGCTACCCCAAGACACGTGCGTTTCCCAGGGGCCCAAACACGCCTGACCAAGCCGCCCTTGGCAACCTCGTCCGCCCCCTCCACAGCACGCGGGAGCCGAAGAGCCCCAAAGACGGGTGGAGGGCCCGCCTGCCTCCCTCCCTCTGCTCGCTTCCCGAAGCAGAGCCGGGGCGCACTTACAGGTAGGAAGTGAAGACACTGAGGTTGGAGGGCAGCTCCGAAAGCCCCAGGTCTGAGCAGTCCACCCTGAGCAGCATCCTGCCGTCCGGCTCGCACTGACAGTGCGCGGGGCACCCCCGCAGCAGCGTGCCGGGCTTGGGCGAGCCGCCCCCGGCCGCCAGCTGCAGCAGGACCGGCAAAGACAGGAGAACGCCGACCGAGGAGGTGTCCATGGTGCCCGGGCAGCGGGACCTCGGCGGCGAGAGGGGAGGGTCGGCCGGGCTGCAGACCGTGGCGCGCCAGGCGCAGCTCGGCGGGCTTCTGCGGCTCCGCGGGCGCGGGCAGCGCGGGGCCGCCAAGGAGAAGCGCCCCGGGGCCCTGCCGGGTCCCTGCCGACGCGCGGGGTCCAGGAGAGGCCCTGGCTGCAGCCGCTACAGGGGCCGTGAGCGCTGCTGCTGCCGGCGGCCTGCTCGGTGCGGAGCAGCATCTCCGCTCGCACGCTCCTGTTTTAAAGCGCTCCAGCCCGAATCGCGCGCCCGGTGACGTCAGCGCAGCCGGGCCGCCTGGCGGCCCCCGCCCGGCCCCGCGCCCTCCTCCGAACCCCTCCCTCCCTCCCCGGCTCCGCGGCGGGAGGCGGCTGGCGGCGCGAGGTGCAGCAGAGTCCTCAGCGCTCCGGCTCTGCCTCCCCGGCGCGGATCCCGGCGCTCCGCACCTCGTGAGGGACCCGGGACCCCGTTCCCTCCCGACCCCGGCTGCCTCCATTCTCTCTGGCGTGAGGGCCGCCCGGAGCCGAGAGCCGAAAGGGACCTGCTTCAGACGGGTACAGACGGACACGCAGGGGCCGAAGGATGCTGCACGCTTCCCCAAAGCCCACTTCCGAGAATGAAGGGGCTACATGGAATACCTAAGGGGGAAAAAGAAAAAAAAAATCCAATCCAGAAAAATAGTCACACTAACGGGGTAAGGAGACAAGCGACTCCAGGCAAAAGATGGGTGACCTTTTTGATCCTTAACTCAAGCCGCCCGATCTGGCTCACCTTTTGCCCTAAAATCGAAACGCTGGGCTAATCGCTAAATAAATATAGCTCGTGAGCAAGCACTCCAATGTTGTCACTTGGTTAGATGTGCAAGTGACTTTTTAAAAAAGTGATTTAGGATCCTCTGGAAGTCACCTTTAGTGACGCAATGCGGGACAGATGTTTGCTTTTGTTCGGCTGCCTTTTCATCCTAAAATGTCCCAGGGTTTTCTAAATAATTGCAGTCCCACCCAGATGTGAGAACCATTGTCAGTGCAAATTGTGACCTCTCATACTCTTCAAAAGCAACCTGCAGTGAACCTGCAGGAGCAAGGAGGACAAGGACGCAGGGCTTTCCTGGGAGAAGGCCTCGGTGCAGAACCCATCGACGTCTGCAGACCCCAGTGAGTGGCTGAAAATGTTACGGCCCAAGCCTGCCACTTCAACTCACAAAAATGCACAGTTTTCACTCTGGGCACGATGCCTGCTGGTTTCATGAAGAGGGAGAACGCTTATGGCTTTGAAGGCCTCTCAGCCTTCTTCCACTTAGTTCATCCTGCTGAGTTTCCCATATAAACTTCTGAATTTTACAGCTGGAAAGATTTTTGTCGTTGTGTGTATTTACTCTCCTTTGTTTAAGAAGTGGTCTGCAAACCTGGCTGATGTCCTGTGGAACTTTAAAAAATACCTAGATTCCTGGACCTGTCAGTATTCTGAACATGCTCTTTTCTATCATGAATCTCATCATTAGCGAGTTCTTGAGTCCTTGGATTGGATGGAAGGAGAGAGTGGCTAAGCTTTGTATATACCCTATCCTCTTCATTTTGCAAATAAAGACATTGCAGCCCAGAGATTTGGGAACATTTGACAATGGCTGCTGAAAACTGTGAGTGAACCCTGGTTTCTGGATATCAGTGCAGGGCCTACTTCTTTCTCGGTCCTTCACTTGTCTCTTTGCACATCACGACCACTACTGTACCTCTGCTTATTTTTTTTTAATTTTAATTTTATATTGGAGTATAACTGATTATACAATGCTGTGATAGATCTTCTTTATCCAGTCCGCCTTTGCTAATTTTTTTATTCTTGCTTCTCCTAGCCATTCCTTCCACATTTATAGAACGCCTACTGATTACTCATTTTCTTTCCCTTTAAAAAAACTTAGCCCCAGATTACTTATTTTGTAAGAAAGCAATTCAAGACTTACTTTTTCTGTAAAACCTTCTGTAACCATAGTCTATATTAGTCATCAAGCAACAAATCTTTGTAGAGCAGCTACAGTTGTGATACAACAGTGGCCCAGTTACCTCTCTTCCATGGAGCTTGCAGTCTAAGGAAGATCACAGACTCTGCACAGAAATTCTAGGAATCTCATTGAAAGTGTATCTTCTAAATATCACACAACTGAGCCCTAAAATTTTCTTGAATGCACATGTGTTTTGCTTTCCCAACTTTATTGTGATAGCTTTGGAGACAGGGACTAGGGCGCTTGTCTTTATGTGGAGGACTCCTACAATGAACTCACTGTATCAATGGAATCAGTGGAAACTTAACCGACTTTTACTGACTAACTGATTTATCAATGTAGGCATCCAAATATGATCGTGTCCACCATCTTACTAAGGGTTTTTGTCAATAGTTTCTATGACTTCAGGGTTCCAAAAAGAGTATAGCACTTTGGTCATCGAATGAATCAGGTAGAACTAGATTTGAATCTAGATTCTGACAGTATGACCGGAAGCACAGAATGAGCCTGTATAAGTCTCTGTAAAGAAGGATTCCAATTCCAAAGAAAGGCAATGCCAAAGAATGCTCAAACTACTGCACAATTGCACTCATCTCACATGCTAGTAAAGTAATGCTCAAAATTCTCCAAGCCAGGCTTCAGCAGTACGTGAACCGTGAACTCCCTGATGTTTAAGCTGGTTTTAGAAAAGGCAGAGGAACCAGAGATCAAATTGCCAACATCCGCTGGATCATGGAAAAAGCAAGAGAGTTCCAGAAAAACATCTATTTCTGCTTTATTGACTATGCCAAAGCCTTTGACTGTGTGGATCACAATAAACTGTGGAAAATTCTGAAAGAGATGGGAGTGCCAGACCACCTGACCTGCCTCTTGAGAAATCTATATGCAGGTCAGGAAGCAACAGTTAGAACTGGACATGGAACAACAGACTGGTTCCAAATAGGAAAAGGAGTACGTCAAGGCTGTATATTGTCACCCTGCTTATTTAACTTCTATGCAGAGTACATCATGAGAAACGCTGGACTGGAAGAAGCACAAACTGGAATCAAGATTGCCGGGAGAAATATCAATAACCTCAGATAAGCCGATGACACCACCCTTATGGCAGAAAGTGAAGAGGAACTAAAAAGCCTCTTGATGAAAGTGAAAGAGGAGAGTGAAAAAGTTGGCTTAAAGCTCAACATTCAGAAAACGAAGATCATGGCATCTGGTCCCATCACTTCATGGGAAATAGATGGATGGGGAAACAGTGGAATACAGTGTCAGACTTTATTTTTGGGGGCTCCAAAATCACTGCAGATGGTGACTGCAGGCATGAAATTAAAAGACGCTTACTCCTTGGAAGAAAAGTTATGACCAACCTAGATAGCATATTCAAAAGCAGAGACATTACTTTGCTGACTAAGGTCTGTCTAGTCAAGGCTACGGTTTTTCCTGTGGTCATGTATGGATGTGAGAGTTGGACTGTGAAGAAGGCTGAGCACCGA
The DNA here is from genome assembly GCF_023091745.1 of Budorcas taxicolor. Classification (NCBI taxonomy): domain Eukaryota; kingdom Metazoa; phylum Chordata; class Mammalia; order Artiodactyla; family Bovidae; genus Budorcas; species Budorcas taxicolor. The sequence goes on along the minus strand of NC_068914.1, from coordinate 46,189,177 downwards.
AGAACTGATGCTTTTGAACTGTGGTGTTGGAGAAGACTCTTGAGAGTCCCTTGGACTGCAAGGAGATCCAACCATTCCATTCTAAAGGAGATCAGTCCTGGGTATTCTTTGGAAGGACTGATGCTAAAGCTGAAACTCCAGTACTTTGGCCACCTCATGCGAAGAGTTGACTCATTGGAAAAGACCCTGATGCTGTGAGGGATTGGGGGCAGGAGGAGAAGGGGACGACAGAGGATGAGATGGCTGGATGGCATCACTGAGTCGATGGACGTGAGTCTGAGCGAACTCCTGGAGTTGGTGATGGACAGGGAGGCCTGGCATGCTGCGATTCATGGGATCGCAAAGAGTTGGACACGAATGAGCGATTGAACTGAACTGAAAGAAGGATTGTTATTCACCTACGGAGTTCTAAACATGGAAATGTCTGAAACTTGGCCTAGAGCAAATTTCCCACCTGTGTCTGTGCCTTTCCTCTTCTGTTCAGGGATTGAAGCTTGTTAACAAATTTATGTAAAGCAGAGGGATTTCTGACTCAGTTACAAAGGGGAAGGACAGCTATTCTGGAAGAAGCCAGGTGTAATGAACATTTTTTTTCTTTTTTGCCACCTGCCCAACATTTCTCCTCTTTCTTTTTTGGTTAAGGCATGCCACACTTTTCCTTTGGGAAACACTTCCCAAACCTTAGGTGACTCTGGTAGAACTGTCGATCATGTGTCCCAGTTTCCTGCCCCTGGGGTAAGTATATGACCCCAGCAGAGCAGTCTGAATCCATCTGAGGGCTTGTCGTGAACCCTAGGATGAGAGGGTCTTTTCTGGCTTCATGAGTTCAGGACAAGGAAGCCTGGAGCTCAAGGGAGCCGTCATTCTGCCTTGCGGAGAGAGCTCACCACAAAGTGAACATCAGCTTTAGCGAGGAGAAAAGCAAAATCCTAAGGTCCTCTTTTCAATGTCTGATTTTAAAGCTGTTACTACACCATCACCTCCCAATTGGATGAACCAGTCAATTTTATTTTGTCTTGTTGGTTAAGGTAACGAGTAAGGATTTTTCTGTGATCACTTGCAATCAGAGATGCTCAGTAAAAACGTAAAAGTCCAGGAAACATGAATACTTGAGTGTGACCTGATGAAATTCAAGGTCTTGCAGACCTTGAAACATATGAGTTGAAAATAAGAATAGTTCTTTTACTGGTAATTTTGTTGTCTGAATGCACATGTTAATTACTTTACCTTAGCTAATAAAATGAAAATACAGCAAAGCAGATTCCTGTGTACTACAAAGAAAAAAGAAAGTTCTTGTAAGGCCTCTGAGTAGTAGTTTCTAGTAGTGGACAGGAATACTGGAATGGGTTGCCATGCCCTTCTCCAAGGGATCTTCCCTACCCAGGGATCAAACTCAAGCTCCTATCTCTTACGTCTCCTGCAGTGGCGGGTGGATTCTTTACTACTAGCGCCACCTGGGAAGCCCCTGTACCCTTTCCCAAATCCCTTGGAAATCCTAAACATACAGAGACTTAAGCTGCATAGAATCTTAGACTTGTTTTATTGAGAAAAAAATTCACATATTTTGGTAAAGAAAACAACTAAAGTCTTTTTGGACTATCACTGGAACCAGTTGGAGCAGAGAATGGTGTGTTTTTATGTGAACAGTAGGGACAAGTATATATTCAACTTTTCCACCTTAATATATATATATATATATATATATATATATATATATATTTCTAGTTTCTCTCAACAACCAGTTACACGCATACATACTGGTGATACATCAGAGGAAAACAACTCCACTCCTTACATGTAATAATGTTAGTAGGGTGAAGTATGTCCATTTGGTGTTTTGTCTGGGTGAGATGATTGTATTATTCATGATTTTGGAAGGTATCTGACTGTTAATGAGTTGGTGTGTAATGGGAATATCTCAAGCCAGGACTGTAATCCCTTTGTAGTTCTTAGACTAAGTTCCTAAAATCAATTCTGGTAAAGTACAGTCTGGTACGTGTTTCTGGGCTTGCTAAACAGATGATTTCCTAATTCTTTAATCTTTGATAAAAGTCCACAACTAAAAACATTCATGTACACCACATGAATTACTAATAAGCTTAGTTGAAGCATGCCAGGATAATTTAAGCTAACAGGTAAGTCAATATTTCTTTTACAAGTATAGTGAAATTGTGTTTACACAACTGGTGGGCTATTATGGACTTATTTAACTTGTTTGAAAGAGTATAGAGTCCATTATTTGTCCTGCTCATTTTACATTCATGATATAATCAGGCTTATGCTGAATTTCTTCACTTCCTTTTACCAACAAAGTCTAATTAATTGAGAAAGGAGGGGGATTTAAGAATAAAGATCTATTTTCTTTCAGAATTATTTATTTAGCAAGAAAGCATTCATTCAGCTAATTCATTACTTTGAAGCAGCCTATTATATAATATCAATCGGATCTGTCTTTGATATTACCCAACATAAAGGAAACCTTTAAATATATCCACATGTTCACAACATGCTAAAAGAAAGGACAGTGGTACATGGTATTATAATTCTGTAGCTCATTTTGATTTCCTTGTTTTATTTCGAGTGTGATAGTGAACATAGTCTGCTGGTGGGACACCTACTTTCTGGGAACATGTGTCCAAACTCACATGTAAACCAGGAGGAGGTTTTCTTTTCAAACTAAGAATAAGATTAATGAGGAAAAATAATAAAACACAATTAAATGATTTTCTTGTTTATTCCTATGCTTTTCAAATTCCGCTGAATATCCCCTTAGTATACGGAGAAGGCAATGGCACCCCACTCCAGTACTCTTGCCTGGAAAATCCCATGGGCAGAGGAGCCTGGTAGGCTGCAGTCCATGGGGTCGCTAAGTTGGACATGACTGAGCGACTTCACTTTCACCTTTCACTTTCATGCATTGGAGAAGAAAATGGCAACCCACTCCAGTGTTCTTGCCTGGAAAATCCCAGGGACGGGGGAACCTGGTGGGCTGCCATCTGTGGGGTCGCACAGAGTCGGACACGACTGAAGTGACTTAGCAATAGCAATCCCCTTAGTATACAGACAGACTTTTCCTTATACCCATTGTGATGACTCTTTTTATGATTTCTTTAGAACTACACTTTTAGAATTTTTAACCATCTATCATGTCCACATGCTCAGACAGAGCCCACACCATGCTTCCAACTGATGAGATCCTGGCAGGTTTTCATTGGCAGAGATGCCTCTCCCAAGGCCTCATGCTAGCGTGTATTCAGATCTCTGTTCTCTCAACTGCAATTCTGAAACCCAGTGAGCTCTGCAAAAGGAAAGGTTTTTTGAAACAAATTTCGTAGCACAGTGTGAATGGAATGGATGAATTTGTTTATATTTCCCCCCCCATTTCATGTTATTATTTGCTCAGTTTGCTGCAGAAATGTTGATGTGGTTGATTGTAGGCTGCTTCCTCAGACTTGAGTGGGTTTTTATATAATACACGAAGCCATTGGTCTAAATATTTTAGACAATGTATGGGCTATTATTCTCAATTTTAAAATCACCCCATATTCTGCATTTACAGCATCTGTGACCTTGAGATTCTTGGCAAAGGGATTATATACCTATAAATCATCAATAAGCTTTGTAATAGTCATCTCATACATGATTTTTAGAAGAAAGACAGAAAAAAGGAGCATTGGATGAGGCAAAGGTAGGAAGTTCCATTGCAAGTAAAACCCAAAGCAAAGCGGTCAGCTCAGGTGAGTGATCACTTGTTACTGGACACATCCCCCTCTGCAGAGTACAGGGCACAGCTTCCTGTTTCTTCCTCTGGGTACACATGTATCTGTAGAGTAGCTGGTAGAGACCATTCTGTATATTAGGAGCTCTCTCTCTCTCAAACACTAGAGGATTAATAATGATTGGGAAACACATTTCAGGAAAGAAAAACCAGAGGTGTTGAACAGATAGTAATAGTAAAAAGTAAGAAGGAATTGTTTAGCTCACTTAGAAGAACAAATTTATGGGTTTTATTTCATGGACATGTCAAATTCACAAAGGAAAGTAAATAAATTCAGAGCACACTATTTCCCCAAATGCTTTATTTTGATAAGTCTGGTGCATTTTAACTGAGTACACATAGTAGCATTTCACCGCAGTTACAGTCTCATAAAGCAGGGCAAATTATATTGCACAAACTCTGTGGCTCAAGTCAATGAGTCATAATAAAACATTGCCCAGATTGCTGCAATTAAAATTTACAGAAAATTTTTGTTGAGTGCTGTTAGGTTTGTGGATTAATAAAAGAGCCTGTTTATTTTAATTTTTCTTTAACAAGGACTAAGATTTTGATTGTAAGTTTCATTGACTTTTCTCCTTTTGCATAGATTTTAGATTGTACTTGAAAGAAAAAAATCTCATTGCAGCTTAAAAAATATATTAATATACTAAATACATTTTCTAAGAGGTGATCCCTGTCTTTTTCTTGCCATCCCTCGCTCTCCTTTGTTCACATTCTTTCTGTTTTTTCCTACTCCCATCTTCTCTAACTTCGCATCAGGGTCTCTGGGAGTGGGTGGAATGGTGTGAAGGTCATTGGCTGGGTCACCAGTGAGAAGGGCCACAGGACATGGCAGCACAGCATAAGTTTTGAGTCCTCACAGGCCAGGGTTCAGATCTCTGCTCTGTCATTTACAAGCTGTGGAATTTGGAGCAACTTCACCTGTGAGCCTAGTTTCTTCATCTGCAAGATGAGGACAGTTGTACCATGTCTGCAGAGCTTGCTAGCAAATGAGACCTGATGTATTACAGGGCCTTCCATGCAGTGAACACTTAATATATGGTAATAATAAGGAGATTTCCATTCTTTTCTTGAAGTTTTCTTTGAGAAAATTTGTTCAACTCTGTGGAGATAGGAAGATTGAAACAGGCAAAGAGACTTTTCACTTTTTCCTTTTGCTAATGACATGGTACTCTGAACATTTACTGTGGTTTCACGGGAAAGTAGAGAGTTTCATAAAATTTTGAGATTACCTTGGTTAAGGACATTTGCTTGTAAAATAGTCTGAGTTACATTTATTAGGCCTCAGTTTCTACTTTTAATAAATCTTCAATTCCCAGTTTTAATTGTAGCTGTTGTTCATTTGCTAAGTAGTGCCCAACTCTTTGCGACCCCATGAACTGTAGCACACCAGGCTTCCCTGTCCTTCACTATCTTCCACGGTTTGCTCAAACTCATGTCCATTGAGTTGGTGGTGCTATCTAACCATCTTAACCTCTGCCATCCCCTTCTCCTCTTGCCTTCAATCCTTCCCAGCATCAGGGTCTTTTCCAATGGGTTGGCTTTTCTCATCAGGTGGTCAAAGTATTGGAGCTTCAGCTTCAGCATCAGTCCTTCCAATGAATATTCAGGGTTAATTTTCTTTAGTATTGACTGGTTTGATCTTCTTGTAGTCCAAGGAACTCTCAAGAGTCTTCTCCAGCACCCGAGTTCAAAGGCATCAGTTCTTCAGCACTTGGCCTTCCTTATGGTGCAACTCTCACATTGGTACATGACTACTGGAAAATTATTAGTTTTAATTAGAATGTATTTATCTGCAGACATCTACTGCACATTCAATAGATGCCAAGCATTGGAAACATGGGGATAAATGCATATGGTGCCTGCTTTCAAGTAATTCACCACTGAGTTGAGAAGACAGACATGGAAAACAGGTAAGTAAAATGCAGGATAATAGCAGTGATAAAAAAAAATGCTGTTAGGGTAATAAGGAGAGAGGAACTAACTCTGCCTCACAGAAAGGCTTCATAGGAAAGGTGATGTCTGAAGCAAGTTCTTGAAAGTTCAACAGGAATTTGTTAGGGAAGAAGAGTGAAAGGCCATCCCTGGGAGTTTGATGAGGACAAAAGGGAATTCTTAGATGGTGATTAGCCTGGCTCTAGTTTAGGGTGAAGATGTATAGGCTTGGGAAACTGGCAGAAAGAGATGCTGGAAAGACACACTAAGAGAGAGATTGTGGAAGAGGTGTGATGTGCCATCTTATTATGCTTGGGCTTGATCCTGGGTACAACAGGGGACCAGGGTGTCTTTAAGCAGGGGAATGATGCTGTCTCATTTTATCTTTGGAAAGAGAGGAACTTTAAAGTCAGCACAGAACACTGTGGGAGCAGGAGTCGGAAGCTACAACTGATTTGAGTATATGCAGATTTGAGCAAGAGGCGACAAACACCACAATCAGCGTGGAGCACTGGACGTGGCAAAGTAGTAGCTGTCAGGTTCCTGAGATATTTCAGGGGCAGAATCGGCAGAACTTGGTGTCTGTGGTACCTAGAGGAACTGGAATTCTTGTAATGTCTTTGTTGCTTTTAGCCTTGGAGACTAGGTAGAAGATAATTATTTACCAAGAAATATTTTTTACCATTTTTGAGTCTTTATTTGTGCCAAGTGCTGTGCTAAATTACTTAAATGCATCTCATAAAATTTATTCCTCTCAACAACTAATAAGGTAAATATAGGGATCCTCTTTTAAACAAATAAGGAAAGTGAGGTTCAGAGAAATTAAATAACTTTCCAAAATCTCTTTGCAAGTAACTGACAAAGTTGACATTGTATCTATGGCCTGCTGCTGCTGCTAAGTCGCTTCAGTCGTGTCCGACTCTGTGCGACCCCATAGACGGCAGCCCACCAGGCTCTGCCTTACCTGGGCCTATTGGACTCCAAAACTACACTTTTAAGCCCTGGAAGAGGATCAGGTTTTGAAAAGAAGATAACAAATTTAATTTGGGGGCATGTCAGGTTTGCAGTTGAGAAAAATTTTCAAAAGGGTGTTGACTATAACATGAACTTTTGCAGATTCAAATCTTTCTTGATGTAGAGTCTTTGATTTGAGCCAGACATAAATTCATTCTTGATCACAGGCTTAATGCAGAGGCCTCTGTGTTTGTGTTGCGCTCTTTCATTGATAGATCAGATGCTAGGCTCAAAAAACCCCAGACTTAGGAGCTGTGATAATATCCTAATCAATTGTGATGGCAAACATTTTGGCAAGTGATTTCAAAGGTTCTCTATTCTACTTGAACCTTTCCCCGTCACATTATGGCTGCAATTCGATGCATTTTGAAGACAGAGATGCCTTTTCCCCCTTCTGTGAATAATATTACCTAGGTAATTTTTAAAAATTTCCTTTTGTAAACTGTCATTTTTCTTGATCCTTTTTGTATCATCAGGCCTAAAGCATTCTATGGGCTTCTCTGGTGGCCCAGTGGTAGAGAATCTGCCTGCAATGCAGGAGACACAAGAGGCACGGGTTCAATCCCTGGGTCAGGAGGATCCCCTGGAGGAGAGAATGGCAACCTACTCCAGTATTCTTACCGGGAAAATCCTGTGGACAGAGGAGCTTGGTGGGCTACAGTCCATAAGGCTGCAAAGTCAGACACAACTGAAGCAACTGAGCAAGAACAAGACATTTTATAAATGTTTCTCTGCTGGGTCAGTTACAAGAGAAATACAAAATAGCTGTAGAAATATTGAAAACAAACAATTATAGAACAAAATTAAAACCTGTCTCTTGAAGACAAGAGCTGTTAACATTTTATCTATTTCATTTCAGTGTTCTAACTGCATATATACTTTTTACCAAATTGTGGTAGTTTTCCACTTAAAATGGGAAAATATTATCCTCCATTAATACTATTTGTTAACACTAGCTTTTTTTTTTTGTCTTCATGATAGTTAATTCTCTCCCTCCCACAGGAGAGGAAATTGATACTCAACTTGAGAAACTTCCCTAAGTATGACCCTGTTCAATATACACTTCCTTATCTCTCAATTTGGCAAGGAGACTTCAAGATTTAGACAAAGAACTGTAATAGAATGCAGTCTATGGGAAGTCTGTTAGAAGTTCAGAGGTGGTAGGAGTTTGGAGGCAGGAGGGATATGACCGGCTATTCATAGAATCAGGGAAGGCTTTATGGAGCAGCCTGCATCTGAGATGGATCTTAGAGGAAGGGTAGTAATTTGACATTGGAGAAAGACATTCTAAAGCAGGGAACAGTATAAACAAAGGGATGAGGGCAGAAAATCTTAGCACCTATTTGGGAAATAATGATTAATTCAGTTTGTTTTACTTTTGGGCTTTAGGAAGTTCTTTGTGCAAAGCTATAAAACTGAAAGTTAGAAGAGAACTGAAGTTCAGATGCTTTGTAGATGGATGGGTAAGAAAGGAATTATGCCTTAGGAAGCTAACTTTGGCTTCAGGGCCTGGGGCCAATTGAAGGGACAAAGTGGCAGAAAGACTACCAATTCAGTGTATACTTACTGGGCTCTATTACAGGCTGGGTATTCCAGCTAGAAGAATACAACAGACCAAGTATCCAAGCTGATTGGTTGGGAGAAAGGTGGTGCTATTAGAAAAATGAGCAGATTTGGGAAAGAAGAGTTCAGATTTGTGTCTTTTGAGTTTGGGTGGCCCAGGGTATTCAGGTTGGTGCTTCAGCGAGGGGAGGGCTGGATCATTCTCATATTATATTTGAGAATTCTAGTTGATGGGATGGTCATGGCTGATACTGACATTGAAAGGCAATGGATATCAGTATGGTAATTGGGGAAATTATGGAGGAAGTAATGGTAGATAAATATCTCAAATTTACTGACTATCCATCAGGCAATGTTCTAAGCATTTTACAAGCTTTATCTCATTTAATCCTCAGAACAACCCTGTGAGATAGATGCTGTTTGCTTCTCCACTTTGTAGATATTCCGTATTACTTGGAGATGTGGGTTAAGTTCCAGATGACTGCAATAAAGTAAGTCACACAAATTTTTTGGTTTCCCAGTATATAAAAATTATGTTTATATCATACTATAGTCTATGAAGTATGCAATAACATTATGTCTAAAAAGCTGATGTACATACCTTAATTAAAAAATACTTTATTGCTAAAAGATGGTAACCATCATCTGAATCTTCAGTGATTCATAATCTTTTTGCTGGTGGAGGATCTTGTCTCAGTGTTGATGGCTTCTAGCTGATCAGGATGGTTTTGCTGAAGGTTGGCATGGCTGTGGAAATTTCTTAAAATAAGACAACAGTGAAGTTTGAAGCATCAATTGTCTCTTCCTTTCACGAACAATGTCACTGTAGCTTGTATTGTTGTTTGCTTATAGCATTTACCCACAAGTAAAGCTTCTTTCAAAAACCAGGATAAATCCTCTCAGATCCTGCTGTTGCTTTGCCAACTAGATTTATGTAATATTCTAAATCCTGTGTTGTTTAACAATCAAGTTCACCTTCTCAAATGGCCATGGTTGATACACCCAAAACAACCATAACAGTAACATCAAAGATCTCTAATTAAACATCACCATAACAAATATAACAATAATGAAAATGTTTGAAATATTGCAAGGATTACCAAAATGTGACACAGAGACATGAAGTGAGCAAATGCTGTAGGAAAAACAGTGCTGATAGACTGGCTTGACATAGAGTTGCCACAAACTTTCATTTTTAAGAAAAAAAAAAAAGCAGTATCTGCAAAGTGTAATGAAATGAGATATGCCTGTGTAGATGGGGAGGCTGGGTCTCAAGATCACACAGCTGGCGAATGTTCGATCTGGGATTGACCTGTAGCAAGCTGACCCTGAGCTTGTGTAGTCAAGCTCTCCTTCACCCCTGGCCTGGGAAGATTCCACGTGTTGTGGAGCAACTAAGCACCACCACTAGTGAAGCCTGCATGTTCCAGAGCCTGTGCTCTGCAACAAGCTAAGTCGTCGCAGTGAGGCGCCTGCGCGCACCGCAGCTGGAGAGAAGCCGCCATTTGCTGCAACTGGAGAAAGCCTGCACACAGCAACGAAGACCCAGGGCATCAAAAAATAAATAAGTCTTATAAAAAAAAAAGAAAGAGGGCATTGAAAGAAAGCCCAGAGAGGCTGCTACCAGGAGACTGTGTAGCACAGTCAAACACTGTAGGCACACGTGTTGACATCATTGTGGGTATGAAGCAGATGTCAGGGAAACACTGAGGCTGCATCTCTGTGATTGGAAGCATTGTTTGGTTCAGTGGCTTAGCCAGAAAGACTATTCAGGAGAAATATGGTTATTGAGCAATTGCTACCTGGTTGGTTAATCATGGTCTGTGTCTACATTTACATATTCTTAGTTTTCAACACTAAGGCTAATCACTTATCAAGGGGAATTTGACATAACCTCACTGTCTAATAATTTTGAATAGCTTGGGGAATAACTCATTTGCAGGAGAGAACAGTCTGACTCATATGCTTTTTGTTGAAAAGAAATATGTTTACTAATTTAGAGTATGGACAAAAAAGAAAGCTACAACTGGAATTGGGTTTAACAAAATTGCATTGAATTAAGCACATGCCTGAAGGAAGGTTACAGATGACTTATAATTATTATTTCAGTGGTTTTATGTGTAAATTTGCAATTCCAAAACCACCTTCCTTAAGGCTCTCCTCTTAATCTAGTTCAATAAGAATTTATTGACTATTATTACAGATTTAAGCTGTGCCAGGCACCAAGAGTGCTATAAAAGGGATATTTACTTATTTATTGAATAAACATTTACTGAGAAGTTACTGGGTCTGGCACTGTATTTGGTGCTGAGGTTAGAGTGGTGAGTAATGTGGAAACGATCCCTGACCTCCTGGAGCTTATGGTCTAGTGGGAATGACAGACACTGATTAAAAACAGACACACCGCAAATAAAAATTTGTTTACAAACTGACCTGAGAGCCATGAATGATCTTTTCGGGAAACATGATTTACCAATGAGAGAATAAGATAAAATGACAAGCAGAAATTAGCAACCTTGTCTAGAATGATTTTTATGCTGTTAATTTATTTAGTAATCTCTCTTTTCATAGACAGATGAAGTAAACACTATTCCAAACACTAATAGCATTATTATTCTCATTTAGGAGGACAGTTTTACTTTCATTCACCTTTCTCCTTTAGGCATTTTTTTAATCTCTATTTTTCCTTTGCTTGTAAAGCTGTACAATTGTGGTAGCTTTTTGGCTGAAGGTTCATTCATGCTAGTGGCAAACAAAAACAGTGGAAGAGGGGGTCATATTAGTAAGGTCTTTAGCACCTCAATTTCGGGAGTGCTTTGAATGTTGTAAAACTGTGTGTGTCATGGAGACAGGTGGGTATGCGAAGTAGCTGAACTTCCTCAGATACTTACTGACGAAGACTTCAGTTGAAGTCTCTTAGAAGCAAGACCAATGTTTTCTACAATGTTAAAAAATGTCTTGAGTGACTGCTTCATTGCCAAGTCCCTGTGGATAGTCAATTGTTGATCGACATTAATGTTGACTTCTAATGTTGGCTGGTGCTCTGTATTTGTCTACATAAGAAACATCAGAAGGAATTGTGCTTTTCCATGAAACTCAAACCTGTGAGAATCTGCTTTTCATTTTATTTCCAAATGCTTTTCAACCTTCACACTGAGCTTGTGTTCATAGCCCAGAACAGAACATGTGGCAAAAATCTGGCAAATCTTTTTCAGAGGAAGAGGTGTCTTAGTTACAAAGAAAGAAAAAGTGAATATCATGGACTTTGGAAATGGAGAAAAACTAAGAGAAGAGATCATTTTGAAAAGAAAAAAAAAGAACCTAGCTTATTCTGACGTATAAATGGAAAATATAATATGATTTCTAAAATTAACTTGTCTTTTCTTAGAAACTATCAAGATAGGCAACTTTTTTCACTAAGTCATTTAAAATGTAGAAGTTTTTGTTTATTTTACATAATGTGGGTAAGACAAAGAAATTTTTAAAAAGTTGTAGAAAGTCTGTGGTGGAAAAGTATTAAAAAAGAGTAGTTCTTTAAATGGTAAATTTAGAATAGTAAAGGAAAACATTTACTGTAGTAATAATATTTAGTTACTGTCTCTGACTAGTAGACCATCTGTCCTTTTGTCAATTGACTGGCTATTGCTCTAAGATGACTTTTTTTACTTTACAATACTGTATTGGTTTTGCCATACATCAACATGAATCTGCACGGGTGTACATGAGTTCCCAATCCTGAACCCCCCTCCTTCCTCCCTCCCCATACCATCTCTCTGGGTCATCCCAGTGCACCAGCCCCAAGCATCCTGTATCCTGCATCAAACCTAGACTGGCAACTCGTTTCTTACATGATATTATACATGTTTCAATGCCATTCTCCCAAATCATCCCACCTTCTCCCTCTCCCACAGAGTCCAAAAGTCTCTTCTATATATCTGTGTCTCTTTTGCCATCTCACATTCAGAGTTATCGTTACCATCTTTCTACATTCTATATATATGTCTTAGTATACTGTATTGGTGTTTTTCTTTCTGGCTTACTTCACTCTGTATAATCGGCTCCAGTTTCATCCACCTCATTAGAACTGATTCAAATGTATTCTTTTTAATGGCTGAGTAATACTCCATTGTGTATATGTACCACAGCTTTCTTATCCATTCATCTGCTGATGGACATCTAGGTTGCTTCCATGTCCTGGCTATTATAAACAGTGCTGCAATGAGCATTGGGGTACATGTGTCTCTTTCGATTCTGGTTTCCTCAGTGTGTATGCCCAGCAGTGGGATTGCTGGGTCATAAGGCAGTTCTATTTCCAGTTTTTAAAGGAATCTCCATACTGTTCTCCATAGTGGCTGTACTAGTTTGCATTCCCACCAACAGTGTAAGAGGGTTCCCTTTTCTCCACACCCTCTCCAGCATTTATTGCTTGTAGACTTTTGGATCACAGCCATTCTGACTGGTGTAAAATGGTACCTCATTGTGGTCTTGATTTGCAGTTCTCTGATAATGAGTGATGTTGAGCATCTTTTCATGTGTTTGTTAGCCATCTGTATGTCTTCTTTGGAGAAATGTCTATTTAGTTCTTTGGCCGATTTTTTGATTGGGTCGTTTATTTTTCTGGAATTGAGCTGCATAAGTTGCTTGTATATTTTTGAGATTAGTTGTTTGTCAGTTGTTTCATTTGCTATCATTTTGTCCTATTCCAAAGGCTGTCTTTTCACCTTGCTTATAGTTTTCTTTGTTGTGCAGAAGCTTTTAATTTCAATTAGTTCCCATTTGTTTATTTTTGGTTTTATTTCCAGTATTCTGGGAGGTGGGTCATAGAGGATCCTGCTGTGATTTATGTCGGAGAGAGTTTTGCCTATGTTTTCCTCTAGGAGTTTTATAGTTTCTGGTCTTACATTTAGATCTTTAATCCATTTTGAGTTCATTTTTGTGTATGGTGTTAGAAAGTGTTCTAGTTTCATTCATTTACCAGTTTTCCCAGCACCACTTATTAAACAGATTGTCTTTAATCCATTGTATATTCTTGCCTCCTTTGTCAAAGATAAGGTGTCCATAGGTGTGCGGATTTATCTCTGGGCTTTCTATTTTGTTCCATTGATCTATATTTCTGTCTTTGTGCCAGTACCATACTGTCTTGATGACTGTGGCTTTGTAGTAGAGCCTGAAGTCAGGCAGGTTGATTCTTCCAGTTCCATTCTTCTTTCTCAAGATTGCTTTGGCTATTCGAGGTTTTCTGTATTTTCATACAAATTATGAAATTATTTGTTCTAGTTCTGTGAAAAATACTGCTGGTAGCTTGATAAGGATTGCATTGAATCTGTAGATTGCTTTGGGTAGTGTACTCATTTTCACTATATTGATTCTTCCAATCCATGAACATGGTATATTTCTTCCTGGTATATTGTTCCTGGTATTTCTTCCTGGTATTTCTTCATGGTATATTGTTTCCTTAATTTCTTTTTCTACTTTCTCATTATTAGTGTATAGGAATGCAAGGGATTTCTGTGTGTTGATTTTATATCCTGAAACTTTACTATATTCATTAATTAGCTCTAGTAATTTTCTGGTGGAGTCTTTAGGGTTTTCTGTGTAGAGGATCATGTCATCTGCAAACAGTGAGAGTTTTACTTCTTCTTTTCCAATTTGGATTCATTTATTTCTTTTTCTGCTCTGATTGCTGTGGCCAAAACTTCCAGAACTATGTTGAATAGTAACGGTGAAAGTGGGCACCCTTGTCTTGTTCCTGACTTTAGGGGAAATGCTTTCAACTTTTCACCATTGAGGATAATGTTTGCTGTGGGTTTGTCATATATAGCTTTTATTATGTTGAGGTATGTTCTTTCTATTCCTGATTTCTGGAGAGTTTTTATCATAAATGGATGTTGAATTTTGTCAACGGCTTTCTCTGCATCTATTGAGATAATCATATGGCTTTTATTTTTCAATTAGTTAATGTGGTGAACTACATTGATTGATTAGTGGATATTGAAGAATCCTTGCATCCCTGGGATAAAGCCCACTTGGTCATAGGTGTTAGCTCTTCTCTAAATTTTTGGTAGAATTAATCTGTGAAGCCGTCTGGACCTGGGCTTTTGTTTGCTGGAAGATTTCTGATTACAGTTTCAATTCTGTGCTTGTGATGGGTCTGTTAAGATTTTCTATTCTTCCTGGTCCAGTTTTGGAAAGCTGTACCTTTCTAAGAATTTGTCCATTTCTTCCACCTTGTCCATTTTATTGGCATATAATTGCTGATAGTAGTCTCTTATGATCCTTTGTATTTCTGTGTTGTCTGTTGTGATCTCTCCATTTTCATTTCTAATTTTATTGATTTGATTTTTCTCCCTTTGTTTCTTGATGAGTCTGGCTAATGGTTTGTCAATTTTATTTATCCTTTCAAAGAACCAGCTTTTGGCTTTGTTGATTTTTGCTATGGTCTCTTTTGTTTCTTTTGCATTTATTTCTGTCCTAATTTTTAAGATTTCTTTCCTTCTGCTAACCCTGGGGTTATCCATTTCTTCCTTTTCTAGTTGCTTTAGGTGTAGAGTTAGGTTATTTATTTGACTTTTTTTTTGTTTCTTGAGATATGCCTGTATTGCTATGAACCTTCTCCTTAGCACTGCATTTGCAGTGTCCCACAGATTTTGGGTTGCTGTGTTTTCATTTTCATTCGTTTTTATGCAAATTTTGATTTCTTCTGTGATTTGTTGGTTATTCAGCAGCGTGTTGTTCAACCTCCATTTGCTGGAATTTTTAATAGTTTTTTTTTTTCTGTAATTGAGATCTAATCTTACTGCATTATGGTCAGAAAAGATGCTTGGAATGATTTTAATTTTTTTGAACTTACCAAGGCTAGATTTATGGCCCAGGATGTGATTTATCCTGGAGAAGATTCTGTGTACACTTGAGAAAAAGGTGAAATTCATTGTTTTGGGTTGAAATGTCCTATAGATATCAATTAGGTCTAACTGGTCTATTGTATCATTTGTATCATTTAAAGTTTGTGTTTCTTTGTTAATTTTCTGTTTAGTTGATCTATCCATAGGTGTGAGTGGGGTATTAAAGTCTCCCACTATTACTGTGTTATTGTTAATTTCCCCTTTCATACTTGTTAGCATTTGTCTTAATATTGTGGTGCTCCTATGTTGGGTGCATATATATTTATAATTGTTATATCTTCTTCTTGGATTGATCCTTTGATCATTATGTCGTGTCCTTCTTTGTCTCTTTTCACAGCCTTTGTTTTAAAGTCTATTTTATCTGATATGAGTACTGCTACTCCTGCTTTCTTTTGGTCTCTATTTGCATGGAATATCTTTTTTCCAGCCCTTCACTTTCAGTCCGTATGTGTCCTTTGTTTTGAGGTGGGTCTCTTGTAGACAACGTATATAGGGGGTCTTGTTTTTGTATTCATTCAGCCAGTCTTTGTCTTTTGGTTGGGGCATTCAACCCATTTACGTTTAAGGTAATTATTGATAAGTATGATCCTGTTGCCATTTACTTTATTGTTTTGGGTTCAGGATTATACACCCTTTTTGTGTTTCCTGTCTAGAGAATATCCTTTAGCATTTGTTGAAGAGCTGGTTTGGTGGTGCTGAAATCTCTCAGCTTTTGCTTGTTTGTGAAGCTTTTGATTTCTCCTTCATATTTGAATGAGATCCTTGCTGGGTACAGTAATCTGGGCTGTAGGTTATTTTCTCTCATCATTTTAAGTATGTCTTGCCATTCCCTCCTGGCCTGAAGAGTTTCTATTGAAAGATTAGCTGTTATCCTTATGGGAATCCCCTTGTGTGTTATTTGTTGTTTTTCCCTTGCTGCTTTTAATATTTGTTCTTTGTGTTTGATCTTTGTTAATTTGATTAATATGTGTCTTG
Organism: Budorcas taxicolor; assembly: GCF_023091745.1. Lineage (NCBI taxonomy): Eukaryota > Metazoa > Chordata > Mammalia > Artiodactyla > Bovidae > Budorcas > Budorcas taxicolor. Next base: position 46,173,010 of record NC_068914.1, on the reverse strand, counting down.
GGGTGTTTCACCTTGGGTTTATCCTATTTGGGACTCTCTGTGTTTCTTGGACTTGGGTGATTATTTCCTTCCCCATTTAAGGGAAGTTTTCAACTATTAGCTCCTCAAGTATTTTCGCATGGTCTTTCTTTTTGTCTTCTTCTTCTGAGATCCTATAATTCGAATGTTGGAGCATTTCATATTGTCCTGGAGGTCTCTGAGATTGTCCTCATTTCTTTCAATTCATTTTTCTTTTTTCCTCTCTGATTCATTTATTTCTACCATTCTATCTTCTGTTTCACTAATCCTGCCTTCTGCCTCCAGAAGTAGTTATTCTACTATTTGTTGCCTCCAGAGTGTTTCTGATCTCATTTATTGCATTATTCATTATATATTGACTCTTTTTTTTATTTCTTCTAGGTCCTTGTTAAACCTTTCTTGCATCTTCTCAATCCTTGTCTCCAGGCTGTTTATCTGTGATTCCATTTTGATTTCAAGATTTTGGATCATTTTCACTATCATTATTCAGAATTCTTTATCAGGTAGATTCCCTATCTCTTCCTCTTTGGTTTGGTTTGGTGAGCATTTCTCCTGTTCCTTTACCTGCTGAGTATTCCTCTGTCTCTTCCTCTTGTTTATATTGCTGTGTTTGAGGTGGCCTTTCTGTATTCTGGCAATTTGTGGAGTTCTCTTTATTGTGGAGTTTCCTCTCTGTGGGTGGGGTTGTATCAGTGGCTTGTCAAGGTTTCTTGGTTAGGGAAGCTTGTGTCCGTGTTCTGGTGGGTGGAGCTGGATTCCTTCTCTCTGGAGTGCAATGAAGTGTCCAGTAATGAGTTATGAGATGTCAATGGTTTTGGAGTAACTTTGAGCTGTCTGTATATTGAAACTCAGGGCTGTGTTCCTGTGTTTCTGGAGAATTTGTGTGGTATGTCTTGCTCTGGAACTTGTTGGCCCTTGGGTGGTGCTTGGTTTCAGTGTAGGTATGGAGGCGTTTGATGAGCTCCTATTAATGTTCCCTGGAGTCAGGAGTTCTCTGATGTTCTCAGGATTTGGACTTAAGCCTCCTGCTTCTGGTTTTCAGTTTTATTTTTACAGTAGTCTCAAGACTTCTCCTTCTATACCACACCATTGATAAAACATCTAGGTTAAAGATGAAAAGCTTCTCCACATTGAGGGACACCCAGAGAAGTTCACAGAGTTACATGGAGAAGAGAAGAGGGAGGGGGGAGTTAGAGGTGACCCGAATGAGATGAGGAGGGATCAAAAGAGGAGAGAGCAAGCTAGCCAGTAATCACTTCCTTATGTGCACTCCACACTCTGGACTGCTCAGAGATGTTCACGGAGTTATACAGAGAAGAGGAGAGGAAGAAAGGAGACAGAAGTGGCCAGGAGGATAAAAGAGGGAAATGAAAAGGAGAGAGACAGATCCAGCCAGTAATGAGTTCCCTAGTGTTCTCCACCATCTGGAACACACAGAGAGTCACAGAGTTGGGTAGAGAAGAGAAGGGAGAGGGAGGAGACAGAGGTGACCTGGTGGAGAAAAAGGAGAGTCCAAAGGAGGAAAGAGCAGTCAAGCCAGTAATCTTGCTCTCAAGTAAAAATGGGTACTGAAGATTGGAATTTTGAAAGTACAAAATTGATAACAAATACCAAAAAGCAAAGATTAAAAATCTAGAGTAGAGGTTGGATTTTCAAAAATACAATATTAAAGAAAAGAAGAAGAAGAAAACAAAGTCACAAGAATTATTATTTAAAAATATATATATGTATAAAGTTTGCTTTAAAAATAGTGTCTTTTTTTGAAAAGTAGTAGTAGGTTACAAAAATGAAAATTAAAGGAGAAATAGAGGACTTAAAAGTTAAAAAAAATGTTAAAAAAAGAAGAAAAACAAACAAACAAAAAAGAATGATTGTAAAAATAGTATAGATACATTATCTAGGATTTCTCCGGTGTTGTTGTGGGCAGTGTGGGGTCAGTTCATTTTCGGATAGTTCCTTGGTCCGGCTTATATTTCTCAAGATCTATAGGCCCCTTCCTATGTAGTTGGTACTAACGACAGAGTTTTAATCTATTGCACTTATCACTTCCAAGGTGGTTCCCTCTATTTTAGCTTCTTCTGTTTGCTGGTATCTTCAGTGTCTGATTTCTGCCCTGACACAGGGGGGGCGGTGGTGGACACTTTTTTTTTTAGGTTCACTTGTTGAGTCGCACTGTGGGGAGGGAGGGATGCTGCAAACAAATAACGCTGGCATGTGCTCACAGTATCTCAGCCACAGTGGACCTGCCCCCACTCACGGTCCACACAGCTCAGGCTCTAGGTTGCTCCACCAGGAACCGTCTGAGGCCGGCCCTGGGCTGCATGCACCTTCCAGGTCTAAGCCACTCAGGCTCAGGCACTCAGGTAGTCCTCAGAGGTGCAGACTCGGTTGGGCCTGCGTTTTGTGCCCTTCCCAGGTCTGAGTAGCTCAGGTGTTTGGCAAGTGCGGTCACTGTGACTTATTGCCTGTCCCGTCCCTGCTGCTCAGTTTTCTGGGTATACAACTGGCGCACCTTCTCAGGTGGATGATGACTGTCCAGAACCCCAAGAACTCTTAGTTAGCAAAGAAGCCTGTTTGCAGTTTGGTAGTTAATGTCTCTCTGGGGCTGCTATTGCCCTCTTCCAGCCCTTCCGGTTCTGGCTGCCTGTCACTAGAGGAGGGTGGTCTGCAGCTGGCTAATTCTGTTCTGTCCTTTGTTCTGTGTGCATTCCTGGTGGTGTCTTATGTTAGAGCTTTTCTCGTGGTAGCTATCCCACAGTCTGGTTTGCTAGCCCAAGTTAGTTCGCTCTGGTTACACTTGGGGAATTCAGACCCGATCCTTAAAAAGCAATGCAGCCCGTGCCTCCCTGCCCAGCCCCTGCTTGCTAGTGGCGGATGCAGGCGTCTATGCTGCTTCTCCGCTGGGGGAGTTACCGTTGGGCTTGTTATCTGTGGATTTTACTTATTTATTTATTTTTCCTCCCTGTTATGTTGCCCTCTGTGCTTCCAAGGCTTGACACAGACTCGGCAGTGAGAGTGTTTCCTGGTGTTTGGAAACTTCTCTGTTTTTAAGACTCCCTTCCCGAGATGGCGCTCCCTCCCTACCTCTTTTGTCTTTTTCCTTACCTGTTTTCGAAGACAATGAGCTGCTTTTCTGGGTGCCTGATGTTCTCTGCCGGCATTCAGAAGTTGTTTTGTGAAATTTACTCAGCGTTGAAATGTTCTTTTGATGAATTTGTGTGGGAAAAAGTGGTCTCCCCATCCTATTCCTCTGCCATCTTAGGACTGCCCCCTCTAAGATGACTTTTTATAAGAATCAGGATTGCTTGACATTCTAGAGGGTAGTAAAAATCAAAACCAGACACTAAAACCCCTATAGTGTGATTAACAAAAAAATTGTGAAGGAATTTCACATGTCCTGTTATTTCTTCTTCTCTTGGCTATTTCACTTAGGTTCTACATTCTAAGATGAAAAATGGATAGTTTTCATTTTATTAAAAACTCTTAGGAAAAACGGGAACTGCTCTCTGACTTCTAATTTAACTTCTTGTGTACATTAACTATAATTCCCCAAAAGTGCTGTTTGGCAAAACACATATTATGTTGTTATGGCAAAGAGAAACAAGGATGGAAATTGTTAAAAGAAAGAGAGCAGCATATTACCAAGATTTAAGTAGTGGTATGATGTGTAAACTAAACTTAGTAAGATGCTGTAAAAGAATGTGTTTGCCTGGTGAATTATATTTATCTATGTATGAATATACATATATGTATATATATACACATGTGTACATATATAAATTTATACACAAAGTATACACAAACAGAGGATGTTAAGGGGCCAAAAATTATATATGCTACATCATAGATTTTGTTTCATAAACAAGCTTTTAAATTTAAAATTGATCAACTTAAATGCCAAAAGCCTTAAGACTTCAATTATATTTAGGAGGCTAATATGCACATTCTATCCTTGGCCTTGGAAAACCATCCCTTCATCATTTTCATATATTCAGTGAATAGTTATTGAGTGCTTGCTATGGCAAGATGGTGTTCTTGGTTCTGGAGGCACAGCAAACAAACAAAATAGACACAGATTCTTGCAACTAACATCCCAGAGTAAGTTTACATTCTGGAGAAGCAGACAATGAGCAAATGGACATATAGAGAATCAGTATATATAGACTGTGTGTGCATGCATGCTCAGTTGTGTCTGACTCTTTCTGACCCCCATGGACTGTAGCCCTTCAGGCTTCTCTGTCCATGGAATTTTCCAGACAAGAATACTGGAGTGGGTTGCCATTTTCTCTAGGGGATTTTCCTGACCCGGGGTTGAATCTGTTTCTCTTGCATCTTCTGCATTGGCAGGCGGATTCTTTACCAGCTGAGCCATCAGGGAAAAGCAGAAAGATATACAGAATATCAGGTGGTAATTTTCAAAAATAAGGCAGGAAGAAAGAAGTAGAGAGTGTAAGGGAAGGGAAGGTGAATCGCAGTTTTAAGTAGAATGGCCAGGGGAGGGCTTACTGAGAGGGGCCATCTGGAGAAGACCTGAAGGAGGTAGGAGAGTGGGTCATGCAGGCATCAGTACTTTCTGGGGAGAAGGCCCTTTCTGGGAAGAAGAAACAGCATATGCAAGGCCTCTGAGTGAGTAGGGGCAGGCCCACCATGTCTGAGGGACAAAGAGAAGCCCAGCGTGGCTCCAGTGCCCTGAGGCAGAAGCAAGGCTGCTGTAATCTGAGTGATGGTTTGGGCCAGGAAGTGAGGACAAGTGGCTGGATTAGGAGCTGGATGCTGGAGGTGTTCTTAAAACAGAGATGCCAGGATCTGCTTATAGATTAGATATGGGGTTTGTGAATTCAAGGTTTTTGACCTGAGCAACTGGAAGGACTGAAGCTGCCATAATTGAGATGGGGCACGCTGTGGGAAAGAAAAAAAAGGTTGGAATTGGACATGTTCCTTTTGAGAGCATATTGCATGTCTAAATGAAACATTGAGTTTGTAGTTGAATATATATGTCTGGTATTCAGAGAAGCATTGTAGACTGGACATTTAAAGCTGATACTTGTCAGACCGTCAGAGGCATTAAAAGCCACAAGATGTTTGGAGATAGATCATTAAGGCAGTGAGTGCAGATAGAAGAGGGAAGAGATCTGAAGAGTGAGCTTGACATACTCTGAAACAACCTTATAAAAGCTCTACTATAGAGGTTGGGGTACTGAAGTATTAACAGCAAAGGTTAGGAAAAAGAATGGCCAGCATGGGAGGAGGAAAATCAGGAGAAAACAGTGTTCTGGAGGTCACAGGAAGAAGATATTTCAAGTGGGAATGAGTGATCAACAGTGAATATGCAGCTAATAGATTTAAGATGAAGAGGGAGAATTTGTCTGTTGGGTTTGGCATTGCTCAGATCATTTGTAAATCTTAGCAAGAGCAGTTCTGATTAGTAAATAGGAACAGCCTACTTGGGCTGCATTCATTTATCCTATTTGAAACAGAAAAAGAAGTTATCTATGCAAGAATATCTGAGATAAAACACTCAAAACTATTTTTGTGCCAAAGACCTAAAACAGGCTTTCAGATATGGAGACAAAAAATAACAACTGACATTTATTTAGCACCTACTTGTGCCAGGTACTGTGCCAAAGTGCTTTGGAGGAATGATTTTATCTGACTTTCACAATAAATCTATGAATTAGATGCTATTATCTCCATTTCATGAGTGAGGAAATTCAAGTTTGCCAAGTTTAAGGGACTTTCCTAAAGTCATGTAACAAGTAAGTGATAGAGCTCAGGTATTGGAAGTATTTTCATAATGCCCTTAAACTGACCGATGATTTTGTTTCTAAGTTGTATCTATTGCTTGTGGAAATTAATAGCCTCATTCTTTACAAACTATTTTTTTTTCATTTTGTTTATTCCATTTATTTCATGTCTTTATTTTTCCAATATCTAGCACTTCTGCAATACTGAAAATTTATAACCAGTTGCTTTGATAATTGTTTGATTTTTTCTTGATGCAGAGAATTACCCAAAACATTTCTGTTTATTGAATTTGATTGATACGGTCAATCAATGTTAAATGTTAAAATACTATTGAAAGCTTATATGGGAAAGAATCTATAAAAGAATGGATATATGTATAACTGATTCACTTTACCATACATATGAAACACACAACATTGTAAATCAACTATACTCCCATAAAAATTAAAAATACAATAAACCCAGAAATGTTGTTGAAGAGAATGTAATTTTCTAGAATAATGCCCGATTCTTCTACGAAAGTTTTATTTTGAGGAACTTGATTAAATTTTTGGAAATATACTCTTTTTTAAAATTGAAGGATTGCTACATACAATATTATATGTTACAGTTATACAGTATAGTAATCACATTCTAAAGGTTATATTCAACTTATAGCTATTATCAAATATTTACTATATTCCCTGTGCTGTACCATATTTCCTTGTAGCTTGTTATATACCTAGTAGTTCATATATTCTCAAAGTAATGATATGGAAAGTAGCTGAGCATTGAATTTGCTCATTTCATGTTAATGACCTCTCTGTGAGATGGATATCATTATTATCTACATTTTATACTCAGGGAACCAGAGGTTTGGGGAAGTTGAGTAAATTGCTCAAAGGAACAACTTGTAAGTGGTGGAGTAAGGATTGACCCCATGTCCTCTGAAATTACATTCCATGCTCTTTCCACTACAACATGCACGTAAATTTGGTTAATTCCAAAGCTTGGCTTGAAATAGTATATCTTTCCTCATCTGTGTAAAATTGATTACCCTCATTTGATGCACCATTGTAATTCTAACAGCTGGTGCAACAAGGGCTCACAATTTTATGAAGCACATATACATGTTTAAATTAGACGTGTTTTTTCTAGGAAACGTGAGTACATCGATTCTTTTCCTTTATTAAGATTGGCTCTACATCATTTCAGAGAGGGAAAAGCAGCATTGCTGTTTGCTTGGATGTGCTTTTTATAGTTGCTGATTCTCATTGAAGGTATGGCTATGATTGGTGTTGGCAGAGAACTAGGGTACAGAGATTATGCCACAGGTTCTGGAACTTGCCACGAAATGGGCCCGAGGTCTGCCGTTGTTTTTCTAGAATGCCTCTTAAAACTTCCCACCAGCCCTGAGGCACCACGGCTCAAAAGTACCAATTCTTTAGCACTCAGCCTTCATTATGGTCCAACTCTCACTGACTACTGGAAAAACCATAGCTTTGACTATACAGACCTTTGTTGGCAAAATATTACTTATATGTTTGTTAAATATTACCTTTACCCCTACCTGAACATAAGTCATGAGGACAGTTTCTATACCTGCTTTCCCCCCACCACTGCCTGGCTAATAATAAATATTTGATAAAATTCCTTGAATAAATAAATGCCCTCTCAAAAGCTGTTTTTGTAGCTTAGAATACAACAAAAATAGCTAGCATCTAATTTGCACTAAAACTCTAAGCACTGTGATAATGTTACAGATTCCAGGTCTGGAACAAAGACAAGATGTGCATCTAGGTAATGTGTGATGATGAAGAGATTTTATGGATATGATGCTAACTTTTTGTTCTTCTGTTGGTTTTCACTGACTGCCTCGAAAGCAAATTACAGGGAAAGAAAACAGAGTATTGGATCAAACATCACAATCTCTATTATAATCTAGATATTCTTGTGTTATGAACAAAACTATGTAATTGAAAAGCTGAGATGTGTAAAAGGATCAACGTGGGATTGTTTTAAACAGGTGAATGTTCAACTTTTCCCTCCTTTTGGTGGGGATAAATAGGGATCAAACTCAACTATCTTTTATTTTCTCTAAATTTGAAAATCTGTTCTCACAGTGATTTGTGAGTGGGAGCAGACTGGGTAAATCTGTCGTTTGAGCTCCCCCTGCTGGTGGTGAGTAATGTTTTTAGCAGAAAACAGAGAAAGAAGTCCCTAGAAGCTCAGATGATAAAGCATCTGCCTGCAGTGCAGGAGACCCCAGTTCAGTCCCTGGGTCGAGAAGATCCCCTGGAGAAAGGATAGGCTACCCACTTCAGTATTCTTGCCTGGAAAACCCCATGGACAGAGGAGCCTGGCGGGCTACAGTCCACGATCTACAAAGAGTCAGACACGACTGAATGACTAACACACAAGAGGAAGAGAGTGCAAGCAGTATTGCTGAAAGCTGGGGATGAAATACCTTTATCAGAGCTGCTGCACTCCCCGTGGTACATGTAGGAAGCACAAGTGTTGAGATTTATATGCCATAAAGCTCACTTACTTAAAATGAACAATTCAATAGTTTTTAGTATATTTACAGAGCTGCACACCCGTCACCATAGTCTAATTATAGAATATTTTCATCACCCTCCAAATAAAACTTCTGCCCATTAAGCTATTATTCCTTATTCCTCACTCAACTCTCCCTTGCCTTTAGCACCTGGCAATTACTAACTAATCTTTTTGTCTCTGTCAACAATTTTGGGCATTTTTATTATGGATGGGATCATACAATAGGTAGTCTTTGGTGACTGCCTTATTTCACTTAGCATAGTGTTTTTGAGGTTCACCTACATTGTGGCACATACCAATATTTCATTGCATTTTATTGGAAAATAGTATTCCATTTTATAGACATACCACACTTCATTTCATTTCAGTTCAGTTCATTCACTCAGTTGTGTCCGACTCTTTGCGACCCCATGAATCGCAGCATGCCAGGCCTCCCTGTCCAGCACCAACTCCCGGAGTTCACTCAGACTCATGTCCATCGAGTCTGTGATGCCATCCAGCCATCTCATCCTCTGTCGTCCCCTTCTCCTCCTGCCCCCAATCCCTCCCAGCATCAGAGTCTTTTCCAATGAGTCAACTCTTCGCATGAGGTGGCCAAAGTACTGGAGTTTCAGCTTCAGCATCATTCCCTCCAAGGAAATCCCAGGGCTGATCTCCTTCAGAATGGACTGGTTGGATCTCCTTGCAGTCCAAGGGACTCTCAAGAGTCTTCTCCAACACCACAGTTCAAAAGCATCAATTCTTCAGCGCTCAGCCTTCTTCACAGTCCAACTCTCACATCCATACATGACCACAGGAAAAACCATAGCCTTGACTAGACGGACCTTAGTCGGCAAAGTAACGTCTCTGGTTTTGAATATACTATCTAGGTTGGTCGTAACTTTTCTTCCAAAGAATAAGCATCTTTTAATTTACCTATTCATTAATTGATGGACATTTGGATTGTTATTTATACTTTTGGGCATATGAACAGTGCTGCTAGAAACATTAAATATTAGTGTACACGTCTTTATGTGGACATGTACTTTCAATTCTCTTGGCTATATACCTAAGTAGAATCCTGGGTCATTTCTGTTTAACATTTTGAGGAATTGTCAAATTGTTTTCCAAAATGGGTGTACCATTTTACTTTCTCACATACATGTGCTTTTGGATAGATTTGAAAAGTTTAATAAATGCCCTTTATCAATTACACACTCTTCTATTGTACTTATGTACTTTTACATTGTACCCATTTCCTTTTTATTGTTGCTCCATCTATTTCTTCTTCTCCGTTAGTGCTGTGAAAGGTCTCTAGATTTTTCCCCCTGTAAAGATGAGTGAGATAATGTCAAAGTTCTTGCTCAGTTCAGAAATATTAGGTCAAGATGAAAAACCCAAGTACCATCTTGACTGCTAGGTTCCTCAATGAAATTACTGTAAAACTTCCGGAGAAGCATATCACCGTGGTTTAGTGTTGACTCTGGATTCAGATCATCGGTTTAGATTGCTTTTGAAATATAACTTTGTTTATTTATGGTTGTGCTGGTGCGCGGCATTTCTCCAGTTTCAGTGAGTGAGGGCTCCTCTCGGGTTGCCGGGCATGCGCTTCTCATTGCAGCGGCCCCTTTCTCAGCAGAGCGCAGGTCACGGGCCACGCAGGCTTCCGTAGTTGCGGCATGTGGGCTTGCTCTCCCTGCTGTATGTGGTGTCCTCTCAGATCAGGGATTGAATTCGCGCCCCCTGCATTGGTGGGCAGGTTCTTTACCACTGAGTCACCAGGGACGTCTCAAGGGTTTAGATTTTGGTCTTACCACTTTCTCATTGCATAATCTTGGGCAAAGATTTACTAATACTTTTCTAATTCTCACATATGAAATGGGGATACTAACAATAGAAATCTAACAGGATTGTTATGGAGACCAAGTGAGAAGAAAATCCTTCGTAGGGTGCCCAGTACATAAATCAGGATCTCTCGGTAAATACTGGCTATCATTGAGTCTACATTATTCCTTGTACCTGGCACTGGAACTACAAGTAGGTCTGTAGGTGTAGAGATTGCTCCTGGAATGGGCACTTCATTAAACAGGGGCTCCTTTAGAAAGCAGGAAGAGAGTAAGATAAACAATCAAGGTGGCTGTTGTTGTATCAATATCTCCATCAGTAGAATCTTCAATCTGTGTCTTTATCTTCAGAGGCAAAGTGCTCAACCATGGCAAATATTTTGTGGCATTGAAGGGCTGAAATAGAGTATGAAATAAAAATTTGCACTTCTTATTAATATAACTCCTCTAAAACTTGTTTTGGGGGGTCATCTACCATATTTAAAATTTTATAAAAGCAATGAGTCCTGTCTACATAAAATACTAAAATGTGTATATACCCCCAATTTGCATAAATTTTCAAGGTAGTTGTGTCCTGAGGCACTGAAAGCCATAGCAGTCCATGTTAACTGTCAATGCATTAGATATGAAAGATTATTTATTTAGCTTCTTTTAGGCATTTCGAGATTCTTTTTTACTTTAACATGTTTTATTCCAATTCTTCTCAGAAAACCTGGAAATATGCATGCAAATCACCATGCTTGCACCATTAAAATGGTCAATTGATTGTTTTCCTCTGTACTTTAAAAGAATTATATTCATGAAATTTAGAGAAAGATAGTATGAATCTCAAGTTCTTGGCACAATGGAGATGAAAATGATACTCAGAGAAGAATGCATGGTTTCCACGTATGTAAAGGTTTTTGAGCTTAACTGTGAGGATACTAGGCCTACGTTATGAGAGCCTTGAGCATTTTGTACACGAAAGAGAGCAGGATGAAGAAGATGATGCATTTTCTCTATGCTGGGAGGGACAGGGAGGCAGCACTGAATGGAACCCTGTGGTCCCTTCTGAGGTTTCCAGGAGCCTGCTGCTGCTGCTGCTGCTGCTGCTGCTGCTGCTGCTGCTGCTGCTAAGTCGCTTCAGTTGTGTCCAACTCTGTGTGACCCCATAGATGGCAGCCCACCAGGCTCCCCTGTCCAGGAGCCTAGAGAGCCGTGAATAGCCCAAGATCATCTCCCAGATCTTGTTGCTCTATCGGATTCTCAGAAACTGTGAAGACAGAGGAGATGAAGAATGCCTAGTGCTTTGGGGTTCATTCCTTGATGGCTGAGGAATTCCCATTTCATTTCTAGAACTTGCAGTATAGGGTTGAGATTAGACACGGAAGGAGGTACTTTTTTCATCTTTACATAGATACTAATAGAGGAAGATGGTACCTCACTATTTTTCCTGTGTTCCACCGTCTTCTTAAACTACCATTCTATTATTTCCTCAGTTCTTTGCTTGCTGTCCTCCTGTCCAGTTCCCCTGCTTGCACCATGTAAGACTTACCCTTGCTATACCCAGGAGCTCTCACTGGAGCCGATGTCTAATGTCTAGTCTTCAGCGATGTGGCCAAGGTTTTGCTCTTCACTCTTTTACCCATAAATCTAAGATGAAACTCTGACTTCTAAATCAAGAAGCTAAATCTTGAATATATGGGAGCTCATAGAAAAAGTTGTATGATCATTTATTAACTGGAATTTTTTATGGCTTAAATATGTTACATTTACTCTCAGGAAATTGAAAGTTATAAACTGCAACTCCAAACTACTGTGAATAAGATGATGACCAAAGGTTTTATTTTATTTTTCATGAGGGCTCTTTGGAACTGTAATGCAAGAGACATTTCAAAGTTTGGATCACCCTCAAAAAGAAAATGCCGAGTATGTTAAACTGTGCACTTAGTTCTCAACGCAGAGGAATGAACCCGAGAGTCAATGAACTAACGCAATTTCTCAGAGCTCTAAAGAGTGTTTGCAATTAAGACACTATGCTTGCTGTGTATTGGCTGATTCTTTCTCCAGGAAAGCTTTGTTTTTCTGTGAAACTGAAAATCCTGCCATTGATCTGTACTCACAAAACCCTCTTAATTTAAACAGGACTCCCAGAGGTGGAACAACAGCAAAACGAAGAGACTCAATTTACCAAGCTTGGGTTACAGGAAACATATTTAATAGCAGACAGTTCCTGTTTTCATTGTTTTCCATCTAAGTTCCTACAAAATCAGATTGTCTTTAAATAGATGCTGCTGCCACTGGGACAAGGTTCAGTTTCACATCCCTACAGAAATAAAGAGTTCTGTAAAAAAATTCACTCTACCTTCCCTCACATATAATGGGCTTAGGTCAAGCCAAAAGGATCAAGATGGACATCACACTAAAACAGCAATAGAATAATGACACCAAAGATGTGAAACACATACTTTTAAAGACTTTTTAATGTAGCCCTCAATAACCAAGGAATGATTGCTGGTGGAAGGAAGTGAAAAGAGATTTCATTTAGAGCGACCTCATTTTGTGTTTTTTTACAGATTGGTTTTGAAGATTTCTAAGGAAAGAAGGGAGGGGAAGTAGTTTGAGAAAACTGACACTTAGTGACTGATTCCATTGTTCAGAAAGATTCTGAGTTTGGCAGGATTTCTGGAGTTTTGCCTTGAAAGAGATGAACTTTGACCAAGCAGTAATAATGCTAATACTGAAGCTGAAACTCCAGTACTTTAGCCACCTCATGTGAAGAGTTGACTCATTGGAAAAGACTGATGCTGGGAGGGATTGGGGGCAGGAGGAGAAGGGGACGACAGAGGATGAGATGGCTGGATGGCATCACTGACTCGATGGACGTGAGTCTGAGTGAACTCCGGGAGTTGGTGATGGACAGGGAGGCCTGGCGTGCTGCGATATGTGGGGTCGCAGAGTCGGACACGACTGAGCGACTGAACTGAACTGAACTGAACTGAAGTGAAGTGAAGTCGCTCAGTCGTGTCCAATTCTTTGAGACCCCATGGACTGTAGCCTACCAGGCTCCTCCCTCCATGGGATTTTCCAGGCAAGCGTACTGGAGTGCATTGCCATTTCCTTCTCCAGGGGATCTTCCCGACCCAGGGATCGAACTGAGGTCTCCTGGATTCCAGGCAGATGCTTTAATAATGATGATGTGCTAATATTTATTGAGAAAATACTGTGTGCCACAGGTCCAAGCATTTTCTCTCTCTACGATCTCAGTTAATATAAAAACAGTTCATAATGTTTGCATTAACAGTCTATCCTGGATGAATGGACAGTATGATAGTTAAGGAAAGGTACAGTGTTTTGGGCTTCCCTGGTGGCTCAGATGGTAAAGAATCTGCCTGCAAGTCAGGAGACCTGGGTTTGATCCCTGGGTTGGGAAGATCCCCTGGAGAAGAGAATGGCAACCCACTCCAGTATTCTTGCCTGGAGAATTCCATGGACAGAGGAGCCTGGCGGGCTACAGCCCATGGGGTCGCAAAGAGTCACACATGACTGAGCAAGTAACAATTCACATAGGGTTTTAGTTCTCCCCTCATGAGCTAAGTGACCTTGAGTAAGTTATCTCTGAGTCTTGATTTCCTTGTCCGTAAAATGGCATCATGAGGCCTGCCTCATCAGTTTTCAGAAGCAGTAAATAATGCAGGGCAACAGTGAAGACACAGATTGCCCTACAGTTTGAGTACAGGGAGCACCATGCGATGAGGGCCAGCGCACGTGGAGCAGCTGGTGGGAGGGTGTTCTGTTCTCCCAAGACTCGGAGAGGCAGGGCTCCTGGAGCAGCTGCCCTCTGAGTGGAGCCCTGGGTTATGGACGGAAGTGTCAGGAGAAGGTGAGGGAGGGGTGTGCTAGGTTGGAGGATTAGCATGTTCATGAGGAATCGCCTGTTGTTGAGCAGCCTTGACAGGGGAAGGGGGAAGGTTGAGAGACTAGCCAGAGAAATAAGTTCACCCAAGTCCTGGAGGGTTTTGGATGGCATTCTAGGGAGTTTGAACTTTCTCCTGAAGTCAGAGGTAGCCAGTGAAGGGTTTTAAATAGGAGAGTGACATAATTAGATTTGTTTTTTGATGACGTTCATTCTCTTCTAGATTGAAGATACTCTCTGTGAACAGAGACCCTTGCTTGACCCCGTGTTTGAGCAAGTTCATGACTTTGACCTCTTTGGTTTGGGAACTGTCATCATGTAAAGCTAACAGGTGTTTGACTCCTGCTGCTCTGATTTCTGTTATAGCCTCTTGTTGCTTTGAATTGTTTCCTTATCTGAGATGAGTGGGGTGGTTCAGAGGGTGGAAAGCAGCATCTCTGCTCTTGGATGAGGCGTGGTCCATGGGATGGGCCACCCGAATACATTTTTTTCTTGAGTTGCCTTATGGTTTATTTGTGGTTTATGTACTCACTATATTATATACAGCTGAACTTTCATCTCAGGTTGGCATTCAGCTTTCTTCTAGACTGCAACCATTTCTAAGAGGTAGTTGGGTAGAGCAATTCATTTTCCCATGTTAATCTAAGTAAAACAATAGTAGAGAACATTTGTAGACATCCTGTCTCTTCTTATCTTCAACCTGGGTGCTTGTTATTTGAGTAAAACACACGATAAAATCCGATTGCATGAGTGAGTGTTTTGGAGTGGGGAGGGTTATCTGTGCTTCTGCTTGCTCTGAATAGAAAATTGACTCCATTTTATGATCACAATCTTATATTCCTTGAAATATCCAAGAAAGTCATCTTTTAAAATAAAATTAGGTAGTATTGTCTTTCTAGGTCATATTTGATTAAGTGATTGGCAATTACTATTTTTAAAAGTATTTGTCAAAATATCAACTCCTGCATAGTTACAAGGTTGGATATAAGAAAGATAAAAAGCCACATTGGACTGTTGGATTTCTGGTGAAGCAAGCATTTCAATACTGAAATCAAGAATATGCTTATTTTGAACTCCATATGTTCTAGACTTGTGGTAAAATTAGAAAGTTGTTTCTATATCCACAAATGATAATCTGTATACAAAGTATACAAAGGGCATACAAAGGGTAAATAATTTTAATTTAACTTTAAGAGGAATTAAATGTCAAAGGATTATGATAAAACTTTTATTGGAAAATTTTAGAATTTCTTAAGAAGGAAAAATATGTATAATGGAAATCAAATATATTTATTTTGAGTTGTTGGTGAAGTGACTTAGCACTCTTGGAGCATTTTGTGTTTTACTAAAGCTGTTAAATCCCATCTGGTCTTTGTAAAGTCTTTCACTATCTCCTGCTGGGACAGGCAGACATTGGTTTGCATTATTGTGTATTCCCAAAATATTTTTAAAAAGTATCTAGTGGATTTATACCAACTGTAACAGGATGATAGAAGACCACATTTCCATTATAATACCTTCAGAAATGGAGACAAATGTCATCAGGTCACAAAAGATCCATCAGTTTTACACTGTGTGACATTTGGAGAAGAATGTGAATAATTAGTGGTTTTCAAAAGTTGTTTGGAATTCAACATCCTGTGTAGATATTACTTGAAAAACGTTTATAGGTTCTGAGTCAGTGAGATACAGTTTATTCCTCCGTGGAATTCACTCTAGAATGTGTGGAATATTGCCTTGAACCTTAGTTGTTCCCATATATTCCCTGGAAATATCAGGGAGTTTTTTTAGTGTTTATTTATTTAGTGCCAATAAACAGGTTGTTCTGCTTCCTTGAGTGATTTTTATGGTTTTCTGACCACCCTACATCTATGGAAATCAACAAGATCTTTGTATGGAGAAAAAATAATTTAATTCAGCAAGAATTTATTGAATACTTTCCCTGAGAGCTCAGTTGGTAAAGAATCCATCTGCCATGTAGGAGACCCCGATTTTGATCTCTGGGTTGGGAAGATCCCCTGGAGAAGGGAAAGGCCACCCACTCCAGTATTCTGACTTGGAGAATACAATGGACTGTGTAGTCCATGGGATTACAAAGACTCAGACAAGACTGAGTGATTTTCACTTTCACTTTTTATATTCAAGGCAGTCTGATAGGCATAGGGAGAAATGGAAAAAACTTAGACATCATCACTGTCTTCAGACAATTTATAGTCTAGATTAAAAAAAGAAGCTAAGAGGCAGTAGAACCAGGTAAAAAAACAAGATAAGTTTCAAAAATGAAATGTAGTGAAGATGTTATAGTATTACTGAGAAAGGATTGAGTAAATTTGATTGTGTGATTTTAAAAAAGCACCATGGTGAAAATAAAACAAGCCTTAAAAGATAAGTATAATTTTAATTTAAAGGGAGAGGTAGGTAGAGATCAATACGGGTAAAGTAAGTAGCATGTTTTCAAATTTATTACATTCCAAGATAAAGTCATTCAGAAGTCATAATGCAGTGAAGAGAGTTGGTGGATAGACATCTGAATTTTAATTTTGGCTTTGGAATTAACAGTGTAAACATAGGCAATGCTCAGCTAACGTACTGAGTACTTATTCTCAGGCACTGGTTTACATCCTTTACAAGCTGGCAGTCAAGGTATCTGACAGGATGCATTTTAGCTGGAGGAAATGGGAAGAAGTAAGTACAAAAATTAATGAAAACGGTCCAGAAGGTACTAACTGGTACTAGAATAAAATAAAGTTGGATAATGTGATAAGATGATAATAGGCTACTTTAGGTTATCATGAGAAAAGACTCATCTGAGGAGGAGGTGACATCCAGTTGAGACCTGAATGACAATGAATTTTCCATCTGAAGGTCTATGTCATGGACTGTAGCTACCAGGCTCCTCTGTCCATGGGATTTTCCAGGCGAGAGTACTGGAGTGGGTTGCCATTTCCTTCTCCATAAGATAGTTCCAGAGCAATACTAAATATCATCTTTCTATTCCTCACTCTCTGGAGTCAAGAAGAGAGAGCAGGATGTAAATTGGAGGGAATGCAGGATGGTAGCCTGGTTCTAATGAAAGAGCTAGTATTAGTAGGGCTAGGGTGTTAAACCCCAGGGCTGGACTGAGGACAGGGAAGCAGGTAGAGGAAGCATCATGGGTTGGTTAGTAAGCAAAGCACATTAAAATGGTTGCTCCATTTGTTTATATTTTTCTGTGTATCAAGGTCTGATCAGTGAATTTCAGACATTATTGAGCTGGGGCTTCCCTGATAGATCAGTTGGTAAAGAATCCGCCTGCAAAGCAGGAGACCCTGGTTTGATTCCTGGGGTTGGGAAGATCCACTGGAGAAGGGATAGGCTACCCACTCCAGTATTCTTGGGCTTCCCTTGTGGCCCAGTTGGTAAAGAATCTGCCTGCAATGCGGGAAACCTGGGTTTGATCTCTGGGTTGGAAAGATCCCCAGGAGAAAGGAAAGGCTACCCATTCCAGTATTCTGGCCTAGAGAATTCCATGGATTGTATAGCTGTCCATGAGCTGACTGTCCTTTTGCTTTCATAGTAGTTCTTCCAATATCTTTTTTTTTTTGTAACCTTGTGGCTAATCCACTACCTGCCTTTAAAAAGTGGTTAGTTGTTGTCACATCTGGAAGATGTGTTGCAGAAATAGTTGGTATCTCTGCTCCCTCTGATTTGGACTGTGATTTGTGCTGACTTTTATGGATGGAGAATAAGAATGAGATGAATTATATGATAAAAAGGGCACTGGACTGGGGGCCAGGCACATTGAGTTTTAGACAGTCCCAGCTCTGCCAGCTGTGTGACCTGGGATAAGACATTTAATCTCTTTGGGCCTTGATTTTCTCCTTTTATGACTAGTGAGTTGGATAATTTATGTAACTGAACAGTTTGTAGCATGCTAAAATCTAGCCCACTGGAAGACTGTGGATTATAATTGAAACACTGCTTTATAACAGTGTTATCAGAAGGATAATGGCTGCAAATAATAGTGGCAAGCACATGTTGAAAGTGGCTTTAAGAATAGGAAAAATAATATAAGAAAAACATTCTGAGGTAGAGTGGTTCAGATTTCATTAATAACATTTATTGCTTCCTAGGATTATTATGGGTTTCCCAGCGGTGCTAGTGGTAAAGAAGCCATCCGTCCATGTAGGAGACATAAGAGATGCAGGTTTGATCTCCAGGGAAGATCCCATGGAGGAGGGCATGGCAACCCACTCCAGTTTTCTTGCCTGGAGAATCCCATGGTCAGAAGAGCCTGGTGGGCTGCCGTGCATAGAGTAGCAGAGAGTCAGACACAACTGAAACGACTGAGCACGGATGCAGGATTATTCTTCTATGAGGTGATAAAGTTGTAATCCCTACTCTGTAGAGGTGTCCACTGAGAAGCAAGAAGATGATTTCCTTCGTGCATGACTGCAAAGTGAGCAAGTTTTACCTGCAAGGTTTACCCTGCCAGGCTGTCAGTCTCCAGACCATACTCTTGGTTGCTCTGTTGCCTCCTTTTGGTCACTAAATCGGGATGCTTTCAGTTCCATTGTTTGATTTGTTTACTGAGATCAAGATTGAGTGGAAAACCATGTGGAAACTTGAAAACTAGTCACCAGGTGGACTACCAACTATCAGGCTGTGGGCAGGGACTGCAGGTCTGGTTGTGACTGGAGAAAGATCTCTGTTTGACATGCAGTGACAGCCTTTGGACGCTAGAGGACACTCTGCAGACTGTGTGCCTCCTTAGGACAGCAACTGCCTTCACTGAGGTTAAGTCTTCAGATAGCTCCATGTTTTGTGGACTCAGCAGAGGCTCCTTTTACATTTGGCCACTGCTGCAGTTCTGTGTCATGAATCTTGTCTTCGTCTCAGGGCCGCCACCATGTCGGCGTTGTCTTCCAGACCTCAGTGTGGCCTCCCTCGGCACTTTAGGGCCTGCCCCAGTTTCACCCAAGAGACCTATCCTGTAGGCGAGGCTCCAGATATTATACTTTCTAGTTAGGCTGAATATACCCGTCTCCCCACTGGCACATTTGTTTTCAGGTAACTGCCTGTGTTCTACATTTACTTAAATTGAATTATAGCTTCCACTTATTCCTCTGTTCATGAGTAATTATAATAATTTAACTGTTTGGAAAAAAAAAAATCCTAGCATTGGCTAGTGCTTTTTTATTTATTTAATGAGTAAGTCTAGGCTTGTTCCTATTGATATTAATTAGTACAATTTCTAAAAAGTCTTTAAACAAAGTCTTCAACACATATGGATGCTACAAATGCCACTAAGTGATGAAGATGACTAATATTCATAGTTAAAATTCAACCAGACAAATTATAAACAAGAAATATGAAGTTTTTTTTTTCTGGATAATAGTCAGTTCAGTTGATAGGTTCTTAAATATACTGGCCACAGTCATGGGGTAGAGGAAGGCAGAATGACAGTAGAAATCCTGCTGTGTCACTTCAGTGGGTGGGGCTTCCCCTGGGGCTCAGAGGTAAAGAATCTGCCTGCAGTGCAGGAGCTGCAGGAGACATGGGTTCGATCCCTGGGTCAGGAAGATCCCCTGAAGGAAGGCATGGCAACCCACTCCAGTATGCTTGCCTGGACAGAGGAGCCTGGTGGGCTACAGTCCACAGGGTCACAAAGAGTTGGATACTCCTGAAGCATTTTGGCACACACATACTTCAGTGGGTGCTGGTGTGAGGGTCCCTGGAGGCAGGATGGAGAACAGCCATGCTTTTCTAAACTTGCAGCTGGGTCAGCCGCCGGAAATTCTCAACTACCGATGCCAGTACTGACTTAGGTTTTTTAAATGAATCAGACCTCCCTTTTGTTAAAAATTGTAGCATGGCTTTATACTTAAGGTGCTTGAAGATATGGCATCTACAAAATTATTACCTGGAACTTTTATGAAGATAAAAGTATAGATTTTAAAATATATTTATAATTTATGAAATCTGCAGGAACCTATTATGATAGAGTTCACAAATTTTTCTTATAAATTCTGGCATTAAGTATGACCTTATTATACCTTAATGCTTTTTTAAAAGCAATATTTATTTATTTAGGCTGTGGCAGGTGGCATGTGGGGTCTTCCTTGTGTCTTTTGTTAAACAGCACATGAACTTCGTTGCCCTGCGGTGTGTGGGATCTTAGTTCCCTGTCCGGAGATCGAACCCTGTCCCCTGCATCGCTAGGTAGATTCTCTACCTTAATTCTCGAACCCTGTCCCCTGCATTGCTAGGTAGATTCTCTACCTTAATTCTTAATTCCATTTGTTTTATAAGAGCCTTGGGTCTTGTATTGGACTAGTTTAACACTCCTTATTACGTGACTTTGGAAGTCAGCTTGTCTCTTCCCTCCATCAGACTCTTCCCTTAACTATTGTTATCTCTATGAGACACCGGGTTTGGAGAAGCTTCCTATTGCAGAGACCTCCCTATGTAGTTGTTTTGTAGCCAAGTGAACTTGCTGTTGATATCACAGCATATCTAGATACAACCGAGGGCAATGAATTGTCTCTTGAGGTGAGTGGCAGGAGATTATCGTGCAGGACTCCTTCTGTTTGATATGATCGTAAGCTTTAAAGAACTTTAAGACAGATAATAAATCATTCTTTTTGAATTTTGTTTTGATTCTTCTGATTAGTTCAAAAGAAAGACTTCAGTTCAGTTCTGTTCAGTCACTCAGTCGTGTCCGACTCTTTGTGACCCCATGAATCGCAGCACGCCAGGCCTCCCTGTCCAACACCAACTCCCGGAGAATTGATGCTTTTGAACTGTGGTGTTGGAGAAGACTCTTGAGAGTCCCTTGGACTGCAAGAAGATCCAACCAGTCCATCCTAAAGGAGATCAGCCCTGGGATTTCTTTGGAAGGAATGATGCTAAAGCTGAAGCTCCGGTACTTTGGCCACCTCATGTGAAGAGTTGACTCATTGGAAAAGACTCTGGTGCTGGGAGGGATTGAGGGCAGGAGGAGAAGGGGACAACAGAGGATGAGATGGCTGGATGGCATCACCGACTATACAGACGTAAGTTTGAGTGAGCTCCAGGTGTTGGTGATGGACAGGGAGGCCTGGTGTGCTGCAATTCATGGGGTCGCAAAGAGTTGGACATGACTGAGTGACTGAACTGAACTGAATTGATGTAGCATTAAAGACTTTTTTTCTTGTTCTTTTTTAAATCTTTAAAGGTATTTTTTAAAAAAGAGTTGATTTTTAAATGAAAATATAAGTAAATAATAATATAGAAATACAGAATGCATACATATTTTAAACATGTGAAAGTTATAAGGTATGTGGGCATGAAATTCTCTCTAAAACTCAGTCTCTTCAACTCTAGAATGGGTTGATAATTTTACCTATCTCATATGGTTAATTTGAGGATTAAATGACATTTAGTATTAAGTTCTTAGCACATTATAAGCATTCAATGAATGCGAGCTTCCTCTACTTATACTACTGAGGCTTCCCTCGTGGCTCAGATGACAGACAGTCTGTCTGCAATGCAGGAAACCCAGGTTCGATCCCTGGGTTAGGAACATCCCCTGGAGAAGAGTGGAGAAGGCGATGGCACCCCACTCCAGTACTCTTGCCTGGAAAATCCCATGGGCAGAGGAGCCTGGTAGGCTGCCGTCCATGGGGTTGCTAAGAGTCGGACACGATTGAGTGACTTCCCTTTCACTTTTTACTTTCATGCGCTGGAGAAGGAAATGGCAACCCACTCCAGTGTTCTTGCCTGGAGAATCCCAGGGACGGGGGAGCCAGGTGGGCTGCCGTCTATGGGGTCACACAGAGTCGGACACGACTGAAGTGACTTAGCAGTAGCAGCCTGGAGAAGAGAATGGCCATCCACTCCAGTATTCTTGCCTGGAGAATTCCACAGACAGAGAAGCCTGGTGGGCTACAGTCCATGGGGTCATAAAGGGTCAGAAATGACTGACAGACATGAGGCACTACAGCCAAATAACTTGCTGAAGTTTCTGTGAACACTTATACTACTATTTCTATTATCACCATTACTTTTATCTGTATTTTTGACCAAATCATATATAAATATTGAGCAGAAATGAAAAATTACAAGTAACAGGGATTTAGGCTTATCATTGTAGCTTTATTTTTATGAGCACGATACGGCCCTCTATTTCTCTTTAGATAACTTGGTGACGAGAATGCATTGAATTATGATTGGTAAGTTTAATGAGATCTCTGAGGATAGGAAAGGTTAAGTATGGGGTAAGTGGTAGAACAAGAGAAATTTAAGAAGGAAAACACAAAATCAGGATACCTCTTAGGCTGACCTTGAGGAAATAAGTCTAACTCCTCCAGGAATTCAGACAACTGACTTGAATTACTTTTTTATTCTCCTTATGTTAAGTAGATTTTATTTCTCCTGTATTAAATTTAAGGACATTTCTTTAAATATTTGTTCTATTTTATTATAATCTTCAAAAGTTTTCTGTATTAATTAGGTACAAGTGATATGTAATAAAATGTGCTACACTTTTTATTTATTTTTTTAATTACTATTTTTTTTTTGTACTGTAATGAATTATTTTTTTCAGTCTTTTTTTTTTGATTTTTATTTTTACTTTATTTTACTTTACAATACTGTATTAGTTTTGCCATACATTGACATGAATCCACCACGGGTGTACACTTTTTAAAGTCAAATAATTATAGAAGTTAGTCCATGATGCAGCATAGTAGAGTGACTTTCGACTCTGTTCATGCAAGTTGCTCCTTGTATCCATTCAAGAGTAAAAATAAATTTATTATACCAGTCTGTAGTTTAATTATTCAATACTTACAGTAGAATTTATTGTAAAGTGGATTAATTAAGATGACATAAATAGCATGCTGAGACTATCTGAAGGTAAAAGGACAGTCTTTTCAACAAAAATATGTTGGGAAAAATGGATATTCACATGGGGAAATAATGAAGTTGAACCCTTACCTTACGCCATATATAAAAATAACTTGAAATGGATCAAAGACCTACATTTAAGAGCTACAACTTTAATCACTTAGAAGAAAGCACAAGGCAAATGCTATTGGATTTGCATGACTTTGTGTTTGGCAATGACTTCTTGGATGTAACATCAAAGCCATTGGAGACCAAATAAAAAGTAATAAGTTTGACTTCATCAAAATTAAAAACTTTTGTGCATCCAAAGAAATTATCAACAGAGTGAAAAGGCAATCCACTGAATGCGAGAAATATTTGCAAAACATATATATGATAAGAGGTTAGTATCTTGAATTTGTGGAGATCTTTCTACACTTCAACAATAGAACAACCCAATTAAAAAGTGATCAAAAGACTTGTATAGACATTTCTCCAAGAAAGATATACAAATGGCCAATAAATATATGAAAAGATGTTCAACTAATCAGTAAGGAAATGCAAATCAAAAATCCAGTGAAGTGCTATTTTACACACATTAAGATGACTATTATAAAAAAAAAAACCCAACCATACAGAAATAAAAAGTGTTGACAAGGCTGTGGAAAAATTAGAACTTTTGTGCATTAGGGGTGGGAATATAAAATGGTACAGTTGCTATAGAAAACAGTATGCAGTGCCTCAAAAAATTAAACATTTCTGTATTATCTAGAATTCCACTTCTGGATATACACATGAAACAAAAGCAGGGACTGTAACAGATGTTCGTACACCCATGTTCATAGCAGCATTATTCACAATAGCCCAAAAGTGGCAGCAACCTAAGAGACCCCGATGAGCAAAAGGAGAAACAAAATGTGACACATTAGATGGAACATTATTTAGTCTTAAAAAGGAGGGAAATTCTGATACGTGTGCACCATGGCTGAAACTTGAGGACATTATGCTAAGTGAAATAAGCGAGTTACAGAAGGACAGACTTTGTATGACTCCACTTATATGAGGCGTCTAGAGTAGTTAAATCCACAGAGGTGAACAATAAAAGGGTGATTACCATGAACTGCTGAGGTGAACAAGAGGAATTAGTGCTTAATGGGGACAAAGCTTCAGCTGGTGGAGATAAAAAATTGTGAGCTTGGATAGTGGTGGCCATTGCACAACAATGTGGTTGTACTAATGCCAAGGAGCTGTACACTTAAAAAGGCTAAGATGGTAATTTTATGTTACATATATTTTATCACAATAAAAACAAAAATCACTGTAAGAACACATTTAATACCTAGTCTTGAGCTGAGGGAAAAGATATTTCCATAAGCAGTACAAGACTTGTCTTTTGCCCACAAGGAGCTCAGGAAGTTCCTGTAAAAGCCCCATGTCATAAATGCTAAAGATAATACACTGACTTCATGTATGTCACAATCATTTGTTGAGTTCTAAATGCAGGGTGGTATTTGGTTCCGAGGGAACTTTAATCTTGTGGGAGAAGAGAGACAATGAGTAAAATAAGTAAACTAGAGTATGTTTGGAGGTGATTAGAATGATAAATGACAGATGAAAAGTGATGCTGGAAAAGAGAGTAGATAGTACTGTTGGCTGGGGGCAGGGAAGGTCTAGTTCTAAATAAGATAGCAGGGAAAAGTTTTACTTAGCAGGTGACACTTGAGCAAAGACCTGAAGAGATGAGAAAGAAAGACATGGAAAATCTGGGGGAAAGATGTTTTAAACAAATGTGCTCCGATAGGCCTGGAGGGTAGAAGGAGCCGTGAGTGCATGGTGAATGTGCGGTGGGGACGGGGAGAGAGGAGACAAAGTGTGCTGTGAGTAGGGTGAGGGATAATCGCATGGTCTTTGGCCTTTTGTTCCATATGAGAAGGAAAGCAGCTACTGGACTGGAGGGTTTTAAGAAAGTGGTATGACCTGATTTCTGTTTTAATAGGGTCCTTCTGGCTGTCAGATTGAAAGTAAACTCTAGGTGGGTATATTGGTTTTCTATTGGTGCTGTAAGCTGCTGCTGCTGCTAAGTTACTTCAGTTGTGTCTTACTCTGTGCGACCCCATAGATGGCAGCGCACCAGGCTCTGCCGTCCCTGGGATTTTCCAGGCAAGAGTACTGGAGTGGGTTGCTATTGCCTTCTCCGGCGCTGTAAGAAATGAGAACAAACTTACTAGCTTAAAATAACAGGAACTGATTGTCTTACAGTTCTGTAAGAAGTCCCACTGGTCTAAAATCAAGGTGTCAACAGGGCTAAAATACATTCCTTTTGGATTCCCAGGTTGCTCAGCTGTTAAAGAATCTGCCTGCAATGCAGCAGACCCCAGTTCCATTCTTGGGTCGGGAAGATCCCCTGGAGAAGGAATAGGCTACCCACTCCAATTCTTGGGCTTCCCTTATGGCCCAGCTGGTAAAGAATCTGCCTGCAATGTGGGAGACCTGGGTTCGATCCCTGAATTGGGAGGATCCCCTGGAGAAGGTGGCTACCCACTCCAGTATTCTGGCCTGGAGAATTCCTTGGGGTCGCAGAGTTCTACATGACTGAGCGACTTCACTCTCTCTTTGGGGACTCTGGGGCTAATCTATTTCTTTGCCTTTTCTAGTTACTGGAGGCTGTCTGTATTCCTTGGCTCCTTCCTTCATTTTTAAATCTTTCTCATTTCTTTCAATTATAAGACCTCTCATATTTACATTGGGTACATCTAGATAATCCAAGATAACCTCTCTATCTGAAAGTCTTTTAACTTAATCACATTGGCAAGTTCCCTTTGTCATTACATGTAACACACTTTCAACATATTCATTGGTTTTAGGGATTAGGAAGTGGACATCTTTGGGGGAAGCATTGCCACAGTCTACCCACTGCTCCCTAAAGATTAACATCTAACCTACATTCAAAATGCATTCACCCAATCCCAACATTCCCCAGTATCTCAACGTATTACACCATCTAGTGAAGTACAAGTAATCTAATCTCATCTAACTTCATTAGCTTAAAGTCCAAGATCTCATAATCTAACCAGATACGTGATCCATTCTGTAATCCATTCTGAAGCACAATTTCTCTCTATGTATGAAATTGTGAAACTCAACAAACATTGAGCTGGTGCCAAAATGCTGTTGTGAGGCAGACATTGCAGAAATTACAGACCTTGTCACTCAAAGGGTGAGGAAAGTTGAAAACAGAATCCCCAGCCCCAAGCAATTTTGAATCCAGGAGCATGGGTGACATTGTGTTTTAAGACCTGAGAACGATCCACGTGGTTTCTGGTTCTACCCTCTAGGTTTGTGTTGAAGTTGTCTTTATTTTTTCATGAAGGGTAGCATGTACTTGGAACTGAATAGTTTTATCAGTCTGTTTTCTGCTTGTGGAAAACTTCCTTTTTTTGTCCTTTTTTTGGACAACTGGTTCTGCTTGTCCAAATTGGTTCTGTTTGTATAAAATTCTTAAGAATCTTGTGGGTCTCTTCATGTATGTCTTGGAATTTATTCCATGAGGCAAGAGGTTCTTCCACAGGTCTTTCCTAGATAATCCCATATTTATTTTCAGCTTTTGTTGAGCTGGCTGGGGAGGATCTGTGAACCACATATTTAAATTTTTCAAAATTTTTTCAACTTTTTAACCCTTCTAAGGCACTAGAAGGTGTAATACATATTACACACATATAAATACATACCTGAGGTATGATTAATATACAATAAAATTTATAAATTTTTTAAATGGTCAATATATTTAAAAATGATTTAGCTTATTTTAATTGGGGGATAATTACTTCAAAATATTGTGATGGTTATAAATAAAATTTATGAATTTTAAGTGAACAGTGTGGTTGATTTTAGCATGTATATGTATCCTTGTAACTACCACCTAGATCACACTATAGAACATTTCAATTTCTCTAACCTTTTTTTGTACCCTTTTCAGTCAATTCATTCAGCAACTTTCCAGAGGTAATGATTATTCTGATCTCTATCACCATAGATTAGGTCGACCAGTTCTTGAATTTCACATAAATGAACTACACTGCATTCTTCTGTGTCTAAATTTTTGGATTGGAGTAATAGTTTTGAAATTCCTCCCTGTGCACTTGTGCTATGTGTGCGCTTGTGTGTGCACACATATGTGCATGCATGCCCCTTTTCACGGCCAAGTGTTTCTTCATTGGCTGTATTTGGAAAGTGAAGCCAAGAAAAATCTCTGATGGATTACATGTTGGGTGCGAGGGAACAGGAGAATTAAAATGACTCCAAGGCTTCTGGCCTGAGCACCTAGAAGTTGCTATTCACAGAGATAAGGATGGCTCTGAGGGGAGTGGGTTGGGAGGCAGGCAGTTTAGACTGTCAGGCACTGAGGCTAATGGAGGTGATGAGAAAACATTTGGTTGTATGGGTCTGGAGTTTAGAATTAGTAAACTTCGGCATCCCTGGCCTTTTGATGGTCTTTAAAGCCCTGAAAGTTGAAGTAATTGATGTATATAAAGATGAAAGAAAGTGGAATGCTGCAATGCTCCTGTTAAGTGTTACGAGATCAGGAAGTTGAGAATGAATCAGCAAAGTTGATGGCAAAGGAGGAATCTGTGACTAAGAGGAAAGATAGTAGTGTTGCTACACTGATGTTGGAGTCCTATGAGGCACTGTGACAATGCTCAACATTTATTTTGTATTTAATTTATTTTAACATAAAATAATTTTAATATTTATTAAAAAGTTTATGAACAACTGCACTAATACCGTTTTTCCAGGAATACAACTAAGGAACTGGTGGCTATCACAAAAGTGATTAACAAATTGTATTGCTAGTAATTTGAAAATGAGTAAGGATCTATTAATCAATATTCTTTTATGATGACTGCTTACCTTGGACTTCAGTTTGATTCTTGGGCTTTCTTAGTCCCTGAAACTGAGCTTCTCTCATGAGAAAATTGGCTGTGGTAAGATTCTCAGGAAATGGATTATAGAACTAGAGACCCAAGAAAAATATCTCATGCCCTTACAGCACCAAATAGAGGTTTTAAAAAAGTCTTGCAGATCCACACATGAACAAACAAGCTGTGCGTTTAGATATCCCTCAACTTTCTGAGGGAGTAGGCAGTTTTTCTTTAAATCTCACTACAAATTAAGATTTAGCTGGAATAAAATTAAATGATGCACCTGGATAAGCTAAGTCTAGGCTAATTTCCACCCCAATATCCACTGAGTCAGCCAAGTGACATCCCAATTGTTCTGAGTTTCTCTCAAGAAGTGATTGTCAACTCTGTTCATATCATGGCTGGCTTCAGCTTTTTAATGAGAATAAATGACTCCTGGAACTAGGCAGCTACCATGATATTTCTTTCTGGTGTGATTGTAAGCGAATTGCAAACATAGAACCTTATATTACTTATGATATGTTTATGGAACTTCTGATGCTGATGATGAGAATACCAGGTATGCTAGTCTGACAGATAAAACTGTAAGTGAGAAGTTATACACCAAGTCATACTCTCCATCTTAAATATTTTTCAGATTTCCCATAGCTGTTTAGTACAATGGTGCTATGTGATCCTCATGCCTTCAGAGAGGAAATGATATAGAAAATGACTCTCAGCAGATTGACTGATGACTTGTTAATGACGACAATGTAGCCTGTTTTAATGGAAGAGCTGTCAGCTGCATTTCAGATATCTGATTGTGTGGTGTTGTGACCTTAGGTACAATTCCTTATTGGTTTGGTTGGCAAGTGCTTGTTTTATTAAACTGGATTTTTGAAGTAGATGAAAGAGGGCATTGAATTCCCTGGAAGGGCTGTTTCTCCTGTTTTAAATATGTTTGAAAGTATCTTTTATTTATTAAGAATGAAGTCATTGCCAAATAAACAAAGATCTGAGCAGCGTCAGCATGAATTTTAGGTATGATTAACCAATAGATACCTTTTTGTACTTTATCCTTTCTCTTTAGCTTTCTCTCTCTTTCTCTCTCTCCCTGTGTGTGTGAGAGAGAGGGAAAGAGAGAGAGAGGAGATGTATGTTTCTTGAGGAGTAGCTCTGAAGATATGGAAAGTTGCTTTCTTTTATGGAAATATTGAATATCAAATAAGGAACTAGGAAGGATATGTTTTTCTACTCCAAAGATGTAGGGACTTGAAATGCATTTTAAAAAAATACCCCATAGAGAATGCTGATTAGATTATTTGGTTTTACACTGTAGGTCTTGTATTTTCATAAAGTCTAAGTGTCTGACTCAGAGTAGTTGATCAATAGATACTTATTGAGTTTAACTGGGGAATTAAATCGAGCTGGCCCAGAAATCTCATCATCATTAATTAGCTTCTTTTGCTAGTTTATTTATTAATTAATTCACCTGTTCAATTTTTTAAATAGTTGACACCTGATATCAGCTAAATATATAGCATATTTTACAGTAACACATAGTTGAGTATGCTAGGTCTCATGAGAAAATATAAGGAAATATTATATGATCCTTGACTTCTTAAAGGTTTCCCTGGTAGCTCAGTTGGTAAAGAATCTGCCTGCAATGCAGGAGACCCTGGTTTGATTCCTGGGTTGGGAAGATCCCCTGGAGAAGGGATAGGCTACCCACTCTAGTATTCTTGGGCTTCCCTTCTGCATCAGCTGGTAAGGAATCCGCCTGCAAAT